>NC_092335.1:567852500-568463000 GCF_046630445.1 Rutidosis leptorrhynchoides | reverse complement strand
GTGATGATACTTAGAATGATAGTTAGGCTTTGTATATATAGGCAAACCCTTATTCTAGAACCATCCGAGATAATGGCAATCCTTTCCATAACAAACTCCCCCGAATCACGGATGTAATTATGGAAAAGATATTTACTTGATAGCCAAGTAATCGATGTACAGGGAACAAAGGCATTAGATACGAATCCGCATACCGCATAACGCGCATAAGCACACGCATACGTACACTAGTGAGTGCCCGCATACATATGGGGTGCGCATGCGGGTTGCGGTATCATTATGTCCCCCCAGTTTGATGTTATATGGCGCAAGACATATGATATCAAACTATTAAGCGAAAAAAAAAGAAAACGGCTAGCATTTAATTTTTCGCGTGCAGTTCGAGGTCATTTAATGCCTGTCACTGTCGCAGAAGCCCATTCAGCTGACAAGACGTAAAGTGGCAGTTGGCAGGCGCGTGTTAGCCATGCGCTCATAGGTAACCATACCCAACTGACATCCACACGCGTACAGAAAATGCTACCCGTTGATTGCGTTACACGTGTACAGCCACGATCACACCATTCCACCCCATGACTCCCAATCTTCACTATAAATAGCCCTAAATCACACACATTTCCACTTTTCTGCTTCAATCTTCCCCAATACGCTACTATTTTCAATTCCGATCAAATCCTAAATACTCCAGCCACCGTCTAAAGGTTAGTTATTCTCCAATCACTCTTATAGAAAATGACTAAGGCTAACGAGACCTATGCAGATAGTGTTAGATCTATTATAGAGCAGAAACACATTGATTACCTAGTTAAACAATACCCACCGTTAGCAAAGTACAATCTAGTGCCACCCCTGTCTAATCAGCGTGCTCACGAGCCACCGGAGAAGAAGGTGGCCATCTACGAACATGCATTCAAGCATGGAAACTTTAGGGTTCCCCCCTTCGACTTCTTCCTAGGCGTACTAGATCACTTCAGAGTGAGATTAGGGCAACTACACCCTTATGCCATAGGTAAAATAGTACTGTTTGAGATGTGGTGCGTCGCACTCAATAAGGTACCGTTGGTTAAAGTTTTCTGTCATCTATACCGCTTAGCCAATCACCACAAATCCTGGTTCACCTTCTTCGCCCGACAAAATTTCACCAAAACCCCAAAGTCGAATGCGGGTAACTGGAAAGAAACTTTCTTTTACATTGACCAAACTGTAGTTGGTACCAATTTTCCGCAAACGCTTATATGGTGCGAGAAGGTGGAGAAGGATGTGAACAAAACCCCGACCCTTGATGACGAGGAAACAAAGCTATTGGCGGAGTGCGCTAATGCACAGCTGGTGCACAGGTCATACGGGAACGTGATGTTGCGGTTAGGGATGATATCTGCACACAGGCCATGGGAAGATGTGCGTCCAGCCATAGTCGGACCGGATGGAATGGGTAGGAATAGTATAATCACGTACTAACATAACAGTTTGCTATTTATATGTTCTAGTGCATGCATGCATGTTTGCAGAGATGAAGATGAAGAAAGTACTGACTGCGGAGGAGATCGTGGGCATCTCCTTCCGTAAGCAGGATGTGAACCAGTAGTTAGAGCAGGAGAAAACTGGCGAGAATGTGGAGCAAGCACCTGCCACCTCCGGTAATAAGCGCAAGGCCGCCGAAGCCTCCCAACCCCAACAGAAGAAGAAGAAACTCACTCCCAAATAGAGGGAGGACAGGCGGAACGACAACTTCGTTCCCGTCGAACCCCGTTCTGCGGATCTACCTCCCCCACCTTCTGGTAAGCGTTCCCCCTTCGCGCATACCGCATACTTAAGTTTTCATTTATGTAACCATTTACTAATACGCAGAGCATGTTAAGGAGACGCATCACACCCCACCGCGGGTCAATCCAGAGCTCGAAGCCACCGCCACATCGAGAGATAAGGCGATACATCTGGATTCGGACTCCACACCAACTCCTCCCCGCGGTAGCTTCCGCCTTGCCAACCTCAACCAACTCACTCAATCCTCTGCCGAAAACGCCGCAGAGCAATCAGAGTTTCTGCAACAAATTTTCCTGCTGAATTCCCCGAACAGCTAGCCGCACTGCCGTTCAACCAGGCGCACAATGCCTTTATCCATAACGTCCTGGTGTTCTTCGGTATGTTTGCGGATCAAGCCCGCCGCTCCACAAATATATACCAGCTAGCCCTGCGCAAATTAATAGAACTAGGGCTGCTGCAAGCGGGGGTTGATTAGGTTAAGAAAGACAGGGACGCCATGGAAGAAGCGCGCAAGGCGGTAGAGTTAACTGTGGCGGAAGCCAAAACCGCATTGATTGAAGAGAGAAAGAAAAATCGCGAGTTGGTTGGGACGGTTGACCAGTCCAAGGGGGAGGCGGAGTGCTTGCGGATGGAGCTGAAAAAGGTTACTAGGGAGAAGGATGACGCGGTGACTGGCCTCAAGCTAGCAGAGGCGGACTTGACAAAGCTTCGCACCGCCCTTCCTACCATTGCGCAGAAGGTGATGGATTCCGGGCCCGTGTCCGACAAGTTCAACGCCTATGTTGACGCGGTTAAAGACCATGAAATCAACAAGGCAGTGCTAGATGTGATCCAAGCCTGCGGACTCACACCGCCGTACCCCGACGTCGTGCAGAAAAAATTGAAGGAGGGTACGGCTGCGGTGCTCATGGAAGCAGAAGAAGCCATCACTGCCATCCCGATCCCCCTAATTAATGCGTTTGCGGCGGACCCTAACATGTTGATTGATGGGTTCCTCAAGGAGGATTATTAGGTTGTTGTAATATTTTGCGCTGTAAGTCCTATGCTTAGGCAGGCAATTTTAAATACAATTTTTGGGCCTTAAGTCCCGTGATGGGCAGGCGTTTGAAACAATTATCATATGTAATAACTTTACTTTATGTATATATTATCGTGTTATGCATGCGTAGTGTATTAATTTATTTATATATCACGAATCAAAACAAAGAATTAACCGCATGCCCATGCGCATAGTTAACCAAAACTTATGGGTATGCTCAAGTACTGCGTAAAATAAACCAATACTTTAGCGATTTTACCTTGAACAACTTAGACTCAAAAGCTACTGCGTTATTGCTTTGTCATGTATTAGGGGTGCACTTTAGCTGTATGGTAAGTGATCAAGCATATTTTCACGGGGTCAAGGTGAATCTACGCTTGAGTGCATAAAGGGGTTAAGGACTAACAACATTCGGACCTCCGACGCTTAGTCATGGATAACCCGCGTCGGTATCGTTTCAATCCCGATAGGGTGGCCGATTTGAGAGTCCACCAATAACCTAGCATACAAGGTTGAGTGGCCCAAAGACATGAAGGTTTCATAGTTCAATACATACCTGAAAGTCTTAGAGAGATCGTAAGAAGCTTTGTTCATACGATAAAGATTTGTATGCTTTTTGTTTACGTATCAGTAAACGAATGTATGTATAGGGTTTTATGAGCTATGTATTTACAGGCTCACGAATTAGGGTTTTGGTAGAATCCCTTCCCTAATTAAATGCAATCTCATCCTTAACTAACTTTCGTTATTTAAGGAATAGAATCCGTATTGATTATATCATACATTCCTCTAGAATGTACCGGACCCATATGCAAGTAAACGAACTCGCATCAGATGGCATAGACGCATAGTGTGCGGCTATACCCGTGACACACGCCTTTGTGTGTGATTTAATGCCTTGGATGCGCATCCGCACAGTCTTGCGGATATGCATATCATTAAGTCCCCCCAGTTCGATGTTATATACAAATGAAATAAAGTGTATGACGTCGAACTAGCAAGAAATAATGGATACACAATTGAGCATTGCAAATTCGCTAAACCAGATAAGCATGCTTAATAGTGCCAATATAAGTATTAGTCAGATTTCAATTGTAACCGAACAGCTCTGTGAGAGTATTTAAATATATTTGCCAATATAAGTATTAGTGCCAACATGTCTTTTCGGCTGCAATACCACTGACCGAGGTGACAACTGTCACTGTTTACTGAAAAGGTAATGATTGTAATTATGCAACTGCCTGTTGATGCTAACGTGCACCGGACCTTTTAACAAGGTAATTAGCCTTAGATTAATACACGTGTATGGCTGTTATTATACCCGCGTTTCCTTTTAAGTCTTCAAATTTGCTCTATAAATAGCCTTTTGGCTTTTTCATATCTCACCATCTTTTTCCTTTTCGAGACAATAATCTCTGGTCATCTTCTCTGCCAACACTTTGAAAAAGGTAAATCTTATATTTTTATGCTTTTGCATATTGCATCCCAATCCAGTAAATCTTTCCTAATACGTGGTTTTGACCATTCGTACGGCAGATGAAGTTGGAATCATACACGCCCAACCTGACTGTTGACTCGGGTAACCAGTCAAGTTCACCAGCCACCCGGTCAGATTCACTACCTTCATTGTATCATACACCCGGTACAGGTGGATTTTGTAACCAAAAAAGGTTACCTGGCAGAGGTATGAATTTCATCCGACGACCGTTCAATTTTCCTGAAACATTATGGCATTTATATACCATGTTTATTATTTTTGCAGGTCCAAGCTGTTCAGCTCCGCCATCAAAGCGTGTATGTACCGACCCAGAAGATCTTCCTCAATTAATTCCGAATGTCGACGAACTCCTGAAGGTGTCCCTACCAGCATTCGCCCAACAATTTTCTTTCCTTCAATCGTGTGCCCCCCAATCATTGATTCAGAAGCTTTCATCTCTTTCTCCTACCGAGGAGCTATATATTGACACACAATCAACATTATTCAATTTTGCAAAGGATCTCAACCGCTTGTAACTAAAGTCAACCGCCCTTGCACGTCCGTCTCAGCCATCACCCACAGAGGTTATGCTGCAACAGGAGAATGCCAAGCTTACTGCTCAACTTGCGGTTGCTGTGACCGCACACAAGCAGGCTGAGGAGCGAATTAATGTCATGATGTTCAAAAGGAATCAGGAGGAGGACCAGCACATGGCTGAGAAGGCTTTCATGGAGTTTGAGATTGCGGCCCTTTCTGCGAAGCTTAAGGAGGCAGAAAGCCATGTCGTGTTTCTGAATGAAAGCTTCAGCGACTGGATTTCAGCACAGGAGTCCTGGGGCGCCAAACACGGTGTTATTAAAGCGCAACACGACATTCTCCGGCAGGGCATTCCGACAATTGTTCAACATGCTCTCGACTGCAAAGCGGTCGAGCAGCGCTTTGGTGCAGCCATGGTTGCTGCCCGCGTGTATGAGCGTACCCTCTTTTGGAATGTTATTTGCCGGGAGATGTGCATACCTCCAGTAACTCCCCCTAATATTTCCGAATTGCTTGTTGATAGGGCCAAAGAAAAGTGTGATGAAGCTTGCTCCCAACTCCAACATATTCCAATCCCCCGCCTTGAAGCTCTTGTTAATGATCCCAATGTCTCCTCTAAGGAGATAGTGTCCAACAAACTCGATTGAGTTTGTTAAGTCACCTTGGGTGGTTAATTCCTACCACCCATGGTGGCTTATTTTTTGCCAGTGAGGGATGGGCCTTGCAGTCTCGGAGGTTTCGCATCCCTATAATATATTTTCTTTTTTCCATTTACAGCGGGGTATGCTTCTGATTGCTGCGTGCGAGGATGGCATATCCTCCTTAGTGTAAGGCAAACGTTCTCGCCAATTGCCACCCCCTTTTTATTTTTTACCTTATAGCTTATATTAGGTTGAATTTTGGTATGTATCCCGCTTTTATTCTAAGTGGTTGATTTTACACTCTCCGATTGTAAATGATATCTTTTGATTCAATATAATTTATATTTCTATGACTTTTATGGTTAAGTTGCATTTATTGTGTTTTTATGAAATCAAAATGGCGGTTATAACGATTTGTTTCCACATTGATGCATTCAATAACTCATATGTAGAATAAATGCCATGATTTCATGACGGGAGCGACCCTTCAATCATTTCATGATCTTTTTACTCTTGCGCCAACAACCCAATGTTGCACGCGTACTAAAGCAAACCAATGCTTATAATTTTATACTCAAGACTTTTATAAAAAAAAAATTTATAAGTATGTGCGCATATACAATCCAATGTAACCTACCCGCACTATAGACAAACCAATGTCTATACTCAAGAGTCTTCCGGCCACGCCAATGTCTGGGTTATTCAAACAAGTAACCAAACTTGTAATTTATAGTCTAGACTGTGCAAGTCTCCGTCTTGCGTGGTGTATAAGCATTTGAAACAACCCAATGTTTTACTCCTGTAACCATTAAAAATAGTATTAGTAACCAAACTAAACTATGCCACTTGAGACTCGGAGTGCGTCCCTGTGCAGCTTAAGGGGCATGCAATCAACAAATGTAAAAATATACAAGTTATTGGCTTAAATTGCATAATTCAATTTATTTCAAACATATGTTTTGATCAGCACTTAGCTGTCATGTTTACAATGGAAAAAAGAAAATTCACATGATAAAAACTTTAAACAGTTGTCTGGGGTGATCAATCCCTCTGTGAGTTTTTACATGTAGCACCGTTTCAGTGTCTGCGCATGCCAAGTGCGCTTTATTACTCTTCCATCCAAACTTGCTAGTCGATACGCCCCTGTATCGCTTACGCCAATAATCTTGTAAGGTCCTTCCCACTTAGGTCCGAGCTTACCCGTATCTTCTGCCCTGCTTGCTTCGTTTTTTCGCCATACCAAATCATCCAGTTGGAAAGATAATGGTTGAACGCGCGTGTTATAGTAGCTTGCGATTTTTTGCTTGTTGATTGCTTCTTTTATTGCCGCCATTTCTCTGTGCTCTTCAACTAAGTTTAGATTTTCACGCAGTTCTTTGCTGTTGCTACTTTCATCAAAGGAAGCAATGCGCATTGTTGGCACATTTATTTCGGCTGGTATTACAGCCTCGGACCCGTACACCAAACTGAAAGGTGTTTCATTAGTTGCGCCTTTTGGAGTTGTGCGGTGCGCCCATAAAACGTTAGACAGTTCGTCTATCCAACCCCTTCGGCACAATCCCAATCTTGCTTTGATTCCCAAAATGATATCCCGATTTGTAACCTCACACTGACCATTCGCCTGAGGGTGTGCGACTGACGTAAACGTTTGCTTTATATTCAATTCTTGGCACCAGTCACTAAAAGGGTTTCCCTCAAATTGCGTACCATTGTCGCTCACTATTTCATTTGGTATTCCAAACCGACAGACGATGTTTTCCCATACGAAATTTTGAATTTACTTGCCCGAAATTGTCTTTAGTGGTTTGGCCTCTACCCATTTCGTGAAATAATCAATGGCTACTACCAGAAATTTTACACCCCCTGGTCCTGCGGGAAATGGCCCTACTATGTCGATTGCCCATTTGCAGAACGGCCATGGGGACGCAACCGGTATCATAGGATGCCGCGGAGCCTTGCTTGCTGGTGCATGAAGCTGACATGATTGACACTTGCGAATTACCTCTGCAGCATCTCTATACATTGACGGCCAGTAATATCCAAGCCGCATTATTTTGGAAGCGACTGTTTTGTGTCCTGAATGCAAAGCGCACATTCCCTCATGTACTTCCCGTATGATCGACTCCGCTTGAGTTGGATTGAGACACCGCAAATGAGGCCCCAGAAAAGACTTTTTGTATAGGACTCCCTTGTCTAACAGATACATTGGTGCTTTCATTTTAATCTTTCTTACTTCACTTAAATCTATCGGCAACGTACCTTTAGTTAGAAATTCTATTATTGGTGTCATCCAACTTCGCTCTTCTTCTTCAACCGCAGCTGAAACACTATTCTCTTCAATAGATTTTATCTTAACTTCCTCAACCCAAATTTCTTTCTTAAAATGACTGAATGTTAACGCGGCTAACTTGCTTAATGCATCCGCCTTTTTGTTCAACGTCCTTGAAATCTGAGTTATCTGGAACAAATCGAAGTCAACTGCTAACTCTTGCACTAGCCTCAAGTATTTTTGCATTGATTCATCATGTGCTTCGAATATTCTGTTAATTTGATTTGCAACCAACTGCGAATCAACGTATACTGACAATTCTTTAACCTCCAGATGTTTTGCTACCCGCATCCCAGATAACAATGCTTCATATTCGGCTTCGTTATTTGTGACGGGGAAGCTGAATCGCAGTGCGAAGGTATATTCTTCCCCCTCTGGACTTTTTAGGACTATTCCTGCCCCTGCGCCTTCTGGACCACAAGCCCCATCTGTTTGCATTTCCCACAGTTGTTCGGGCGGAGGTGGTATTTCTTTTGATTCATGCGAGACTTCGATATCTCCGACTGTTTCAGCCAGATAATCTGCTAGGACTTGTCCTTTTACCGCAGTTCGTGGTGAGAAGCTTATCTCATGTTCTCCCAATTTAATTGCCCATTTGGCCATGCGACCAGAATTTTCTGGCTTATATAGCACCTGCTCAACAAGTATCAGCGAATGTGAATTTCCTAGAACTTATCAAGCAATTTCGTATTTATTGACAACAACAAGTTGTGTGTCATACCTGCTTTATCGGCTGATCTGTTAGAACCCTTATTGGGTGCGCTTAAAAATATCTCCGCAAGCGTCTAGCCGTATGCACGAGTGCATAAACTAATTTTTCGATCGCAGGATAATTTAATTCGCTCCCTGTCAAAGCTTTGCTAATGAAATACACAGGCATTTGTACCTGTCCGCATAGCATAATTATATATTTAAATGCCTATTGATTGAAAGTTAGCTATATTTAATTTTATAGTGCGTACCTGTCCTCTGTCCGCTATCAACACTGAACTTATTGCTTCTTTTGATGCCGCCAAGTATAGTATCAACATTTCTTCAGCAATTGGCGCAGTCCTTGTAGGCAGCTCCTTCAGTAATTTTTTCATTTCCTGAAATGCCGTTTCTGCTTCTTCTGTCCACTTGAAATCCGTTTTCTTTAAGCAATTCTTCAATGTCCCAAAAAATGGGAGTGATCGCTCTGCGGACTTTGACAAAAACCTGGTTAGTGCTGCCAGCTTACCTGTTAAACTTTGGACTTCTTTTTTATTTCTTGGTGATGGCATATTCTCAATTGCCTCTATTTTCTTTGGATTTGCACGTATTCTGCGCTCAGTTATTATGTGACCAAGAAATTTTCCTTCTTCTTCTCAGAAACTGCACTTCAATGGGTTGAGCTTCATATTAATCTTTCTTAACGACGCGAATGTTTCTAATATATCCTCCAACAGACCTTGTTCTGTTGTGCTTTTTATTACTAGGTCATCAACGTATGCTTCCAAGTTTCTCCCAATCTGACCTTTGAAAGCTTCGTCTATTACCCGCTGATATGTTGCTCCGGCATTTTTTAGACCAAATGGCATCTTTGTATAGCAGTATATGCCTTGACTTGTATGGAAAGCAGTTTTGTCCTCATCATCCGCTGCCATCTGTATTTGATGGTATCCTTTGTACGCATCCAAAAAACATTTGTATCGGAAGCCGGCTAAAGATTCAACCTTCCAGTCTATTTTTGGCAACGGATAATTATCCTTAGGGCATGCTTTATTGATATCCGTGAAGTCAACACACATACGCCAGGACCCATCGGGCTTTTTTACCAGCACCGGGTTTGCTACCCACGTTTGGTACCTTACTTCTCGCAGAATATTTGCTTTGACCAACTTGTCGACTTCTGCTTTCAGCCGTTCACTCCTTTCGGGTGCCATACCGCGTTTCTTTTGACGCACCGGCGTCAGACTAGGATTTGCATTAAGCTTATGCTCAGCAATGTCTCTTGGTACACCCGTCATATCTGCTTCTTTCCATGCAAATACGTCCGTATTGGCGGCTAATATATTACGAAGCTTAAAATTCGTTTCATCAGACAATCCTCCACTAATTTTAATTTTCTGCTCTGGATAATGTGGGTTTGCAATGATCATGCAGCTTCTAAGTTGCTCTGCCTCACTCGGCTGTTGCTTTGCATGTTCAACAGCTGCAACGCTTGCATCTTGCTTTTCTGACCTGATAGTTGCAATTCCCAATGGTGTTGGGAACTTGATAAGGCCATGTATCGTGGATGGGATTGCCCCTAATTTTTGCAAGGTTGTGCGCCCCAAAAGCACATTATACTTTGAGTATGACCTTACGACGGCAAATTCTACCGTCGTGCTCCTCATTAACTCTTTATTGTCATCATCTAACAACTCCAGCTCTAACTCGATGATCCCGATTGGCCATGCGGACTCGCCGGAGAATCCTGATAACGCAGTGTTTGGAGCCACTAGTTTGGCTGTCCCTGGCAACAAGCGGAAGCAGTGCTCGTACATAATATCAACACCGTAACCGGTGTCTACATGTAATCGCTTGATGATATACCCACAACTTTTGACGCGCCCTTTGATTGTGATGGGCGCATCCGAGGGTTCCTGTGCTATAGCTGAGAATGTGATGGGTGTGTTTTCCCATTTTTCGGATACTTCTAACTTGCGCCTCTGATTTTTCCGCACGCTTGTCACCATGTTTATGGTTTTATCCGTTTCTTTTTCATCATTCTTCTTTTGCCACGGCTATTCTTTTTGTTTGTCGCCCTGCGATCTTGCACTTTTCTTCAAGTGTTGTAGCCTTCCTTTTTTGAGTTCAGCAGCCACTCTTTCAATTAAGTGCCGACATTCGTTAGTCTCATGACCGTAATCATCGGGAAAATCAGAAAACTTGATTTTGTCTCTGTTTCCATATTTTGACAAAGGCATTGGGGGGTCGAAGCTCTTACTCACTGCTTCTGTGGCCAAAATTTCTTTTGGTGTTTTTGTGAGGTCTTTTATTAATGCCACATTTTCATTGTTGCCGCTTTTAAACTTCTGGCTTCCTCCCCCTTTATTGTTGTTGAACTTGCGATACTTATCATTATGATAGGTACCACCCCTGAGCTGGCCGTTACCGCCATAACGTTTACCCGACTCCAGACCTCTTCCCTGCACCCGATAATAATCATCATCGATGTCCATGTTTGAAGAGGTACCTCCGCAGTTCTGCTTTATATCTTCTTGTGCCCACATGTAATCATGCGTTTCTTTTATGGCTTCCGCGAAAGTTTCTGGCACTCTTCTCCATAACCGTTGCCATAAAGACAGGTGTCTGTCCGTATCTATGCAATGAATAAAGCCAGATATCCTCTGGCTTTTTGGTAAATCTTGTATCTTAGCCACCTCTTTTGTATACCTGTCTATTATTTCTCCCAACCTTTCTTTCGATTTTTGCTTAATGTCGTGACATTCGACATGCGTTCTTTTACGTGCGCGCAAATTGTGAAAATTTAACAAGAATCTTGAGCGCAAATCTGCAAAGCCCGTAATGCTTTGGGCTGGCAAATTATTGAACCATTCTCTTGCCACTCCTTGCAATACTATTGGTAGCATATAACATGCTACCGCATCACCCCAACTGTGCATTCTTGCGGTTCCTTCAAATTTTTGCAAAAAATCATCTGGATCTGATAGCCCGTCATAACTTCCGAGCGTTAGGGGCAACACCGGTGTGACTGTGAAGGGATGATTAGCGATGTACGGTACAAACTTTTCTGTTGTAGGGGCTAACTCAAAACTTTGCTTAGCTTTTTGCCCTTGCTTCACTGCAAACCAATTGCTCATGAACTCTTGTACCCGCGCCAACTCATTGAAAGCGGGTGCCAGGTGTGGTGGTGCGACTTGCTATAATTGAGATATAAAGCTATTCGGCTGAGGTACGGCATAGTGTGTTCCATTGTATTCATTATTTGCGACAGTTTGAACTGATTGCGGAGTGCACGCGCCGTTGACCTTTGTTGTGGTGTCAGCATGATGTATGATCTCAGACCCATTTGCCTGATTTTTTCCTGAGCTCTCTCGGTTGTGACCCTTTCAATTGGTGCCTCGGGTTCAACTGAGGTGATAATGGGTATTGTACCCACACAGGTAGTTTTAACTTTGAAACCTGGTGGAACCGTTTCGCTTAGAGAACCAAAGCTCAGGATTTTTGGTGACAGATCGTCGAATGGCTTAAAACCAGTTCCTGTTTCCAATGAACTCCCGTCAGGAGTGTGCCACCATCCTTTAAATGACTTATTCGGGACAGTTTCTAACGTAACTGGCTCTGTTCCAACAATTGGCGTTGATGGAGGCTTTGATGTGCCTTTAGTTGGTGCTGGCGGCATTGACGGTGTGTTCGTGACAGACACCGTAGGTGTTTGAAACCCTGGACTTCCTAGAGAGTCCGATCGCCCTTGACTCTTTGCACTCTTACTTCCTCCACCCATTCTTGCCGATAATAGAGAAAAAAAAAACCTGAAAGTGACCGATTAGATAAACAAAAAAGTTTAATGGAAAACAGTACGTATAATAAATCATATACAACATAAATTCCCATCTTCCTTGTTTCATGTAACCGGTCCCATGGATGGCGCCAAATGATCAAGCATATTTTCACGGGGTCAAGGTGAACCTACACTTGAGTGCATAAAGGGGTTAAGGACTAACAACATTCGGACCTCCGACACTTAGTCGTGGATAACCCGCGTCGGTATCGTTTCGATCCCGATAGGTTGGCCGATTCGAGAGTCCACCAACAACCTAGCATACGAGGTTGAGTGGCCCAAAGACATGAAGGTTTCATAGGTCAATACATACCTGAAAGTCTTAGAGAGATTGTAAGAAGCTTTGTTCGTACGATAGAGATTTGTATGCTTTTTGTTTACGTATCAGTAAACGAATGTATGTATAGGGTTTTATGAGCTATGTATTTATAGGCTCACGAATTAGGGTTTTGGTAGAATCCCTTCCCTAATTAAATGCAATATCATCCTTAACTAACTTTCATTATTTAAGGAATAGAATCCGTATTGATTATATCGTACATTCCTCTAGAATGTACCGGACCCATATGCAAGTAAACGAACTCGCATCAGATGGTATAGACGCATAGTGTGCGGCTATACCCCTGACACACGCATTTGTGTGTGATTTAATGCCTTGGATGCGCATCCGCACAGTCTTGCGGATATGCGTATCATTAGTAAGCAACGCAACTAAAAACAAACCAATGCTTTTATGCTTAAGAGTTCCTCACGCAAACCAATGCGAGAGTAATTATGCACAAGCAAACCAATGCTTGTATTTTTAAGTCGACTTGGCAGCCATCTAGTCTGCGTGGCGCTTGGCTAGGGGAAAACCAATTCCCTTCGCCTGCCGTTAATGTCTAGCCTTGTAACCAAACAGACTTCTGCCGCACGGGGGCTAGAGGACAACCCTTAAGTAGGCAGGAACCGCATACAAAAAGAAATAAACAATAAAAGTATGCGCGAGTAAATATTCAATTGGCATTAATCATGATTACAACCGCGACACATCCAAACTGACGGAAAATACATAGAAAATGTGCTAAAATAAATAGGAGTGATCAGGTCCATCCAGCTACATATAACATTTTTTCAACAATGTCGCATGCCAAGTGCGTTTCACAGGTTTGCCATCCAACGTCTCGAGATGGCATGCCCCGGTGTTGCGTGCTTTTGCTACCCTGTATGGACCTTCCCAACGGGGGCCCAATTTCCCAGTATCCTCTGCATGACTTGCGTCATTCTGATGCCAAACTAAATCCCCACACTTGTAAGAGCGATAACGCACACGCTGATTGTAGTACTTTGCAATTTTCTGCTTGTTATTGGCTTCGTTTATCGCCGCAAAGAGTCTGCGTTCTTCCAGCAAGTTAAAATTTTTCCGCAAAGCTTCTGAGTTATTTTGCTCGTCAAAATTCTGTATGCGGAACGTTGGTACCCAAATTTCTGCGGGCACAACAGCCTCTGACCCGTAGACCAAACTGAACGGAGTTTCACCAATGCTTGCTTTTGGTGTTGTTCTATGCGCCCATAAAACCTTTGCCAGTTCGTCCACCCAACTAACTCTACCATGGCCCAACCTAGCTTTGATTCCAGCCACTATGTCCCGGTTGGTGACTTCGCACTGGCCGTTCGCCTGCGGATGCACGACGGATGTAAAAGTTTGCTTAATATTAAGCTCCGCGCACCAGCAGTGAAAAGGATCTCCTGCAAACTGCGTACCGTTATCACTAACAATTTCATTTGGTATACCGAATCGACAAACTATATCTTCCCATACAAAATTACGCACCCTTTTTCCTGATATTGTGGCCAGTGGCCGTGCTTCAACCCATTTCGTGAAATAGTCGATTGCAACAATCAAGAATTTGATGTTTCCTGCGTGTGCAGAGTATGCGTAAGATACTGATGTAAGCAGCATATGTTAGAAAATAAATGATAATATTACCTCAGCCCTTAGGAAATGGTCCGACTATGTCAATCGCCCATTTGCAGAATGGCCATGGTGAGGAGACTGGTATCATTGGATGCACAGGTGCTCTGCTGATAGGTGCATGCATTTGGCAAGATTCGCATTGTTTAACTATGCGCGCTGTATCTGCTTACATAGTGGGCCAATAATAACCTAGCCGCATAATCATTGACACAATTGACCTGTGCCCCGAATGAAGAGCGCATGCACCCTCATGCACCTCGCGTATAACTTCCTCTGCTTCCTTCGGACCAATACACCTTAAATGTGGCCCTAAATAATTCTTTCGATATGGGACGTCACCCTCAAGGGCATAAAGTGGTGCCTTAATGCGGACTTTCTTTGCATCCGCGGAGTCCGCAGAAAAGCAATAATGGGCGTCATCCACGTTGAGCTGGACTCCTCAACCGGTGCCACTAAAGGCATCATAACAATGGATTTCGCATGCAATTCTTCTATAAGAACTTTCTTCACCAGATGATCAAAAGCCAAAGCAGCCAACTTGCTAAGCGCATCCGCTTTTTTATTTTGCCCCCGCATGACATGAGAGATTCGAAAAGCCTCAAACTGATCTGCAAGGTTATGAACAAGCGATAGATATTGCTGCATGGCTATATCATGCACTTCAAAATCTCCACTGACTTGGCTGCACACCAGCTTTGAATCCACATAAGCGTGCAGAATTTTGACATTTAATTTATGCGCAATGCGTATACCTGCTAACAAAGCCTCATATTCTGCTTCATTGTTCGTAACAGCGAAATTAAACCGCAGCGCATATATGTGCTCCTCGCCATCTGGGACAGTTAAAATGATACATGCAACTGCGCTAGATGCACTGCAGGCACCATCGGTGTATAGCTCCCATGGTGACAAAGATGGTATAGGCGTATCATGATGCTCTGCAGATGCTTCAACATCCCCAGGTAACTCTGCAAGATAATCCGCAAGTATTTGACCCTTAACCGCGCTTCGCTAAGAAAAATTTATTTCATGTTCTCCTAACTCAACTGCCCATTTAGCCATTCGGCCAGAAATCTCAGGCTTGTATAACACCTGAAAGGAAAACGATTGCGTTAGTCAATGCGGTAACCCTGGACATTGCCGCAAAGTAGGCATGTACCAACCTGTTTGATCGGTTGATCAGTTAGAACCACAATTGGATGTGCTTGAAAGTATCGGCGCAAACGTCGCGCCGTGTGGACTAGCACGTATACCAGCTTTTCTATTGGCGAGTAGTTTACTTCGCTTGACGTCAGCGTCTTGCTTACGAAGTAGACCGGCATTTGCGTCTAAGAAAACCTCAGCGTTAAATTTCTGCGAAATAAATAATGCAAATAAAAGTAAATTACCTTTTCGCGATCTGCAATATGAACTGAGCTGATAGCCTCTTTCGATGCCGCAAGGTACAGCGTAAGCGTTTCTCCTGTCACTGGCGCGGTAAGTGTTGGTAATTCTGCGAGCACCTTCTTCATCTCCTGAAAGGCTGTTTCTGCTTTACGAGTCCATACGAAGTCTTTTTTCTTTAAACAATTCTTCAAAGTATTGAAGAATGGTAGTTGTCGTTCTGCGGCCTTCGACAAGAACCGTGTGATGGCTGCAAGCTTCCCGGTTAGACTCTGCATGTCTTTCTTTGTCTTTGGAGATGGCAAATTATCAATGACTTCAATCTTTTTGGGATTTGCCTTGATTCCCCGCGCTGTCACCACATGTAGTGACCCGAACTTTTCCATGTTTATATATATTAATTGAGATTGATATTTACATGATTAAATGTTTCCAACATGTTAATCAATCAAACTTGTTAAGACTTGATTAATTGAAATATGTTTCATATAGACAATTGACCACCCAAGTTGACCGGTGATTCACGAACGTTAAAACTTGTAAAAACTATATGATGACATATATATGGATATATATATATATAGTTAACATGATACTATGATAAGTAAACATATCATTAAGTATATTAACAATGAACTACATATGTAAAAACAAGACTACTAACTTAATGATTTTTAAACGAGACATATATGTAACGATTATCGTTGTAAAGACATTTAATGTATATATATCATATTAAGAGTTATTCATACATGATAATATCATGATAATATAATAATTTAAAATCTCATTTGATATTATATACATTGGGTTAACAACATTTAACAAAATCGTTAACCTAAAGGTTTCAAAACAACACTTACATGTAACGACTAACGATGACTTAACGACTCAGTTAAAATGTATATACATGTAGTGTTTTAATATGTATTTATACACTTTTGAAAGACTTCAATACACTTATCAAAATACTTCTACTTAACAAAAATGCTTACAATTACATCCTCGTTCAGTTTCATCAACAATTCTACTCGTATGCACCCGTATTCGTACTCGTACAATACACAGCTTTTAGATGTATGTACTATTGGTATATACACTCCAATGATCAGCTCTTAGCAGCCCATGTGAGTTACCTAACACATGTGGGAACCATCATTTGGCAACTAGCATGAAATATCTCATAAAATTACAAAAATATGAGTAATCATTCATGACTTATTTACATGAAAACAAAATTACATATCCTTTATATCTAATCCATACACCAACGACCAAAAACACCTACAAACACTTTCATTCTTCAATTTTCTTCATCTAATTGATCTCTCTCAAGTTCTATCTTCAAGTTCTAAGTGTTCTTCATAAATTCTACAAGTTCTAGTTACATAGAATCAAGAATACTTTCAAGTTTGTTAGCTCACTTCCAATCTTGTAAGGTGATCATCCAACCTCAAGAAATCTTTGTTTCTTACAGTAGGTTATAATTCTAATACAAGGTAATAATCATATTCAAACTTTGGTTCAATTTCTATAACTATAACAATCTTATTTCAAGTGATGATCTTACTTGAACTTGTTTTCGTGTCATGATTCTGCTTCAAGAACTTCGAGCCATCCAAGGATCCGTTGAAGCTAGATCCATTTTTCTCTTTTCCAGTAGGTTTATCCAAGGAACTTAAGGTAGTAATGATGTTCATAACATCATTCGATTCATACATATAAAGCTATCTTATTCGAAGGTTTAAACTTGTAATCACTAGAACATAGTTTAGTTAATTCTAAACTTGTTCGCAAACAAAAGTTAAACCTTCTCACTTGACTTTTAAAATCAACTAAACACATGTTCTATATCTATATGATATGCTAACTTAATGATTTAAAACCTGGAAACACGAAAAACACCGTAAAACCGGATTTACGCCGTCGTAGTAACACCGCGGGCTGTTTTGGGTTAGTTAATTAAAAACTATGATAAACTTTGATTTAAAAGTTGTTATTCTGAGAAAATAATTTTTATTATGAACATGAAACTATATCCAAAAATTATGGTTAAACTCAAAGTGGAAGTATGTTTTCTAAAATGGTCATCTAGACGTCGTTTTTTCGACTGAAATGACTACCTTTACAAAAACGACTTGTAACTTATTTTTCGGACTATAAACCTATAATTTTTCCGTTTAGATTCATAAAATAGAGTTCAATATGAAACCATAGCAATTTTATTCACTCAAAACGGATTTAAAATGAAGAAGTTATGGGTAAAACAAGATTGGATAATTTTTCTCATTTTAGCTACGTGAAAATTGGTAACAAATCTATTCCAACCATAACTTAATCAACTTGTATTGTATATTATGTAATCTTGAGATACCATAGACACGTATACAATTTTTCGACCTATCATGTCGACACATCTATATATATTTCGGAACAACCATAGATACTCTATATGTGAATGTTGGAGTTAGCTATACAGGGTTGAGGTTGATTCCAAAATATATATAGTTTGAGTTGTGATCAATACTGAGATATGTATACACTGGGTCGTGGATTGATTTAAGATAATATTTATCGATTTATTTCTGTACATCTAACTGTGGACAACTAGTTGTAGGTTACTAACGAGGACAACTGACTTAATAAACTTAAAACATCAAAATATATTAAAAGTGTTGTAAATATATTTTGAACATACTTTGATATATATGTATATATTGTTATAGGTTCGTGAATCAACCAGTGGCCAAGTCTTACTTCCCGACGAAGTAAAAATCTGTGAAAGTGAGTTATAGTCCCACTTTTAAAATCTAATATTTTTGGGATGAGAATACATGCAGGTTTTATAAATGATTTACAAAATAGACACAAGTACGTGAAACTACATTCTATGGTTGAATTATCGAAATCGAATATGCCCTTTTTTATTAAGTCTGGTAATCTAAGAATTAGGGAACAGACACCCTAATTGACGCGAATCCTAAAGATAGATCTATTGGGCCTAACAAACCCCATCCAAAGTACCGGATGCTTTAGTACTTCGAAATTTATATCATATCCGAAGGGTGTCCCGGAATGATGGGGATATTCTTATATATGCATCTTGTTAATGTCGATTACCAGGTGTTCACCATATGAATGATTTTTTTCTCTATGTATGGGATGTGTATTGAAATATGAAATCTTGTGGTCTATTGTTACGATTTGATATATATAGGTTAAACCTATAACTCACCAACATTTTTGTTGACGTTTAAAGCATGTTTATTCTCAGGTGAATACTAATAGCTTCCGCTGTTGCATACTAAAATAAGGACGAGATTTGGAGTCTATGTTTGTATGATATTGTGTAAAAACTGCATTCAAGAAACTGATTTCGATGTAACATATTTGTATTGTAAACCATTATTTAATGGTCGTGTGTAAACAGGATATTTTAGATTATCATTATTTGATAATCTACGTAAAGCTTTTTAAACCTTTATTTATGAAATAAAGGTTATGGTTTGTTTTAAAAATGAATGCAGTCTTTGAAAAACATCTCATATAGAGGTCAAAACCTCGCAACGAAATCAATTAATATGGAACGTTTTTAATCAATAAGAACGGGACATTTCAGTTGGTATCCGAGCGTTGGTCTTAGAGAACCAGAATTTTGCATTAGTGTATCTTATTGAGTTTGTTAGGATGTATTAGTGAGTCTGGACTTCGACCGTGGTTACTTGAAAAATGATTGCTTAACAGATTTTGTTGGAAACTATATATTTTTAACATGTGAATATTATGTGATATATTAATCTCTTAACGCGTTTGATATTATGTGATAGATGTCTACCTTTAGAACAAGTCCCATTGACTCACCTAATAATAATGAAGGGTCAAATGTAAATTGGAATGATTCGTGGACTGATTCACAAGTTCCCGAAGAGGAATCGGAAGAAGAGTCGGAACCGGAAGAAGAATCGGAACCGGAAGAAGAATCGGAACCGGATGAAGAAATAGAACCGGTGGGGGAAATAATAAAACGGTTAAGTAAAAGAAAATCCTCAACCAACCGACCAAGGTTAATTATGGTCAATGGTGTTTCCGCCAAGGAAGCAAAATATTGGGAGGATTACCAATTCTCCGATGAATCGGATTCCGACGAGAATTCCGATGATGTTATAGAAATTACCCCAACTGAATTTAAAAAGGCAAAAGAAAATAATAAGGGAAAGGGCATAAAAATAGAGAAATCTAATTCCAACCCCGATGAACTTTATATGTATCGTCAACCCCCGAAGTCCTTAAGTTGTAACAATGACCCGGGAACCTCTAAACCACCAGGTTTTTCTAAACCAATGTGGAAAACGACCGCTCGTATTAGGGGAACATCATATATCCCTAGAAACTTGGCAAAATGAACCAAAACCGAAGAAGAAGAAACAAACGAGTCGGAATAAGATAGTTGTATTCGTGTGGTATAATGTATGTAATATAGTGTGCTTATGCTTTATGATATATGTAAAAATTGCTTGTATTAATAAGTATTTTTTTTATGAATCTAACTCTTGTCTATTTTACAGTATAAAAACACAAAATGGATAGACAACCCAATATTTTAAGAGACCTACCCGGAGACATGATTGATGAAATCTTGTCTAGAGTCGGTCAGAATTCTTCGGCACAACTATTTAAGGCGAGATCAGTTTGTAAGACATTCGAAGAACGTTCCAAGAATGCCTTAGTTTATAAAAAGCTTTCGTTCGAAAGATGGGGGATATCACATTGGGAAATCCATAAGTTACGATGTGTTTACTTTGACGCATATATTGCGGGGAACCCAAATGCTATTTTACGCAATGGGTTAAGAAATTATTTTGACTCAATATATCCGAATATTGGACTTCGTGATTTAGAAAAAGCGGCTAACATGCAACATAAAGAAGCATGTTATGCTTACGGATTAGTAATGTTCGCTTCTCACCAAAGTGAGAACAAGAACATCGGGCTACAACTATTAAACAAAACGTTCCCACAAGTGACGGAGTCGGTAATTGGGGTAAGAAATGAGGTTTTTAGATTGTTACGGGACTGTTGGACATTACGTAACCCTCGTCCCTTTGACGACGTTACAACACGCTGTCTTATCAACGGCCATAACGGTTATGTTCCACAAGACCAAGGATGGGAAGTAATCCTAGTAAAACCAGAATGCATGACTTGTTTTTGGACGTATGAATTACGTGTCTTTATTGCCTTTGCTGAACGACTTGTGTACTAGCTAGAATTATCTTCACAACCATCTTGTATCAAATTTATTGTGTGATATATTTCATGCTATATGTAAAATAAGCGGTATTGTAAGTTTGTAAAATATTGTGTAAATTTTGAACGCGAAATATTATTATAATCAGTTTTTCATATAGAATTGTAGTAGTTGAATTGTATATTAGCTACTAAGTATGAACTTAACGGGTTGGTACTACCCGAATTTAAACTTATAAAATGCTAATATGAAGAAAAAGCTTTTATAAATGAGTTCATATTATGCTACGAAATACTATTAACTACTCTTAATATTCTGTATGATTAACTTGTTCCATTTGACTATTTTGAAGGAAATGGCACCTACTACTCGACACACCGTGAATATGAATGAAGAGGAATTCCGTACTTTTCTAGCTTCAAACATAGCCGCAGTACAGGCTGCGCTACATACCAACAATAACCTTGGATCTAGCAGTACAGGAAATCGTGTAGGATGCACCTACAAAGAATTCACTGCCTGCAAACCTTTGGAATTTGATGGAACCGAAGGACCGATCGGATTGAAACGGTGGACCGAGAAGGTCGAATCGGTGTTTGCCATAAGTAAGTGTACTGAAGAGGACAAAGTGAAGTACGCTACGCATACCTTCACAGGTTCTGCGTTAACATGGTGGAATACCTATCTAGAGCAAGTGGGACAAGACGATGCGTACGCACTACCGTGGTCAGCATTCAAGCACTTGATGAACGAGAAGTACCGTCCCAGAACCGAGGTCAATAAGCTCAAGACAGAACTTAGAGGGTTACGAACCCAAGGATTTGATATTACCACGTACGAAAGACGATTCACAGAATTGTGCCTATTGTGTCCGGGAGCATTCGAAGATGAGGAAGAGAAGATCGACGCGTTTGTGAAAGGATTACCGGAAAGAATCCAAGAAGATATAAGTTCACACGAGCCCGCCTCCATACAACAGGCATGTAGAATGGCTCACAAACTAGTGAACCAGATTGAAGAAAGAATTAAAGAACAAACTGCTGAAGAGGCCAATGTGAAGCAAGTCAAAAGAAAGTAGGAGGAAAACGGTGATAAGAATCACCAATACAACAATAACAGCAATTACAACAATAATCGCAATAATTATCCCAACAATCGCAACATCAATCGCAACTACAACAAACGGCCCAACAACAACAACAACAACAACAACAACAACAACAACAACAACAATCATCCCAACAACAATAATAACCGCAACAACAACAACAATCAGAAGCAGCTATGCCAAAGGTGTGAAAAGTATCACTCGGGGTTCTGCACCAAATTTTGCAACAAGTGTAAAAGAAATGATCATAGCGCGGCAAAGTGTGAGGTCTACGGACCAGGGGTTAATAGAACGAAAGGAACAAATGGTGTCGGAACGAGTAATGGCGGAGCAAGTAGTGTCGGAGCAAGTTATGCCAATGTAGTTTGTTATAAATGTGGAAAACCGGGCCACATTATTAGAAATTGCCCGAACCAGGAGAACACGAATGGACAAGGCTGCGGAAGAGTTTTCAATATTAATGCGGCAGAGGCACAAGAAGACCCGGAGCTTGTTACGGGTACGTTTCTTATTGACAATAAATCTGCTTACGTTTTATTTGATTCGGGTGCGGATAGAAGCTATATGAGTAGAGATTTTTGTGCTAAATTAAGTTGTCCATTGACGCCTTTGGATAGTAAATTTTTACTCGAATTAGCAAATGGTAAATTAATTTCAGCAGATAATATATGTCGGAATCGAGAAATTAAACTGGTTAGCGAAACATTTAAGATTGATTTGATACCAGTAGATTTAGGGAGTTTTGATGTAATAATCGGTATGGACTGGTTGAAAGAAGTGAAAGCAGAGATCGTTTGTTACAAAAATACAATTCACATTATACGAGAAAAAGGAAAACCCTTAATGGTGTACGGAGACACGAAGCTACATCTTATTAGTAATTTGAAGGCACAAAAACTAATAAGAAAAGGTTGCTATGCTGTTCTAGCACACGTCGAGAAAGTACAAACTGAAGAAAAGAGCATCAATGATGTTCCCATTGCAAAAGAATTTCCCGATGTATTTCCGAAAGAATTACCGGGATTACCCCCACATCGATCCGTTGAATTTCAAATAGATCTTGTACCAGGAGCTGCACCAATAGCTCGTGCTCCTTACAGACTCGCACCCAGCGAGATGAAAGAACTGCAAAGCCAATTACAAGAACTTTTAGAGCGTGGTTTCATTCAACCAAGCACATCACCGTGGGGAGCTCCTGTTTTGTTTGTCAAGAAGAAAGATGGTACATTCAGGTTGTGTATCGACTACCGAGAGTTGAACAAACTTACCATCAAGAACCGCTACCCACTACCGAGAATTGACGACTTATTTGATCAACTACAAGGCTCGTCTGTTTATTCAAAGATTGACTTACGTTCCGGGTATCATCAAATGCGGGTGAAAGAAGATGATATTCCAAAAACTGCTTTTAGGACGCGTTATGGTCATTACGAGTTTATGGTTATGCCGTTTGGATTGACTAACGCACCAGCTGTGTTCATGGACCTTATGAACCGAGTGTGTGGGCCATATCTTGACAAGTTTGTCATTGTTTTCATCGATGACATACTTATTTACTCAAAGAATGATCAAGAGCACGAAGAACATTTGAGAAAAGTGCTAGAAGTATTGAGGAAAGAAAAACTGTACGCTAAGTTTTCAAAGTGTGCATTTTGGTTGGAAGAAGTTCAATTCCTCGGTCACATAGTGAACAAAGAAGTTATCCAGGTGGATCCGACAAAGATCGAAACTATTGAAAAGTGGGAAACCCCAAAAACTCCGAAGCATATACGTCAATTTTTAGGATTGGCTGGTTACTACAGAAGATTCATCCAAGATTTCTCCAAAATAGCAAAACCCTTGACTGCATTAACGCATAAAGGGAAGAAATTTGAATGGAAGGATGAACAAGAGAAGGCGTTTCAATTATTGAAGAAAAAGCTAACTACGGCACCTATATTGTTATTGCCTGAAGGGAATGATGATTTTGTGATTTATTGTGACGCATCAAAGCAAGGTCTTGGTTGTGTATTAATGCAACGGATGAAGGTGATTGCTTATGCGTCTAGACAATTGAAGATTCACGAGCAAAATTATACGACGCATGATTTGGAATTAGGCGCGGTTGTTTTTGCATTAAAGACTTGGAGGCACTACTTATATGGGGTCAAAAGTATTATATATACCGACCACAAAAGTCTTCAACACATATTTAATCAGAAACAACTGAATATGAGGCAGCGTAGGTGGATTGAATTATTGAATGATTACGACTTTGAGATTCGTTACCACCCGGGGAAGGCAAATGTGGTAGCCGATGCCTTGAGCAGGAAGGACAGAGAACCCATTCGAGTAAAATCTATGAATATAATGATTCATAATAACCTTACTACTCAAATAAAGGAGGCACAACAAGGAGTTTTAAAAGAGGGAAATTTAATGGATGAAATACCCAAAGGATCGGAGAAGCATCTTAATATTCGGGAAGACGGAACCCGGTATAGGGCTGAAAGGATTTGGGTACCAAAATTTGGAGATATGAGAGAAATGGTACTTAGAGAAGCTCATAAAACCAGATACTCAATACATCCTGGAACGGGGAAGATGTACAAGGATCTCAAGAAACATTTTTGGTGGCCGGGTATGAAAGTCGATGTTGCTAAATACGTAGGGGAATGTTTGATGTGTTCGAAGGTCAAAGCGGAGCATCAGAAACCATCAGGTCTACTGCAACAACCTGAAATCCCGGAATGGAAATGGGAAAACATTACCATGGATTTCATCACTAAATTGCCAAGGACTGCAAGTGGTTTTGATACTATTTGGGTAATAGTTGATCGTCTCACCAAATCAGCACACTTCTTGCCAATAAGAGAAGATGACAAGATGGAGAAGTTAGCACGACTTTATTTGAAGGAAGTCATCTCCAGACATGGAATACCAATCTCTATTATCTCTGATAGGGATGGCAGATTTATTTCAAGATTCTGGCAGACATTACAGCAAGCATTAGGAACTCGTCTAGACATGAGTACTGCCTATCATCCACAAACTGATGGGCAGAGCGAAAGGATGATACAAACGCTTGAAGACATGCTACGAGCATGTGTTATTGATTTCGGAAACAGTTGGGATCGACATCTACCGTTAGCAGAATTTTCCTACAACAACAGCTACCATTCAAGCATTGAGATGGCGCCGTTTGAAGCACTTTATGGTAGAAAGTGCAGGTCTCCGATTTGTTGGAGTGAAGTGGGGAATAGACAGATTACGGGTCCGGAGATAATACAAGAAACTACCGAGAAGATCATCCAAATTCAACAACGGTTGAAAACCGCCCAAAGTCGACAAAAGAGCTACGCTGACATTAAAAGAAAAGATATAGAATTTGAAATTGGAGAGATGGTCATGCTTAAAGTTGCACCTTGGAAAGGCATTGTTCGATTTGGTAAACGAGGGAAATTAAATCCAAGGTATATTGGACCATTCAAGATTATTGATCGTGTCGGACCAGTAGCTTACCGACTTGAGTTACCTCAACAACTCGCGACTGTACATAACACTTTCCACGTCTCGAATTTGAAGAAATGTTTTGCTAAAGAAGATCTCACTATTTCATTAGATGAAATCCAAATCAACGAAAAACTTCAATTCATCGAAGAACCCGTCGAAATAATGGATCGTGAGGTTAAAAGACTTAAGCAAAACAAGATACCAATTGTTAAGGTTCGATGGAATGCTCGTAGAGGACCCGAGTTCACCTGGGAGCGTGAAGATCAGATGAAGAAGAAATACCCGCATCTATTTCCAGAAGATTCGTCAACACCTTCAACAGCTTAAAATTTCGGGACGAAATTTATTTAACGGGTAGGTACTGTAGTGACCCGAAGTTTTCCATGTTTATATATATTAATTGAGATTGATATTTACATGATTAAATGTTTCCAACATGTTAATCAATCAAACTTGTTAAGACTTGATTAATTGAAATATGTTTCATATAGACAATTGACCACCCAAGTTGACCGGTGATTCACGAACGTTAAAAATTGTAAAAACTATATGATGACATATATATGGATATATATATAGTTAACATGATACTATGATAAGTAAACATATCATTAAGTATATTAACAATGAACTACATATGTAAAAACAAGACTACTAACTTAATGATTTTTAAACGAGACATATATGTAACGATTATCGTTGTAAAGACATTTAATGTATATATATCATATTAAGAGATATTCATACATGATAATATCATGATAATATAATAATTTAAAATCTCATTTGATATTATAAACATTGGGTTAACAATATTTAACAAGATCGTTAACCTAAAGGTTTCAAAACAACACTTACATGTAACGACTAACGATGACTTAACGACTCAGTTAAAATGTATATACATGTAGTGTTTTAATATGTATTTATACACTTTTGAAATACTTCAATACACTTATCAAAATACTTCTACTTAACAAAAATGCTTACAATTACATCCTCGTTCAGTTTCATCAACAATTCTACTCGTATGCACCCGTATTCGTACTCGTACAATACACAGCTTTTAGATGTATGTACTATTGGTATATACACTCCAATGATCAGCTCTTAGCAGCCCATGTGAGTCACCTAACACATGTGGGAACCATCATTTGGCAACTAGCATGAAATATCTCATAAAATTACAAAAATATGAGTAATCATTCATGACTTATTTACATGAAAACAAAATTACATATCCTTTATATCTAATCCATACACCAACGACCAAAAACACCTACAAACACTTTCATTCTTCAATTTTCTTCATCTAATTGATCTCTCTCAAGTTCTATCTTCAAGTTCTAAGTGTTCTTCATAAATTCTACAAGTTCTAGTTACATAGAATCAAGAATACTTTCAAGTTTGCTAGCTCACTTCCAATCTTGTAAGGTGATCATCCAACCTCAAGAAATCTTTGTTCCTTACAGTAGGTTATAATTCTAATACAAGGTAATAATCATATTCAAACTTTGGTTCAATTTCTATAACTATAACAATCTTATTTCAAGTGATGATCTTACTTGAACTTGTTTTCGTGTCATGATTCTGCTTCAAGAACTTCGAGCCATCCAAGGATCCGTTGAAGCTAGATCCATTTTTCTCTTTTCCAGTAGGTTTATCCAAGGAACTTAAGGTAGTAATGATGTTCATAACATCATTCGATTCATACATATAAAGCTATCTTATTCGAAGGTTTAAACTTGTAATCACTAGAACATAGTTTAGTTAATTCTAAACTTGTTCGCAAACAAAAGTTAATCCTTCTAACTTGACTTTTAAAATCAACTAAACACATGTTCTATATCTATATGATATGCTAACTTAATGATTTAAAACCTGGAAACACGAAAAACACCGTAAAACCGGATTTATGCCATCGTAGTAACACCGCGGGCTGTTTTGGGTTAGTTAATTAAAAACTATGATAAACTTTGATTTAAAAGTTGTTATTCTGAGAAAATTATTTTTATTATGAACATGAAACTATATCCAAAAATTATGGTTAAACTCAAAGTGGAAGTATGTTTTCTAAAATTGTCATCTAGACGTCGTTCTTTCGACTGAAATGACTACCTTTACAAAAACTACTTGTAACTTATTTTTCCGACTATAAACCTATAATTTTTCTGTTTAGATTCATAAAATAGAGTTCAATATGAAACCATAGCAATTTGATTCACTCAAAACAGATTTAAAATGAAGAAGTTATGGGTAAAACAAGATTGGATAATTTTTCTCATTTTAGCTACGTGAAAATTGGTAACAAATCTATTCCAACCATAACTTAATCAACTTGTATTGTATATTATGTAATCTTGAGATACCATAGACACGTATACAATGTTTCGACGTATCATGTCGACACATCTATATATATTTCGGAACAACCATAGACACTCTATATGTGAATGTTGGAGTTAGCTATACAGGGTTGAGGTTGATTCCAAAATATATATAGTTTGAGTTGTGATCAATACTGAGATACGTATACACTGGGTCGTGGATTGATTTAAAATAATATTTATCGATTTATTTCTGTACATCTAACTGTGGACAACTAGTTGTAGGTTACTAACGAGGACAGCTGACTTAATAAACTTAAAACATCAAAATATATTAAAAGTGTTGTAAATATATTTTGAACATACTTTGATATATATGTATATATTGTTATAGGTTCGTGAATCAACCAGTGGCCAAGTCTTACTTTCCGACGAAGTAAAAATCTGTGAAAGTGAGTTATAGTCCCACTTTTAAAATCTAATATTTTTGGGATGAGAATACATGCAGGTTTTATAAATGATTTACAAAATAGACACAAGTACGTGAAACTACATTCTATGGTTGAATTATCGAAATCGAATATGCCCCTTTTTATTAAGTCTGGTAATCTAAGAATTAGGGAACAGACACCCTAATTGACGCGAATCCTAAAGATAGATCTATTGGGCCTAACAAACCCCATCCAAAGTACCGGATGCTTTAGTACTTCGAAATTTATATCATATCCGAAGGGTGTCCCGGAATGATGGGGATATTCTTATATATGCATCTTGTTAATGTCGATTACCAGGTGTTCACCATATGAATGATTTTTATCTCTATGTATGGGATGTGTATTGAAATATGAAATCTTGTGGTCTATTGTTACGATTTGATATATATAGGTTAAACCTATAACTCACCAACATTTTTGTTGACGTTTAAAGCATGTTTATTCTCAGGTGAATACTAAGAGCTTCCGCTGTTGCATACTAAAATAAGGACGAGATTTGGAGTCCATGTTTGTATGATATTGTGTAAAAACTGCATTCAAGAAACTGATTTCGATGTAACATATTTGTATTGTAAACCATTATGTAATGGTCGTGTGTAAACAGGATATTTTAGATTATAATTATTTGATAATCTACGTAAAGCTTTTTAAACCTTTATTTATGAAATAAAGGTTATGGTTTGTTTTAAAAATGAATGCAGTCTTTGAAAAACGTCTCATATAGAGGTCAAAACCTCGCAACGAAATCAATTAATATGGAACGTTTTTAATCAATAAGAACGGGACATTTCACTACATGACCTAGAAACTTGTCTTCCTCTTCCCCAAAACTACATTTGAGCGGGTTAAGCTTCATGTTGATTCTTCGCAGAGACGTAAACGTTTTTAGGATGTCTGCGAGCATTTCTTCTTCGGTGTTACTTTTAATTAACAAGTCATCGACGTATGCTTCAAGATTTCTGCCAATTTGGTGCTTGAAGGCTGCGTCAATTACGCGCTGATAGGTTGCGCCCACGTTCTTTAATCCGAAGGGCATCTTCGTATAACAGTAAATACCCTGTGGCGTATGAAAAGCAGTTTTGTCCTCATCTTCCGCAGCCATTAAGATTTGGTGATAACCCTTGTATGCATCTAGAAAACACTTGTACCGAAAACCTGACAGTGATTCCACCTTCCAGTCTATCTCCGGGAGAGGATAGTTGTCCTTCGGACATGCTTTATTAATATCTTTCAAATCAACACACATCCGCCAATTACCGTCAGCCTTTTTCACCAACACAGGATTAGCGACCCATGTCTGGTACCGCACTTCTCGCAGGATGTTTGCTTTGACAAGGTTGTCTACTTCTGCGCATAGCCAATCACTGCGCTCAAGAGCCATATGACGCTTCTTTTGTCTGACGGGTGTGAGCGATGGATTAACATTCAACTTATGTTCCGCAATATCTCTCGGAACCCCAGTCATGTCTGATTCGCGCCACGCGAAAACATCTGCGTTTGCGGATAATATTCCATGTAACTTAGCCTTGGTTTCAGCTGACAAACCTGCGCCGATTTTAATTCGCTTATCCGGATGTAAACGATTTGCTATGACCGCACAGTTTGCGAGTTGTTCTCCCACGCTGGGAGTGCTTATAGGCACAACTGAGCCACACAACTCGGTTGTTTGATGTAACGCAATCGTGGCAACACCTCCCACTGTAGGGAACTTAATCAAGCCATGCACCACTGATGGTATAATGTTAAAACGCCGTATGAAGTTTCTTCCTAGCAGCGCGTTATAACACGAAGTCGAACGAACCACATAAAAATCAACCAACTCATGTCTAATCATCTGCGGATTCCTGTCATCCGCAAGCTCTACCATCAGCTCTATCCGCCCTAACGGCCATGAGCTTTCTCCGGAGAACCCTGACAGCGTAATATCAGGCTGGCGTAACCGCGCTTTGATTTCTGCAGGGAGGAATCGATAGCAATGCTCATACATGATATTGACACTTCTACCGGTGTCAACATGCATGCGCTTAATCTGTATTCCACAACTAGGGATGCGACACTTGATGATAATGGGCTCATTAATTGTATCAATTGACATTACAGGAGGGAAAGTGATTGGGAGAAGTTACCAGTCCTGGTGATTATTATACTTTCTCCGCTTGCTAACTTTCTCTGCGTCGACCATATTAATGGTTAAGTCAGTGTTTTTGGTTTTGTCAACCTTCTGCCATGCGAAAGTTTTAGCCTTCGACCCCTCCTCTGCAGCTTTTCCCTTATCCTTCTTAGGTAGTTTTAGGTGATCCAGTTTTCCTGCGTGCAGCGCTTCAAGCACTCTTTTCATCAAGTTTTTGCATCGATTAGTGTCATGACCGTAATCGTCATGAAATTCGCAATACTTTGTTTTATCCCGCTTACCAAATTCTGTAAGCGGAGTTGGAACCGCAAAAGTTGCGCATACTGGTTCCGTTGCCAAAATTTCTTTTGGCGTTTTAGACAAACTTTTGAGTAGCGCATAGTTCTGATTATTGATGCCGCGCTGGTTACTGTTTCGATAATTGCCACTTGATTTCCCTTTATCACTCCTGATAGGACCACCACTGGGATACCTTCCGCGAGAGTTGTTACCACGACTTTGATCGCGCGAACGATCATCATCGTCTTTCCTCTCGTTGCGTGAACTTGCTGTTGGAATATCATTATCTTCGCCACTCCGCATATAGTCATGACATTCATTAAGCGCTTCAGCATAAGTTGTTGGGACTGTATGGCGCAGATGCCTTACCAGTGTTGGATGACGTTCTGAGTTTATACCATGTATGAATCCGGAAATCTGTTGCTCTGGCTTAAGATCTGGTATGCGCAGATACTCATTAGTATATCTTGTGAGAAATTCACCCAAAGATTCCTTGGATTTCTGCACAATATCATGACATTCGATATGAGTGCGTGTGCGTGGCCTCTGATTCTGATATTGCAGCAAGAACTTCGTTCGCAGATCCATGAACCCAGATATGCTACCTGATGGGAGCTTACTAAACTATTCGCGAGCAATGCCCTGCAGTGTCATGGGAAATATCTGACATGCGACCGGATCCACCCAGCCTTGGGTGCGCATTGCGCCCTCGAAACGCTGTAGGAAGTCATCCAGATCAGTTAAACCATTATAAGTACCCAGTGTATGGGGTATCTTTGGCGCTGATGGAAACGGATATGCAGTTATATGCGGAGGAAACTTATCAAAAGTAGTTGGTAGCTCAAAAGGTGGTTTAACAGGGTCACCTTTGAGCCCTGCAAAGTAACGCCTCATCATATCCTGAACAAAATCAGGTTGTGAAAATAGGTGGATCATGTCAGGAGGTGCCGCCTGCATAAATTGGCTTGCGAGATTCGCCTGCCCCTGAATATTTTGCCAAGGCTGCCCTGGTGTCTGCGGATACAACCAAGGCTGATACGTTGGAAAATAAGGTAGGCTTGCCGGCGTAGAGTATACGGGTAGCTGAAAAGGTGCCAAAACCTGTGGCGCAGATGCATGCGAAACCTGAGGATATGCCGCTATAAGCCCAACCGTATGCGCAGTGCTTTGCTGTTTTGCGGTTATCGGCGTCCAATGAGAATTGGCATCCAGAATGACACCGAACCCCAACTATTAAGTAATGTCGGCGCATCCGCAGGAGTCAAAAACTGCGAATTTGGACGCGGTGGTTGCCAAGGTTGCAACGGTGTAAACGATAAATTCTGCTGAACACTCTGCGTCTGCAGAGGGATTGAAACCGTGGTACTATAAATAGGTACCTGGCCGCAGCATACCACTTGCGGGCCTACTGTTTCACCGCTAGTGCCTACCAAGATGACCCTTGGATCCACCGCTGAAAAATCCAACCGCGTGGTGGTGACTGGCGAGTTTGCCCTTGGCGGTGTAATCCCATCTGGATATATTGGCTTATACCTCTAAAAAGGCTCGCCGGATACAGGCGGAGGATATGGCGCGTATCCCGCCCCCATAGCCATAGCTTGCGTTTGCTGATTACCAGACGGCGTGTTTTGATTATCTGTTTGAGTACGTTCCGATGATTCCCCGGAAGTCATGATACTGTTAACGAAAAAATTCAAAAAATTTTGTGAATAATAAGCCTTACAATTCAAAACTTTAAAAGAAAAAATAAATAAACATGTCTTGAATTAGTTCGGCTCTCAATGAAAGCACCACTTGATCATGCATATTTTTACCACAGGGTTTAATATGCCTGCTCAACACGTTAAAAGGGTGAAGTTTAAGGATATTAGAATAAGGCTCTCCGGTCCGGTTACCGTGAATAACCCTGGCCGACATGATGATGTCGGCGGGGTGGCCAAGTGATTAAGTCCACCTTTAATGACGATCGTCGATTAGAAGGCCCCCAATAAGGTTGTAGGTGCTAGTTAATCAAGAAACTAACCTGTTAACCTTTAGAGGATGCTAGATGATGTTGTTACGTAAGGTGTATACTAGGAGATGACTACGTAACGTGATGATACTTAGAATGATAGTTAGGCTTTGTATATATAGGCAAACCCTAATTCTAGAACCATTCGAGATAATGGCAATCCTTTCCATAACAAACTCCCCCAAATCACGGATGTAATTATGGAAAAGATATTTACTTGATAGCCAAGTAATCGCTGTACTGGGAACAAAGGCATTAGATACGAATCCGCATACCGCATAATGCGCATAAGCACACGCATACGCACACTAGTGAGTGCCCGCATACATATGGGGTGCGCATGCGGGTTGCGGTATCATTATAAGCGTATAATACAACACATGTGTTAACGTCACTTACCATACATTTTCTCCCCCTTTTGTCGAAGCAAAAATGTTAGCTCCCCCTAAAACTAAGCGCTTCCTAGAGTAATGCTCCCCTTGAATCGTACATAGTAGAAGATAGTATTGCTCCCCCTTGAACATACACAGTCATAAGATCGAGTAAGGAATGATATGGACTCAACAAGCTGGATAAACCTTCAATCAAGGGTTAGTGCACACACATAATAGTATATAGAAAGCATAAGAATCATTGTGCATTGTGCATAACTAAGATAGTGGAGCGAGCACTTTGACCAATATATGTGATCGTTAAAGAGCATGTAAGATCAAAATTGCGTATGAACCACCACATATAGTATAGCATGAATGTACGATATAATATGTAATGAACATAAGACTTGGTATATCATGCAACACTATCATAAAGTACCAACATTACTCTACTAGTTCTACCATTTTCAAGCATGTATAGAAGCAAGTAGATTTAAACAAGCATGTAAAACCATATATCATAGCATGGTATACATATTGCACATAGCATAATGTAGAAACATAAGTGAGAGTAGCATGCAAAAGCTAATATACATGAAATCAATTTCCAAGCAAATAATCATGCATAACAATCATATTTATAAGCTTAATGTATTTTTTTTGTTTAATTAATTTTGTCAAGAATATTTCTTATGATGCCACATAAGATTTTTCTTTAAGTACTCTAAGGAGAAGATGTCACGTAAACAATTCAAAACGTTGTCGTATATAATGTACATATATAATCCGAAAGGATTAATAATGCTTCAATAATGAGAGTACTTAACACTAGCTAGCATAACGGTGGTGATCTGACTTCAAATTTGGGAGGTCAGGGGTTCAACTCCCACTCGTTGCAAAAATTTTCCTCATTGTTACCCGCTCATTCCATGAGTCTCGGAGGTTGCGAATGTTTTTGAACCTCGGGGGTTTTATCACACGCGATGCTCGTATGGATTCGTCGTAGAAATTTTTTCGTGAGAGGCGGTAGGACTGTAATAGTTTGACCAAGGAAATGATCAGGCGAATGGGCAACATCGTGTTCGGGCCCCGTCAGTGAATCTTAACCGATGTTAAAAAAATTACCTAAAAACATACATTAATACGGGTATTTATGTATTATGATAAAATGTGAAGTTTAAAAAGTTCAGTTCAATCACTAGATGTCAATATTTAAGATTGTTGAGAAAATGCTAATGTGATGGAGAACGGTCAAATCTTTTATTTTTCAATTATTATGGTTTGAATGACATAAAAAGAACAATAAATATGATAATATGCTTATTTATTTACAACAAGAATAATATAATAATATAATATCATCTTAACATCAAAAATACTAGTATATAAAAACACACACACCCACCCACCCACCCACAAATATATATACACCCCCTCCCTCCCCCCACCCCACACACACACACACACACACACACACACACACACACATATATATATATATATATATATATATATATATATATATATATATATATATATATATATATATATTGGTAGGATCAATGAGGAAGTAACCAATTGGGGGAAAGCGGGGGGAAACAAATATTTTTTTTCGTTTTAAAAAAAAAACTTTGTTCACGAACATTATAGATTGGATGAAAATATGAACATTTAAAAAGACACTTTGTGATAAATGTTTTTATTTTGGAGGGAAAATGTTCGAAGAAATAATATATAACAATTATCGTGTTTTTCGAGCGTATTTTGAGGGTTTAGAAATTAGGGTTTAGATATTAGGGTTTAGAGATTTAGGGTTTAGGGTTTAGATTTATGATTTAGATTGAGTTTTTAACACGAACGGTTAGAGTTTAGGGTTTGGGGTTTAGGGACTAAACCCTAAACTCTAAATCGGGCTAAATTCTGACAAAAAGTACTTCACAAAACATGGAAAAAAAACGTTCGAAGATTAACATTTTTCGCGATCAATATTATCTTGAATGTTATTTTTGTCGATCGTTTTTCCGCCTAAATAATAACATTCATCACGAAGCTGAAAGGACCCGTCCTAATCCATCTAGACGAAGTCCATATCGATTACAAACGATTCACAATAGTTGATTACATCGCGAGGTACTTGACCTCTATATGATACATTTTACAAACATTGCATTCGTTTTTAAAAGACAAACTTTCATTACATCTACAGTTGACGACATGCATATCATTTCATAATAAATCCACTATAACTGACTTGATAATAATCTTAATGAACTCAAAGACTCGAATGCAACGTTCTTCGAAATATGCCATGAATGACTTCAAGTAATATCTTTAAAATGAGCAATTGCACAGCGGAAGATTTCTTTAACACCTGAGAATAGACATGCTTTAAAGTGTCAACCAAAAGGTTGGTGAGTTCATTAGTTTAACATAAATAATCATTTCCATCATTTTAATAGACCACAAGGTTTTCATTTTTCAGTTCTCATAAATAAACGTCCCATGCATAGAGATAAAAATATCATTCATATGAATTGAACACCTGGTAACCGACATTCACAATATATATATAAGAATATCCCCATCATTCCGGGATCCTCTTTCGGACATGATATAAATTTCGAAGTACTAAAGCATCCGGTACTTTGGATGGGGCTTGTTGGGCCCGATATATCTATCTTTAGAGTTCGCGTCAATTAGGGTGTCTGTTCCCTAATTCTTAGATTACCAGACTTAATAAAAAAAGGCATATTCGATTTCGATAATTCAACCATATAATATAGTTTCGATTACTTGTGTCTATTTCGTAAAATAGTTATAAAAACAGCGCATGTATTCTCAGTCCCAAAAATATATATTGCAAAAGCATTTAAAAAAGGAGTAACGAAACTCATGCATATAAATATTGTAAAACAGTTAATAAAGCATTTGCATGTATTCTCAGCCCAAAAATGTAATGAGTAAAAAGGGCAAATGAAACTCACCATACTGTATTTTGTAGTAAAAATACATATGACTATATTGAACAATGCAGGGTTGGCCTCGGATTCATGAACCTATATTAGTTATATATATTAAAACTTATAATAACAATTAAGCAAGTATATATATATATATATATATATATATATATATATATATATATATATATATATATATATATATATATATATATATATATATATATATATATATATATATATATATATATATATATATATATTGATATTAATATACTTAATACTTTGTATGTAATATTAATAAATAAATTAGTTATAACTATTTTATATACCTTAGATAAATAATTAATATTTATATATATGATTATATTAAAACATGTTTATTCATCATATGTAATTTAATTAATATTTTATAATAATAACATTTTATTTAAAAATCATATGTAATATTAATATAGTTATGATATAAAAAAAATATTTTTATGTAAATATCATTTGTTTGTTAAAGTTGTAATAAATAAATAAAAATAATAATAAAATAAAATAATGATAATAATAATAATTCATTTTAAATTGTAACCTAATCATTTCATGATATTATTTGTATCTATTTTCTTTATGTTTGTAATCATAATAATAATAATAAATATAAATAAATATAATAATAATAACAATGGTAATAAAATAACAAAATACAACCTTTGTAGTCAAGCTTTAAAAAAAAATAAAACATCGTCACCGAGGCTCGAACCCCTAACCTCTCGTAAACCCAACACAAACGCTTTCAACCATTGAACCACCAATTTGTTTTGTGTAAAACTCGCATGATTAATTATTTGACATATACAAACCCGTTAATTATTTTCCTTATTCATATGCTATCACCCTCATAAACTTATTATCTTTGTTAATCACCATACAGTATCTCTCATGATCATATTCGTATTCATCATACACGACTCATTTCCATCATCATCCTTTTCATTCACCTCGGTAGCATCATTAACAACCATTTGATATTGACCCGATTAAGAAGCCAAGTAAAGAGCCCAACAATAATTCAAGCAGGCCGCCTAGAAAGAAGCCCATTCTAATACCACTAAATGTTTATGGCCCAATCTAATACAAAAAGAAATATTTACGATTCAACAAGATAAAAAGTATCCAGCTTGTTTTTTTTTTTTTTTCGTTATCAATATGCATACCCTACCATCATACTTTTGTCTTTCTTTATTAACAAATCAGAATTATTATTCATCATTCTTCACAATACTTCCCACTTCTAATCGTCACTTTTCATTATTCATCATCATCAAAGACATTCAAGTAGTAGCAGCAGCGGTCTAAAGTCTAAAGAGTGCTTGTTAAAGATGATTTGATCAGAAAATAAAAATATAGTAGATATAGCTGTTGGTTTCGAAACAAAACGAGTTGCAGCAGTGATTGTAAAAGAAAAAGTGTAGTGTTTTAAGGTTAATAGATAGAGAGAGAAAGGATGCTGGCGAGATGGAGATGGTTGTGTGTGATCAAGAAGAAACAGTCACACAGACGAATAAGTTATAGCAGTAATCGATCAAGTGTGCAGTTATGTTGGTGTTCAATCTTAGTAACAGCAATCGATCAAATTATTTGAACGTTGAGAGGTGATAGTTGGTGGTTGATGATGGTCTTTGTGGTGGTTGCAGTAGCAGTAACCAAAGACGTTCGGTTTGGGTTTATATCGATGCTTTTTAGGTGTATGATTCACGACAGGAACACAGATACTTTGTAGGAGGTTTATAATGGTGAAGTGGTGTCGAGTTTGTGGAGTTCTTTGAATAACAGCAATATGACAATAACCATGATCGAACAGATTAGTTGCAGGTTTATATGTGGTGTTGGGTGTAGTTTACAGCTGGGACCTAAACGTAACTATAGCAACAATAATTGATTGCAATCGGGTAGCAGAAGGTAGATAATAAATTGACAAAAAATTATGTTCGGTATATAAATATAGATATGTAAAGTTGTATGTATATGCAGATGAGGTTGATTGTGTGAGTGGATTAACTCGTCAGATAGTCACGAGAAAGAACAGAAAAGAAATAAAAGTTAAAGATGACAGTGATTGAAAACATATAAAACGCGTTTTTCTATCTGATATATATCATACACTGAATATTCATACACCTATTTAATTAATATTAATAATTAATAATAATTATATTAATAATATTATTGATAATATTATTAATAATAATATTTACTAATAATAATAATAATAATAATAATAATAATAATAATAATAATAATAATAATAATAATAATAATAATAATAATAATAATAATAATAATAATAATAATAATAGAAATATTAATACTATTAATAACAATCATAAAATCAATTTAGTACTAATTATATTAATAATAGATATAATAATAGTATTGATAATGATAATAATTTGTATCTTAATGATAATAATGAATGTAATAATAATTTTTGTATAACATTTATATTTTACTTGTTATTAATTTTAATATATTAATATTACATATTACTAATTATGTATTATTTAATACCTATATAATAACACATATTTAATATTTATACATTCTATCAATATACATATAATAATAGTTATGTTTATACATCATATATACATATGTATATATATTCAAATTTCTATATATATAATTAAGTCTTATATATCCAGGTTTATTACTTAGATGAATGTATTAGTTATATACATTAAAATATTTAAACTCCAAGTATAACATTATACATTTAATACTTTGTTAATCGTTGACAAATTATGTAATTTCAATCTAGTCTATATATTTTTATAAACAGTTTTAGATAACAAGTTAAAGTAATCTTTTAAATCACATAATGGTTATTAGTATATTTATAATATATAAATTATTTACAGGTATAGTTATTTATATATATACATTTCTCTTTACGATTAAATGGTTCGTGAATCGTTGGAAATAGTCGAAAGATAATTAAATATATGAACATAGTTCCAAAATTTTCGAGACTCAACATTACAGACTTTGCTTATCGTGTCAGAACCATATAAGATTCAAGTTTAAATTTGGTCGGACATTCCCGAGTCATCACAGTACCTACCCGTTAAAGAAATTTCGTCCCGAAATTTGAGTGAGGTGGTCATGGCTAACAATAAAAATGTTTTCATGACGAATATGAGTTTATAAATGGAGTTTTATCATTATTGACTAATATAGATAAAACGATTCGATTAGGTGAAGCGAATGAGTGAAGCTGTTACAACCGATTGAGATAGAGATTTAACTTTTGACTTCGTTACGACGGAATTTAGAAAATAAGGCACATTTTAACTTTTGACGTTGCCTTGGTTGAATTCCGGAATTCAAGGGATTTAAAGAAAATCTTCGAAATCTAAAAAGATTTGATTCTTCGGCGAGTAAGGAAATTAAGATCTCTATAATTAAATACGATGATATGTCTCGATTGCTCCGTCGGATATTTCCATTATAATTTCACTTTTTCCGTTCCATTAGTTTTCGCCACCTCAATACTTTCTTGCTCAGTTCATATATCCAAAAGATTATAATAATGCTTAATCCCGTTATAATCCTTGATATTTTCCTAGTTATCATTTCTGTCATCCTTCTTTTCAATATTCCACTAGAAGAATCTATTTACTTCTACTATTATCTTGGGGTGATACTATTCTTAATTATACCGTGTCTTTATATTGCTATTCGTATTAATATCCATGGTTTGTAACCTCCGTGTTGTTATTGTTGGGCTTTATATTTTCTCTTCTATTTTAGAGCTCTTTGCCTTTTTATTCTCCTCTCGACCTCTAGTAAAGCGAGTAACGGTCCAGAATTCGTAAGTATAGAATTTCGAATGAAATTAATATTCTAAACAAGAAGTAATGTAATAGCACGATTTGATTTGTCAAATTACCAGAATCACTGAGAATAGAACTATCAAGAATACATTTTCTTGATATGTTCAGAAGTTAATCAGAATGAAAGATTTATGTAACATGGCACATGATGACGTTATGATATGTGAATTATCACGTTCCATTAGAAACTCAGCATGACTTACTGTAATATAATCACGTTGATTAAGTGTCATTATATTATACTAACTCATGCATCAATTCCCAACATTACTTCAATAACATTCATATTTTAAGCTCGAAAGTTTACAGAATAAAGAAACTATATAGTTTCCCTTATGATGTAACATGGATAGCGCTAAGAGATAAATAATTTCAGATAAGAATAATTATAAAAATATCTCCAGAAATATGGAGGATAGTTATAATGAAAGATACGATAATATCTTTGAATATCTAAGATCAGAGAATGATGGAGACTATTGTCTGCAAGAGTTTAGAGTAACGAGCAAGATATTCGCTAAAACTTCAGCAGACATTGAATCATTTAAATTATTTGAAGTCAAACTTATTCTTTGTGATTTGTCCACGGCTTTCTTCATAGTTTCGCGTAATCTGCTTTTCGGTACTAAATTTTCTCTTAAATGTTTCCAATATAATGATACCCAGGAAACACGAAGAGGTATATAATTTCAAACGAGAATATTTTTGAAAATATCCTCAGAAATATCGAAGATATTGATGATGATATTTTGGAATTTCTAAGTTCGATGGTTGATGGAGAAATATTTTTCCGCAAGATTTTAATCATGACTTCGGAGCAAGATATTCTCTAAAGATTTTATCGGATTCAGAATTACCTGGATTCTTTGAATATAGGGTTTGGTCCTTGTATTCGTTCTTGGTCTCCTTCGTGGTTAGCTCAATCCGTTTTTCGATTCCAACTTTTCTGAGCTTTTTCAACATACTATTCTTTATCATCAACTTCTGATGATTAAGGTCGTTTACGGTTGTCTATGGTTTCTGCTACTTCATTCAACTTTTTCAACATTCATAGTATTGATTTGTGACTGAGTGCTGTTCAGAATTTCAGAATGAGAGATCATAATTCTAAGAGATAAATGTCATACATAATTGTCGATGTAGATATGCTGTGAGTTTTCAAAGTACTGATTGCTGATTCCCGGGAATTGGTATGGCAGTTCTTGTTACAAGATGCAGATGAGTATATGATAGGGTTTCAACGAATAAATATAGTGATTTATTGGAGAGATTTAAGCCAAGGAGCAATGAGATTACTGGTACGTCTGCCGGTATTATGGTGGAATACAAAAGAATTCTCCGGTATCAAAAGGGAAATCGTATATATCAAGATTATAGTAAGGCTACTTCGAATGAAAAGTCGAAGTTGACTTGCTGGAGCTGTGACAAAATTGGCTACTTTGAAAAGGGATCGCAAAGTTATTTTATTTTTTTATTTTTTTTGCTAATAAATGCCAAAAGGATCTGACGCGGCTACGTGTTAAACTTTTTCTCAGTTGTCGAGAGTTTCTCAGGTGCATAACTATATGCATAAATTTTTCCTTCCGTAGATGAAGTGCAGTTAATTCATCCTATCGATTGATGTGTTTTCAAGAATCATGAAAGGTTTGAACGCAGATTGTAATCGTCAATATACAAATGAAGTTTAGAATGAAATCAAGTGGCAAACTTGAAGAAATGTTTAGTTTCATATGTTATAATCAATATTTTAATTCATTTTAATTGTCCAATGTTTTTAGTCCACAGTCGATAGTCCACAGTTGACAGTCCAATAATTCATATATAGTTTAATATATAATATTCGAATTAATTAATACGTATCGTGACCCGTATTCGTCTCAGACTCGATCACAACTCAAATTATATATATTATTGTAGAATCAACCTCAACCCTGTATAGAGAACTCGATCATTACTGCATATAGAGTGTCTATGGTTATTCCAAATAATATATATAAATGCGTCGATATGATATGTCAAAACCTTGTATACGTGTCCTGATATTTAAAGTGCGTAAAATAAATTACAGAAGTTAAATAACAATAAATAAAGTGCGTAAAGTAAATAACAGAAATTAAATGACGATAAATAAAATTGCGAGAATGTAAATTGCGATAATTAAATTGCGATAAATAAAATGTAATACGAAATTAACAGTTAGCTAGGAACAGTTAGCTAGGATCTTGTTAGCGTGGTTTCTTAACAAAATTTCATATTGTCAAATAGTCTGTTTCTAATTAATTTTTATTGTGTCCATTATTTCTTCATTATGCCACTTGTTGGATTCTGATAGGTCAAAATCCAAATATAAAATTGAATGAAAATAGTTATTCTGCGGTGAACAGATACGTATATCTGTGGATGTAAGTAGGATAGTGAATGACTGTTGAATCAGATTCGAAGATTGTACAATGTAACTTATTAATGTGAAATCTAAATATTCCTCGGGTATTACCTACCCGTTAAAATATTTTCACCATTAACAGTTTGTACGAAAGAATTTTTAATTACAATCTTTATAAAAATATATACATATATATTTTCTTCAGATGTAATCATGGATTTAATTAGTCAATATGATGTTAAACTCATTTGATTTACCGTTAGAACAAGAATATATAATCTCTAAAACATTAGAGATTACATAATTGTCATATAGAACGAAGATAAATGATATAGAATGTCATATAGAACGATGATTATGCTCGAGATATAGGATGAGATGTTGAGGCATGGATTGTTGATGGTACTGGTGTTGTTACTGGTGGTACTCTTGGTGCCGGTGATATTGCTAAAGCTGGTACATTTTGCACCATATTCTCCAGAGCCACTACTCGAGCGCAAAGCTCATTGACTTCTTCTATTACACCGGGATGATTGTCGGTTCGGACGAGCGGATGAATGAGGTTTAGAATTTTAGATAGAATATAATCATGGCGAGATATTCAGAAAATGAGGGTGAAAATGGTGTTTCAGACTAGTTCACTGGTAAGTGCTTCGGGTTCTTCGTCAAGAGGAAAATTCGGTTGGTGAAAAGAATCGCCTTCTTCGCATCTCCATTGATTAAGTCGACTACGAACTCATCAGATAAATAAGGGATGAATGATTGGTCGATTCATTCTAGTGACGCATGCTTTCGGAGCTCAGGTGGATATCCATGTCGAAATAGCTGTCGGAATAACTATCGGAATAGCTATCGGAATTTGAGGGACTCGAACTGGTTGAGGGATTCATCTTGTACGATCAGATGAAGGATTTTCGATAAGAAATAGATTATAGGATATAGATTAGTACCTTGCAATACATAATTTACATATACATATATAATACTAAAATCCCATAAGTTACGAAGGAATCTATGGAATACGACAGGCAAAGTTTACAGTAACAGGTACGCTAAGATATGGATTAGCAGATACGCTAAAATATGAATTTATCTATACACTGTCTATGCAATAGAGGCAGTAAGACGTGTCTAGACTTTAAGGATGATAAGCAATTAATTTTCGACACTAGATGATAAGCAAAAATTTTTGACATGCAGACACGGTCGAAGTCCAGACTCACTAATGCATCCTAACGACTATCAGTTAGACTCACTAATGCAAGACCTGGTTCGCTAAGACCACCGCTCTGATACCAACTGAAAGGACCCGTCCTAATCCATTTGGACGAAGTCCATATCGATTACAAACGATTCACAATAGTTGATTACATCGCGAGGTACTTGACCTCTATATGATACATTTTACAAACATTGCATTCGTTTTTAAAAGAAAAACTTTCATTACATCTACAGTTGATGACATGCATATCATTTCATAATAAATCCACTATAACTGACTTGATAATAATCTTAATGAACTCAAAGACTCGAATGCAACGTTCTTCGAAATATGCCATGAATGACTTCAAGTAATATCTTTAAAATGAGCAATTGCACAGCGGAAGATTTCTTTAACACCTGAGAATAGACATGCTTTAAAGTGTCAACCAAAAGGTTGGTGAGTTCATTAGTTTAACATAAATAATCATTTCCATCATTTTAATAGACCACAAGGTTTTCATTTTTCAGTTCTCATAAATAAACGTCCCATGCATAGAGATAAAAATATCATTCATATGAATTGAACACCTGGTAACCGACATTCACAATATATATATATATATATAAGAATATCCCCATCCTTCCGGAATCCTCCTTCGGACATGATATAAATTTCAAAGTACTAAAGCATCCGGTACTTTGGATGGGGCTTGTTGGGCCCGATAGATCTATCTTTAGAGTTCGCGTCAATTAGGGTGTCTGTTCCCTAATTCTTAGATTACCAGACTTAATAAAAAAAGGCATATTCGATTCCGATAATTCAACCATATAATATAGTTTCGATTACTTGTGTCTATTTCATAAAATAGTTATAAAAACAGCGCATGTATTCTCAGTCCCAAAAATATATATTGCAAAAGCATTTAAAAAGGGAGTAACGAAACTCACGCATATAAATATTGTAAAACAGTTAATAAAGCATTTGCATGTATTCTCAGCCCAAAAATGTAATGAGTAAAAAGGGCAAATGAAACTCACCATACTGTATTTTTTGTAAAAATACATATGACTATATTGAACAATGCAGGGTTGGCCTCGGATTCATGAACCTATATTAGTTATATATATTAAAACTTATAATAACAATTAAGCAAGTATATATATATATATATATATATATATATATATATATATATATATATATATATATATATATATATATATATATATATATATATATATATATATATATATATATTGATATTAATATACTTAATACATTGTATGTAATATTAATAAATAAATTAGTTATACCTATTTTATATACCTTAGATAAATAATTAATATTTATATATTTGATTATATTAAAACATGTTTATTCATCATATGTAATTTAATTAATATTTTATAATAATAACATTTTATTTAAAAATCATATGTAATATTAATATAGTTATGATATAAAAAAAAATATTTTTATGTAAATATCATTTGTTTGTTAAAGTTGTAATAAATAAATAAAAATAATAATAAAATAAAATAATGATAATAATAATAATTCATTTTAAATTGTAACCTAATCATTTCATGATATTATTTGTATCTATTTTCTTTATGTTTGTAATCATAATAATAATAATAAATATAAATATAATAATAATAACAATGGTAATAAAATAACAAAATACAACCTTTGTAGTCAAGCTTTAAAAAAAAATAAAACATCGTCGCCGAGGCTCGAACCCCTAACCTCTCGTAAACCCAACACAAACGCTTTCAACCATTGAACCACCAATTTGTTTTGTGTAAAACTCGCATGATTAATTATTTGACATATACAAACCCGTTAATTATTTTCCTTATTCATATGCTATCACCCTCATAAACTTATTATCTTTGTTAATCACCATACAGTATCTCTCATGATCATATTCGTATTCATCATACACGACTCATTTCCATCACCATCCTTTTCATTCACCTCGGTAGCATCATTAACAACCATTTGATATTGACCCGATTAAGAAGCCAAGTAAAGAGCCCAACAATAATTCAAGCAGGCCGCCTAGAAAGAAGCCCATTCTAATACCACTAAATGTTTACGGCCCAATCTAATACAAAAAGAAATATTTACGATTCAACAAGATAAAAAGTATCCAGCTTGTTTGTTTTTTTTTTTTCGTTATCAATATGCATACCCTACCATCATACTTTTGTCTTTCTTTATTAATAAATCAGAATTATTATTCATCATTCTTCACAATACTTCCCACTTCTAATCGTCACTTTTCATTATTCATCATCATCAAAGACATTCAAGTAGTAGCAGCAGCGGTCTAAAGTCTAAAGAGTGCTTGTTAAAGATGATTTGATCAGAAAATAAAAATATAGTAGATATAGCTGTTGGTTTCGAAACAAAACGAGTTGCAGCAGTGATTGTAAAAGAAAAAGTGTAGTGTTTTAAGGTTAATAGATAGAGAGAGAAAGGATGCTGGCGAGATGGAGATGGTTGTGTGTGATCAAGAAGAAACAGTCACACAGACGAATAAGTTATAGCAGTAATCGATCAAGTGTGCAGTTATGTTGGTGTTCAATCTTAGTAACAGCAATCGATCAAATTATTTGAACGTTGAGAGGTGATAGTTGGTGGTTGATGATGGTCTTTGTGGTGGTTGCAGTAGCAGTAACCAAAGACGTTCGGTTTAGGTTTATATCGATGCTTTTTAGGTGTATGATTCACGACAGGAACACAGATACTTTGTAGGAGGTTTATAATGGTGAAGTGGTGTCGAGTTTGTGGAGTTCTTCGAATAACAGCAATATGACAATAACCATGATCGAACAGATTAGTTGCAGGTTTATATGTGGTGTTGGGTGTAGTTTACAGCTGGGACCTAAACGTAACTATAGCAACAATAATTGATTGCAATCGGGTAGCAGAAGGTTGATAATAAATTGACAAAAATTTATGTTCGGTATATAAATATAGATATGTAAAGTTGTATGTATATGTAGATGAGGTTGATTGTGTGAGTGGATTAACTCGTCAGATAGTCACGAGAAAGAACAGAAAAGAAATAAAAGTTAAAGATGACAGTGATTGGAAACATATAAAACGCGTTTTTCTATCTGATATATATCATACACTGAATATTCATACACCTATTTAATTAATATTAATAATTAATAATAATTATATTAATAATAATATTGATAATATTATTAATAATAATATTTACTAATAATAATAATAATAATAATAATAATAATAATAATAATAATAATAATAATAATAATAATAATAATAATAATAATAGAAATATTAATACTATTAATAACAATCATAAAATCAATTTAGTACTAATTATATTAATAATAGATATAATAATAGTATTGATAATGATAATGATAATAATTTGTATCTTAATGATAATAATGAATGTAATAATAATTTTTGTATAACATTTATATTTTACTTGTAATTAATTTTAATATATTAATATTATATATTACTAATTATGTATTATTTAATACCTATATAATAACACATATTTAATATTTATACATTCTATCAATATACATATAAAAATAGTTATGTTTATACATCATATATACATATGTATATATATATTCAAATTTCTATATATATAATTAAGTCTTATATATCCAGGTTTATTACTTAGATGAATGTATTAGTTATATACATTAAAATATTTAAACTCCAAGTATAACATTATACATTTAATACTTTGTTAATCGTTGACAAATTATGTAATTTCAATCTAGTCTATATATTTTTATAAACAGTTTTAGATAACAAGTTAAAGTAATCTTTTAAATCACATAATGGTTATTAGTATATTTATAAAATATAAATTATTTACAGGTATAGTTATTTATATATATACATTTCTCTTTACGATTAAATGGTTCGTAAATCGTTGGAAATAGTTGAAAGATAATTAAATATATGAACATAGTTCCAAAATTTTCGAGACTCAGCATTACAGACTTTGCTTATCGTGTCAGAACCATATAAGATTCAAGTTTAAATTTGGTCGGAAATTCCCGGGTCATCACAGAAGCGTCAGTTTTAAATGTTCATATTTTCGTGTGATTTTGATGCCTGAAAAAATAATTAGAAAACAACCAAGATTTAAAAAAAAAAAAATAATTTACTTCACCCACTTCCCCCAAATTGGTTACTTCCCCATTATATATATATATATATATATATATATATATATATATATATATATATATATATATATATATATATATATATATATATATATATATATATATATATATATATATATATATATATATACTAGGTTTTTGAGCCCGTGCGTTGCACTGGTGTGTATAAAACCATGCAAAAATTGAAATTTGCAGTTCATATTGATATGTAAATAGCACACTAAAAAGATATGAAAATTATAAGAATTATTTAAGAGCCCGTGGTGTTGACAAATTTTAAAAAGTCTTTTGAGTTTAAGATCCGGTAGTGTTGATAAATTTAAAAAATTCTTTTGAGTTTAAGAGCCCGTGGTGTTGACGAATTTCAAGGTTCTTTTGAGTTTAAGATCTCGTGGTGTTGACAAATTTAAAAGTGGTTTTGAGTGGTGTTAATAACTTAATGTCTACAATTTTTTTCTCACCATTAATATCTTTTTAATATATAAATTATATACTACGTAATATTTAGAGTACATTGTAAATTTGTCATGGAACGTAACATTAATAAAGTATAAATTTTATTATTTCAAAATTTTTATATACAATAATTTTTTGAATAAAAGTGTAACCCATGAGTTTTAATTTAAGAAAAGTCGTTAGTCATTTCAGTAAAATAATGGTACTCGAGGGAGTCGTCATGTATAATTAATATTATAATAATTATATTTGTGTGTTTATAAATATTTTAAGGACTTAAACTGTAAATTTAAATCACTTCCATATTTATTGCTAAAAAGAAATGCTTCATTGGAAGTGTATCGAAGCTCCGTTTCGAATACAATTTATTGCGTTTTGTTCATAAAGTTATTTCGAGTTAAACGTTGATGGCGGTGGAACCTAACTCACGGCGAACAGAAAGATAAATCTGTTAAAAAATTTTATATCTAAACATAATAATATCTTAAAATAACTATAATTTATATCTAAATAATATACATATACATATGCATATTACGTACATGTATGTATGTATGTATGTATGTATGTATGTGTATATATATATATATATATATATATATATATATATATATATATATATATATATATATATATATCACGGGTGTGTAAAAAACAATGTCAAAAATCTAATTTGCAGTTCATATTGGTATGTGAATAGCGATACTAAAAAAATAGAAATTGTAAAAAGTATAAAAATTATTTAAGAGTCCGTGGTATTGATAAATTTAAAAAGTTTTATTGAGTTTAAGAGCCCGTAGTGTTGACAAATTTTATCGTCTAACATCGACAAAAAAGTAAATTCAAATCCAAATAAACCAATCTCAAAAAAGAATTGATGTAGCTAATTTATTTTATAGTAATTATGATCATATAATCAAGTTTGTAAATTTCGCATTTTAACATTATAATGATTAAAAACGTAAACATTTATAATAGAAATCCAAATAAACCACTAACATATAACATATGTGAGGTGATTAAATCTCAAAAAAAAAAAAAAAAATTGATGTAGCTAATTTTTTTTATAATAATTATGATCACATAATCAAGTTTGTAAATTTTGCATTTTAACATTATGATGATTAAAAAACGAAAACATTTATAATAGATATGAATAGGTAACAAAGAATACGAGTAAATTAACAATATTATTGAAAATATCAGACACCTCCTCATATTATATTATGATTCATTTAGTAGTTACTAAAAAGGATTAGGATACATGAAATATATTAAATTTGGAATGGATGACATAACAAATTGTGTATGTACGTACACAATTTATAGCATAAATGTTTTTAGGGATTTACGGACTAATTTTATTTTATATATTAATTTTAATTATAATAATCTATCTATACATATATATATATATATAATCTATACATATAACAATCCATAAATAACTTTCAACCACAATTAAGAAAAACTTTTTCGTTTATATATATATATATATATATATATAAACTTTTTTGCATCGATGGTTCCTAGTTTACATTAATTCGCATGTGGCATCCCTGTATTTTTTAGCTAAGTTGATCCCTTCTTTTTACTAATTTTGTCTTGATGGTCCCTCCGTCTATTTGTTGGTTTAAATGTTCGTTAAGTACCATCACTTGATTAACACATGATGGGTTTATTTACATTTTTACTTCAAATGTAGGTTGAATAACGTTTCCTTCAAATGATATCCTTATTTCTTCAACATCCTTCATCTTCATCATGAGATTATTCAACAACAAATGTGGTTTGATCCTTCGATTAACATGATCCAATGCCAAAGTTGTATGAACAGAACGCTCTATCGTGGTGATGTTAATCAACTTGCGGCATGTTTTTTGTACATAAGATTTTATTTTATTTGCCTCAAATTCCAATCAATTGTTGATTTGTAACGTTACTTTTTAACCATTTTACACCTCAGTACCATGCTTTGTTCTCAATCAAATTATATCATGGGGGTATTTCACTAAGTCGTCTTGAATAATTTACAATCTTAGTAAAATAACCTACATTGATGATTGTGATTTTAATAGGTTTTCTGTACAAGAATATACCTAAATTCAGTGTAATCGGAGGATCATTCCAAATAAATAGCTTACACCTCAGCATATGCACAATAAATATGTTGAATAATGGAAATCCCGTGAGGTGTAATGTATTATTACTCAACTATTTATAGATTACAAGGGAATCCTAATTCAACCCTAAACTAATAAAACCCAATGGATCAAGCCCTTGTATACAATCAGGTCGGACCATATTTACATTCCAATACTCCCTCGCAGTTAAAGCGGGAGTAAAATACAAACGCTTAAACTGAAACGTAAATACATAAATACATGTATAATGATATAAACACTATGAACAGAGCCGGTCCTGATAGTTTTGTAGCCCGGTGCGAGATGAAAATACGATGCCCCTATTAACATTTATAAACTTACTACATGGAGTGCTTGAAACGTTAATTTATATTGCTCATTCTCACATTAATATCTTAACAAATACTCTACACTTTGAAGAGACAAACTACATTTAAAAATCATAATGATAATGATAATTCATATTATAAGTCAAGTATGAGATCGATATATTTAAAAACTAATTCTAATATCAAAACTAAGTTCATTTATAGTCGGAATAGTGTGACTTGATACTAGAAGAAGATTAGCTTTCAAAAATATAATTTAACTTTTTACTTAATTACTACATACTCTATAGAATTTATTCAAGAAGGCATAATAATCATAACCTATTATATCAATAAAGTAAAATACTACTCCATAATCAAGATTATCTAAATAAAAACTACTCCGTATAATTCATGTATTTAACAGAATCTAGAAACATCAAATTTGTATAGAAAATTGTATAGCTCATTTAATATAACAAAGAATCAAAATAAAAGGGGGAAAAAAAATATGAAGACAAATAATTTTTAATAAGCTAAATATATGAAGTTTGAAAGATACTAGATGTTCCCCCATCATTTCACAATTACCATTCATTGTTACTTCAAATATTTATATGGTTTAATATTATTATTCATATAGTTTCAAAAGGTACATGTAAATGCATTACTACTTTACACATTTTTCCCCTTCAAGTCACTCCACCTTTCATTTCTTCCTTATTCTCATTCATCTCTTTACCCATTCTCTACAACTTGATTTTTTTTTTCTGAAGAAAAAAATCTGAACACCATTTTTGATGCCCTTTCTAACTTGATGCCCGATGCGATCGCACCTGCGACCCTATCGCAGGTCCGGCTCTGACTATGAACATAGTAAAATAAATTACAACCAAAGTCTTCGTGATGAAACTTGTAGTCTTGACTTCTTGACCGAGTTGAAGACTTTTGTTTTTCTCGTACAGGAGATCAAGAAACAAGAAATCTTGGAATGTTTTTATTGAAGAGGAAAATAAAATAAAATAGAAAGATGGTGGCCAAATATTCGATCACCCGGCAATTTTAGAAACGTTAAAATGTTTTTTTATTTGAAGAGAAGTAGAATAACAGAATTATAAATAGAAAGAAGATTAGGAGGAGATCTTTTTCTTAAGGATAAAATTTGACAAATCAAGAAAAGATATAGAAATAAATAATAAGAAATTTTCATATCAATAGAAAGCAGAAATTAAGAAAGAAACGAGAGAAATAGGAAATAAGAATCTTTTTTTTAATTATATTGCAACAGCAGGATTGTAATAGTATAGCGTTGATCTTAATTAATAAACAGATAATTCTTGGTAAGCGAAAAGATAGTGAGAAGGCAAAAGTGAAGATATAAAAAGTAGAAGGGTTAAAGCCAAAAATAGGCTATAAACTTACACAAATGTACCGATGTTGCCTACAAACTCATTTTCGTCCTATTGTCGCCTACAAACTTTGAAAAAATGTGCTAATATCAACATTTTGGCGTTTTGACCTGTTACATACTAATTTTGACCTGAATTTTTTTTTTTTTAAAGAATTAAGATCCAATCCACGAACGACACGTGTCAATTTTGACCGGTTTAGGCGGTAGCAAGTCATTTTTGTTTACATTGGTACACTTTTTGAAAGTTTTTGTTTATATTGGAACACTTTTTGAAAGTTTGTAGGCGACAGTAGGACGGAAATGAGTTTGTGGGCGACATCGGTACATTTGTGTAAGTTTGTAGCCTATTTTTGGCTTTAACCCAAAGTAGAATATACTAGAAGGTAAGTAAGAATATTTAATTCGCGGACGGGAAACGCGAAGAGAAAGAGAGTAAGAATAAAGGCGGCGGCAGATCGTTTTGGTGGTGGCAGCGGTGGCAGACCGTTTGGTGGCGGCAGCAAGAAGAAAGAAGAAACCTTAAGGCTCTGATATCATGTAGAATAATGAAAATCATGTGAGGTGTAATGTATTATTACTCAACTATTTAGAGATTACAAAGGAATCCTAATTCAACTCTAAAGTTATAAAACTCTAATGGACCAAGCCCGGGTATACAATCGGGCCGGACCATATTTACATTCTAATACATAGATATCTAGAAACCGAAGATTTGAATAAAACATGATCGAGCGATTCCACTCTATAGTCACAAACCACACATCTGATATCGTTAATTTCCATACCTTGAGCTGAAAAGTTTAACCGGGTAGAAAGCCTATTCCATGTAACTCTCCATAAAAATATGTTAACTTTGCGAGGTAGTTGTTTAAACCATCAAGTTTCTATGTCCGAGGTTGGTAAAATTACATTGTCGATGTATGAGCGAGTAGAATACACTCTATAAATGCCATCTTGGTCAGTGCCCCATTTCCATTTATCTACCTCATGAGAACTAGGAACTTCCAAAACATAACATAAATCATGTACCTATGCTTCATTAGGTGGATGATAGTGCTCCAAATGAACATATATTTAGGTGCAATATCCTTCCAATATGTAAAGTTTTCAGTTGCAATTGTTCTATTTTCAAGTAATATTCGTTTAAATAAATAAGTGCGAAGACAAAAGGCGAAAATGAAGATTTGAAGACGCAAACGTCCAAAAAGCTTAAATGTACAAGATACAATCCAAGTGGTTCAATTTATTGATAAGAAACGTCTCAAAATTACAAAAGTACAAGTTGCGGAACGCAAAGTACAAGATATTAAATTATACGAAAGGACGTTCGAAAATTCGGAACCGGGACCTGAGCCAACTATCAACGCGCGACGCAACGGACCTAAAATTACAAGTCAACTACGCGCATAAATATAATATAATTTATAAATAATTCTTAAAATTATATATATATTATATATATTTATTAAAACCGTCGGAAAATTAAAAGTCAAAAATATGTGAGCTGGATCTGGCGGCCATGCGATCGCATGGGAAATAGGCATAAAGCCCATTCGATCGCATGGGTTACTGTAGCAGGCCAACATTCTATAAAAAGACAATTTGCTCGAGAGTTTTAGGCACCATATTTTCTTTCTTACTCTGTAACATAAATATATATATTTATAATTTTAATTTTAATTTAAGTTTAATAATAATTGGGTTATTGTAAGAAATGTTTTACGGGTTTTAAGTCAGAACTCTGTCCGGGTAACGCTACGCGATAAATAATCACTGTAAGCTATGTTTTTCCTTTTTAAATTAATGTCTCGTAACTAAGTTATTATTATGCTTATTTGAGCCGAAGTAATCGTGATGTTAGACTAAATATTAAGATTGGGTTATTAAATTTTTTACCATAATTAGGGTATGGACAAAAGACCGACACTTGTTTTAATTGGACCATGGACCATTAATAGATGGGGGATATTGTCTAATTGAATGACAATTCTTTGGAGCCTGTCGAACCTATCTTCAAATTAATTAATCTAATAATTATTAAATAATTATGCATGTCCTATTTAGTGACGTTTATACGACATCTTTAACAATCATTTAATTAATCAATTGGGTTGGGTAATTGATTATTCATTCTGATCAAGTGGGAAAATTAATAATCATGGAATAATTAAAACAGGGGTGGATTACATTCAAGGGTAATTGGTGTAATTGTTAACAAAGTATTAAAACCTTAGATTACAGACAGTCGATAACCTGGTGTAATCATTAAACAAAGTATTAAAACCTTGTTACAGTTCGAATCCCTAATTAGTTGGAATATTTGACTTCGGGAATAAGGTTAATTTGACGATCATTTTATAATTATGACCGATGAACTATTATGGACAAAAACCAGATAGGTTTCAAATAAATCCAGGACAAAGGACAATTAACCCAAAGTAATAAATTAAAATCAAAACGTCAAACATCATGGTTACGGAAGTTTAAATAAGCATAATTGTTCTATTTTATATCTTATCGTATTTTTATTTACTGTTATTTTATTTACTGTCATTTTATTTACTCGCAATTTTATTTAACGTCATTTAAATATTGTTATTTATTTTACGCACTTTAATTATCGTCATTTATCTTTACGTTTAAAATATAAAATCGACAAACCAGTCATTAAACGGTAAAACCCCCCTTTTTATAATAATAATATTACTATATATAATTATATATTTTATATAAATATAGTCGCTTAAAAATATAGTACGTAATCACCAGCTCCCTGTGGAATGAACCGGACTTACTAAAAACTACACTACTCTACGATTAGGTACACTGCCTATAGTGTTGTAGCAAGGTTTAGGTATACCCATCCGTTAAATTAATAAAACTTGTGTAATATTTCGTCGTATTTTGTAGTAAAATATAATAGTATTTCGTACCCTACTCGCAACACATCAAGTTTTTGGCGCCGCTGCCGGGGACTCGGCGAAACGCTATATTTTTACGCTATATTTTAGTAAAACTATATTTTTGTAAAAATATATTATTTTTGTAAAAATATATTATTTCTTATTTCATAAAAAAAAGAGAGAGAGAGAAAACTGAAATCAAATAATTAATAAATAGAAATTTGGGCCGAGCCAATTAAAAGCCCAAAATATTGCTGGACTCCTTGTTCATGCGACCGCATGATATCATAACTATATCCCCATGCGATCGCATAAGCCTGTCTGACAGGTCTGAAACCTTAGCTGTACGAATTAGGGTTACTTTTAAATAATAATAATTATTAATTAATTATAATTAGGGTTTTTAATTTAATAATATTTAGTTTTAGTTGTATTTAATTTGTAATATTTAGTTTAATTTAGTTTTATTAATTATAAATTGATACTTTTATAAAATAAATAATACAAAAATAATATTTTTATAAAATTGTATTTTTATAACTTTAAGCTTATTTTATATTTTGTATCTTTTTATTAGTTAAAGCGTAATTTTATAATTTTTTGTTCGTAATTAGTTTTAATCTAGTATTTTGCCGTAGTTTATTTTTATTTCTAGATTCTTAGGCTTTGCCGTAAAATCCCTTAAGTGCTTTTTCTTTAGATTAAGATTTAGGCGCTTTAGAATTTTGCGACGCCATTTATATATTTTAGTAACTTTTAAGTTATTGCCGTTTTGGATATTGAATTCCTTTTAAGCTTTAATACCTTTAGGCGCAGCTTTTTAGATTTAGTTTTTAGACTTTTAAGTTTCGACGTTTTTCTTATTTTTATTTTTCGACGTTTTTCTTATTTTTATTTTTCGACGTTTTTCGGTGCGCTTCTTTTTCTTTCTCCTTTCTACGCTCTAGTAAAGGACATGGAATTTTCTATTTTTTCTCTAAAATTTCAAAACGAAAAATTATTTTAAGCGGTTAAATTGATAGACATCCAAATTTTCTGGTTCGTAGTAATAGTTGGATTTGTTAGTGGCGAGTTGTGGGCTTCCGATTTAAAGGGTCCTGGCTACCTGCTGCATCTATTGGCTATTCGAAACGTGGGCAAAATCAGAAAAGTCTATTAATTTGATAACTTATATAATTTTTATCTTTTATAACTAATAGGATACTCAGTGAATGCACCGAGCAAAACGCTCACCACCTTTCATACGTTCACCATCTGTAACTCGATCAAGACATCTAGCCAATATTGTCGTCGTTGATTTTTCTTTAGAATCATCATCAAGTCGAACAAGTACTCCAATTCAAATTTTCGATAATCCATTTTTTTAACCCGACTTCACTACCGAGAACCCGGAGGATATTCAAGGACAATTCCAAGATCCTGAACCACTAATCATTCCTCCTGAACCACAAACCGTTAAATCAGAATTCTCTAGTGATTCGTATTCAACAAATTCAATTATGGAAGTAACTGAACCTCTAAGTATGGAAGACCGAATGAGAGCCACACGCAGGGGCCAAGGTCACGCCATTATTAAGCCAGACATTAATGCGCCAGATTATGAAATCAAAGGACAAATTCTACACACAGTAACTAATCAATGCCAATATAGTGGTACGCCGAAGGAAGATCCAAACGAACATCTTCGAACCTTTAATAGGATCTGTACTCTATTCAAAATCAGAGAAGTTGAGGAGGAACAGATCTATCTCATGTTGTTTCCCTGGACTTTAAAGGGAGAAGTCAAAGATTGGTTAGAATCGTTACCTGAAGGGGCGATTGATACATGGGATGTTGTAACATCCTCAATCGGGCCTAGATGTAAGATTACTAGATTGCCCTTAAGTTAGTATTGTGTTACTATATGCTTTTATTTTTATTTAATATTTGTTATTATTTAATGATGTGGTTATGACCAGTTTGTGACAAGGGTCACAGAACAGGTTAGTTTATTTAATTTGGACTCCGTTTGGGTTGCCAAATGACGTACGAAAAATATCAGATAACTGATAAATACCCGTGTGTTGCACAATATGGGAAATGAACCTAAATTAAGTGACTAGTCTGTGTGTTCTTCTTCCCATTTCTAGAAAATTCCAAACACACCCGTTCTTCATCTCCCTCACCTACTTCAAACCCTAATCCTTGATTCTTGTTTTAGAGCTCAAATTGTTCATATCTTTGTGTTCCTTGTAATTCACTGATTCTTTTAAGGTAAGAATCACAAGCTTCCATGCTTTAATCTTTGAGAAATTTAAGGTTTTGTGTTAGTTTTCATAAATGTGTAAATTTGTGTCAAAACAAGTGGTTTAAGTGTTGTTATGGTCAAATTGTTGTGGGTTTTGAGTCTATAACAAGTAGTGAACAAGTTGTGGTCGATTTTGGTGTTTAAAACGAGCTCTAGATCGAGATTTGAGGATTTCATCGTGAAGTCCGTAGCCTTTGTTCAGTTTCTGATAAAGATGAACACACTCGGCCGACTGTCGGTCGACAGTCGACCGACTGAGGTAGTGGACCGACCGATTGACAGACAACCGACCGACTGGCGAGTGAACCGACCGACTGAGTTTGACTTTCGGCCGATTGTGGAAATACCAAATAAGTCGAGCGACTGGGAAGGTCAGTCGACCGGTTGTGTCGACAGTCGACCGGTTGTGTCGACAGTCGACCGACTGTAAGAGTCAGTCGACCGACTGAGTGTCCAGGGCAGAATATTTTACCTAAGTGTTGATTTTTAGCCGTTATGCTACCCGTTTGTATTTTGGTGTTTAGGATGTAAATTTTGAAAGTGCACAAGTGTTAAGCAGAAAATTTTTAGCGGACAGTTTTCTGACAAAATTTTCTGTATTGTGTTATTTGGTGTTCATGGACATAAACTAACTCGTGTATAAGTATTTCTCAGGAGAAAAGGAGAAAGAGAAGGTTCAGTGATTAGATAGTGTGATGACCCGAAAAATTTCGACTAATTTAAACCAATTCTCTTTATGATTTAATATTATGTAAATATACATATATGTATGTATATATATATATATATTATAAGATGTACAAGTAAAAACTACTTTCCTACAGTAAAACATTAATTGCTACAGTAAAAATGACTTTGCTACAGTAAAACACTATTTGCTACAGTGAAACCGTATTTTGCTACGGTGCTACAGTGAAACACTATTTGCTACAGTAAACACTATTTGCTACAGTAAACACTATTTGCTACAGTAAATATTATTTGATGTCGACGAACTAGCAAACAAAAACAGAAAAGGCGGCCATGCGATCGCATGGAAAAAACACTGAAAACTCATGCGATCGCATGAGCTACAGTAAATCGAAAAGTAATATAAATACGCAGTTTGTTCGACGAAGTTTTTCACATTTCTCTTAATATTTATATTTATATTATAATTATAATTTTAAATTTAAGTTTAATAATAATAAGGTATATACGAGGGTGTTTTTAATTCGGGTTTCAAACCGCTTTAAGCTAAGGAAATATTAGGTATTATTCGGGGTATTGTTCTTGAATCCAAGGCCAACCATACAGTCATCTACCATCATTACGTCTACGCAATTTGCCTACAATATTGAATCGCAATATTGAACTGTGAGTTATAGATCCCTTTTTAAATGCTTTAAATATTTTTGGGCTGAGAATACATGCAATTTATTTTAAACTCAATGGATACAAGTACATACTTAATTCTACACTGAGTTAAACCGAAAATCCCTTAGCTTTGGTAACTAGTAGCTGCCAGTACATAGGATGTGGACTGGTGGGCGCGAATAATCGTATATGGATCCATAGGGCTTGACATCCCCGTCCGAGCTAGAGCGCTAGCCTTTTAACGGACGTATGTTATTTGAGTTTAAGACACGTTGGTTTGCGCGTATTAAAACGAATGGGGTAATTATCACTATAGCGTTAAGTTTAGTTACCAGGGTGCTCTGTTACGTAGAATCTATTGATAAACTTTTGATGAAATCTTGTGGTCTATCTTTATATATGTTTATGACTCGAGCAATTAAACCTATAACTCACCAACATCCGTGTTGACTTTTTAGCATATTTTATTCTCAGGTCCTTAGAATGCTTCCGCTGTGATGTGCTTGTTGCCTGCATGGAGTCTCTCATGCTTTGTACAAAGTTTATTGCATTCAAAATAAAACTGCGTTGTGTAATAAATAATTGGACTGTGATGTCAACCTGTAAATTAAAGACTTATGTATTTTGGGGTTTTGCTTATACCTAAGCACTCGCCCACATGTTTATAACTTTCTATGTTTAGAAAGTCACTTATTTTAATGAATGCAATATTTTATCAAAACGTATCATATAGAGGTCAAAACCTCACTGTGGAATCAATGATTAACGTGCCGCGTCAATAGCGATTTTGACGGGTCGTTACAGATAGCTGAACACCTTCTCGTTTGCTAGTAATCGGTGAGTGGGACTAACTAGAGAATATAGTATATAGAAGCATGTTATATTATGATTGCCATGGTTGTTAGATATACTTATTGTTGTGGTTAGTTAGTTCCTTGTGATGACTGCATGTTAGTTGATGCTTATCTGCTGGAGCCCAGTGCGTCCCTATTGTGTGGTAGCCTCGGTAGGAGAGATCAACCCGCGGGTTGGGTTCCTCTGTGGTAGCCTAGACAGCCGTGGTGTATATATATGTAAATGACGCGTCCGTCGCGTGTGGATTATGTATATATATACGGTGGTGGAGGAACTTCTGGTAAGCCCCAGTCCGATCAGCTGGTGGTTAATGGTTTGGCCGAGCCGCCAGAGTCTCTGTAGACGGCACTTGGGTGATGTTTGTGTGTTAGACTATTGTGACATGATTAGTATAACACTTATGTATGCTATGGCTTGTAGTTAGTCGTACTCACTTAGCTTCGTGTTAATTCCCCTCCATCTCCTCCCTGCAGGTTATTAGCTTTTGTAAATGTCACATTTTGGGGAGAAGACGGGCATGACGATGTTATGTTTGACAGGGTTAACTCTGATGTGGTCTTTTGGAATATGAACCGTATACTTTTGATAACAGAATGTATTTACGTCTTTTTATGTTAATATGTAATTTGTTTTAATGACACGTGACATCGGTTTGTACAATTGTTGATATCGTATTTAATTAATGTTAATGCTTCCGCCACGTACTTATTAAAAAAAAAATTTAGCGGTGTCACAAGTTGGTATTAGAGCTGAGTTTGGCAGCATGTGCATTGTGATCAACATGTCATGTTCTCAAACTTAGAAGAGTCATGTCAAACATAACATGCTACGGATGGGTTAAGTGAGTATTAGGATAGGATATGTGTTAGTTGTTAGTACTAACAGAATTTATACTAAGCTTTGGTGTGAGTGTTGTGGTAGTGCAGTAATGGCAGATAATCAAGCAACTACTACTGGCCCTACTGTCCCTGGAACTGGTACTTTTAGAGCCCCCGACGAAGATGGACATGTGTCTTCAGAAGAAGAAACCTCTCAAGAAGTAATAGAACTTCAAAGTCGGTTACTAGAAGCTCAGGAGAAAATTAAGGAATTGGAACAAGAACGGGCGCAATGGAACCCTAATACCACTGCGTTAAACACAACTTTTCCTTCAAACCTTTATAATCAAGCCGGTGGCAGTTCCCAATCGCAGTTTCCACAAAATACCTATCAAAACTATCAAATGCCATTTCCGTTTAACCAGACTTTTCCTAATCAAATGATGTACCCATTTCAAGTCCCTGAGACCAGAAGGAAGTGTACCTATAAACATTTTATGGACTGCAAACCTCCTGAGTACATCGGACACACAAACCCTACGATGACCCTCAATTGGCTAAGAGAAGTGGAGAGGGCGTTAGAAGCATGTTTTTGTGAGCCATAATCCATGGTGTTATTTGCTAGTAAGCTTCTCAACAGTGAAGCAATGGAATGGTGGGACTCTATCACTGCATATTTACCTAAAGAACAGGTCAGTCAAATTACCTGGGAACAATTTGCTGCTAAAGTTCGTAAGCAGTATTGTTCTGAGTATAAGATGGAAAGATTGAAAACCGAGTTTCTGAGTATGAAGATGACAGAAAGTATGACGATTGATGAGGTTTTCAGAGATTTCACATCTAAGTTAAGGTTCGTTCAACAGTGGGTACCAACTGAGAAAGATAAGATTCAGCATTTTATGCGGGTGATTAAGCCAGAGTATAGAACAGATGCGAGATTTTCAACCACGTTGGCATAGGCTCATGAGATGGCGAAGATTACTGAAGGTGATATAATGGCAGAAAAAAGAGAAAGTTCGAGAAGTGGATCTTTTGGGGGTAAATCAGAAGGTCAATCGGGTGTACAGTCAAATCAGCAGTCGAGTAAGCAATCCGGTTTTCATGGTAAAATGTCAGGCGGGTTTAAACAGAAAAGTAAGTCTGGTATTAGTGGATCAAGTTCAAGTCAGTCTGGGTGGTGTAATGTTTGTAAGTCAACCCATACCGGCCCGTGTTCTCCAATGACCAGAAGGTGTTTGAAATGTGGAGTGTTAGGTCATGAATCAACCGCTTGTTCTTTTAAGTCTAATGTTTGTTGGAGTTGCCATCAAGAGGGGCATAGATCAGCTAATTGTCCATCTGCGTCAAGATCCGGTTCTGGGGCAGGGTCAGGAGCAAGGTCAGTTACTTTTGGGGGATCTTCTACTTCTACTGCTGGGCAGAAGAGAAAGAATCCTCCAACAGCAGAGGCAAGGGCATTTCAGATGACGGTAGACGCTGCAACCGCTACTGATGACGTCATTACCGGTATGTTCTTGGTTAATTCCTTGCCAGCTCGTGTGTTATTTGATTCTGGAGCGAATCATTCTTTTATGTCCTTAGGCTTTTGTGATAAGTTGAAGTTGCCTGTTAGGATGTTAGATGAGCCTTTGGGAATAGAAGTAGCTGATGGTAAAATAGTTCCATGCACATTATCTGTGTCTGGAATTACCATCGAAATTGACGGCCATTCCTTTCCTTTAACCTGTTTGTTGATGCATATACCTAGCTTTGATGTAGTCATAGGCATGAATTGGTTAAGAGCTAATAGGGCTAATATTAAGTGTGATAAGAAGATGATTTCTTTCCGTTTGGCCGACGGATCCCGAGTGATAGCTAGGGGAGAGCGCAGTGGATTTAACTTCCCTATGGTTTCCCTAATGAAAGCTCAGAAGGCAATAACGAAAGGGTGTGATTCATTCTTAGCCTACGTGATTGATGTTAAGAAAGAGAAGAAGTAGGTGACCGATATTCCCATTGTGTCAGAATTTCCCGAAGTGTTTCCAGATGATCTAACAGGGTTACCTCCAGTACGTGAAGTAGAGTATAAAATTGATTTGGTTCCAGGTGCAACGCCAGTTGCAAAAGCTCCTTACAGATTATCTCCGTCAGAAATCCGAGAAATGATGTCTCAGATTCAGGAACTGTTAGATAAGGAGTTTATCCGACCAAGTTCTTCACCGTGGGGTGCTCCTGTTTTGTTTATGAAAAAGAAAGATGGGTCGCTTCGTATGTGTATCGATTACCGTGATTTGAATAAAAGAACAATCAAGAATAAGTATCCGTTACCAAGAATAGATGACTTATTTGATCAGTTACAGGGTGCTTCCTACTTTTCAAAGATTGATTTGCGTTCAGGGTATCATCAGGTTCGTGTTGCAGAGACCGACATACCGAAAACAGCATTCAGAACAAGATATGGCCATTATGAATTTTTAGTTATGCCATTTGGGTTAACAAATGCGCCAGCAGTGTTTATGGATTTAATGAACAGGGTGTGTCGGCAGTATCTTGACAAGTTTGTGATTGTCTTCATAGATGATATCTTAATATATTCGAAAACCGAGAAAGATCATGCTACACATTTGAGATTGGTATTAGAACTTCGGAAACAGGAACAGTTGTACGCTAAGTTTTCCAAGTGTGAATGCCGGCTGCGGGAAGTACAGTTTCTGGGTCATGTGATTTGTGAACAGGGTATTAAAGTAGATCAGTCTAAGATAGAGGCCGTAATGAATTGGAACTCACCAAAAACGTCGACAGAAATTAAGAGTTTTCTGGGTTTAGCAGGTTATTACCGCCGATTTATCAAAGACTTCTCTAAAATAGCAGGTCCGTTGAATAAGTTAACTAGAAAAGATGTAGCCTTTCAATGGACTGATGAACAAGAAAAGGCTTTTCAGACTCTCAAACAGTTGTTATGTCAAGCGCCGATTTTAGCTTTACCAGAGGGAACAGAAGACTTTGTAGTTTAATGTGATGCATCACGAGCAGGTTTGGGTTGCGTTTTGATGCAGAGAAATAAAGTTATAGCGTATGCTTCACGACAGTTGAAGAATCATGAACGAAACTATCCTACTCACGATTTAGAGTTAACTGCAGTTGTCTTTGCTTTGAAGCTTTGGAGACATTATTTGTATGGTACACATTGTGAAATCTATACAGATCATAAGAGTCTTCAATATATCTTTTCGCAGAAAGAATTAAATATGCGTCAACGTCGATGTTTAGAATTAATTAAAGACTACGATTGTGAAATTAAGTACCATCCGGGTAAAGCAAATGTGGTCACAGATGCTCTGAGTCGCAAGAAAACCATCGAAAATGTTAGATTTATGAGAATTGAAATAGTTTCAGACTTGATTGATTGATTGAAAACCGTTCAGTTAGTAGCTTTGAATGACGAAAACCTAAAGACTGAACAAATGACTAAAAGAAAATTTGACTTATGCAATGATTCTAGAGGATTAAAGACTTATAAAGATCGAATTTGGGTGCCTATGCTTGGAGATTTGAGGGATTTAATCCTTACTGAAGCGCATAAATCGAGATTATCAGTGCATCCAGGTAGTACAAAGATGTATAGATACTTGAAAACATTGTATTGGTGGCCGACAATGAAGACAGATATTGCGAATTTTGTCGAAAAATGTCATATTTGTGCGCAAGTTAAGGCAGAACATCAGAAACCGTATGGATCTCTAAGACAGTTAGAAATTCCTCAGTGGAAATGGGATCATATAACGATGGATTTTGTAACCAAGTTACCCCGAACCCAGAAAGGACACGACATGATCTGGGTGATAGTGGATCGTCTGACAAAGAGTGCTCACTTCTTAGCTACACGTGAAACCGCTTCGCTAAGTGATTTGGCAGAGTTGTACTTAAAAGAGATAGTTAGTCGACATGGTGTACCGATGTCAATAGTTTCTGACAGAGATACTAGGTTTGTATCGAACTTCTGGAATAGCTTACAACAGAATTTGGGTACACGTGTGAATCTAAGTACAGCATATCATCCACAGACAGACGGTCAGAGTGAACGAACGATCCAAACGTTAGAAGACATGTTAAGAGCGTGTGTCTTAGAATATGGTGGTTCTTGGGATTCACATCTTCCATTAATAGAGTTTGCTTACAACAATTCATATCATTCGAGTATTGGAATGCCGCCTTATGAGATGTTGTATGGTCGCAAGTGCAGAACTCCTACATGTTGGTTAGCAGCAGGTGAGAAACAATTTGCAGGTCCCGAAATTGTTCAGATAATCGCAGAGAAGGTCGAAATTGCACGTGAGAAGTTAAAAGCAGCCAGAGACCGACAAAAGATGTATGCTGATCCGCGCAGACGTCCGGTGATATTTAATGTAGGTGATCGTGTATATTTGAAAGTTTCACTGTGGAAAGGGGTAATCAGATTTGGTAAGCGTGGTAAACTAGCACCGAGATTTATTGGACCATTTCTGATCAAAGAAATTTTGAATGATCAGACTGTTGTTTTAGATCTTCCATCAGAGTTAGCAGGAATACACAACACATTCAATGTTTGTTATTTAAGAAAGTGTAAAGTAGACGATGAAAGTCAGATTCTTCCATTGAAGGATTTGAAAGTTGATTTAACTAAGAAACTAGTAGAAGAACCGGTTAGAATAGTGGACAGGAAAGTCACCAAGTTAAGGAAGAAACAGATTTCAATGGTATTAGTGGAGTGGCGGCACAGTTTAGGTTCTAACTTGACGTGGGAAACTGAGGAGTTAATGAGGGCACGCTATCCTCATTTGTTTAACCTTGATCAGATTCCGAGGACGGAATCTTCTTAAGAGGGGTAGATTTGTAACATCCTCAATCGAGCCTAGATGTAAGATTACTAGATTGCCCTTAAGTTAGTATTGTGTTACTATATGCTTTTATTTTTATTTAATATTTGTTATTATTTAATGATGTGGTTAGGACCAGTTTGTAACAAGGGTCACAGAACAGGTTTGTTTATTTAATTTGGACTCCGTTTGGGTTGTCAAATGACGTACAAAAAATATCAGATAACTGATAAATACCCGTGTGTTGCACAGTGTGGGAAATGAACCTAAATTAAGTGACTAGTCTGTGTGTTCTTCTTCCCATTTCTAGAAAATTCCCAAACACACCCGTTCTTCATCTCCCTCACCTACTTCAAACCCTAATCCTTGATTCTTGTTTTAGAGCTCAAATTGTTCATATCTTTGTGTTCCTTGTGATTCACTGATTCTTTTAAGGTAAGAATCACAAGCTTCCATGCTTTAATCTTTGAGAAATTTAAGGTTTTGTGTTAGTTTTCATAAATGTGTAAATTTGTGTCAAAACAAGTGGTTTAAGTGTTGTTATGGTCAAATTGTTGTGGGTTTTGAGTCTATAACAAGTAGTGAACAAGTTGTGGTCGATTTTGGTGTTTAAAACTAGCTCTAGATCGAGATTTGAGGATTTCATCGTGAAGTCCGTAGCCTTTGTTCAGTTTCTGATGAAGATGAACACACTCGACCGACTGTCGGTCGACAGTCGACCGACTGAGGTAGTGGACCGACCGATTGATAGACAACCGACCGACTGGCGAGTGAACCGACCGACTGAGTTTGACTTTCGGCCGATTGTGGAAATACCAAATAAGTCGACCGGTTGTGTCGACAGTCGACCAGTTGTGTCGACAGTCGACCGACTGTAAGAGTCAGTCGACCGACTGAGTGTCCAGGGCAGAATATTTTACCTAAGTGTTGATTTTTAGCCGTTATGCTGCCCGTTTGTATTTTGGCAGAAAATTTTTAGCGGACAGTTTTCTGACAAAATTTTCTGTATTGTGTTATTTGGTGTTTATGGACATAAACTAACTCGTGTATAAGTATTTCTCAGGAGAAAAGGAGAAAGAGAAGGTTCAGTGATTAGATAGCTGAACACCTTCTCGTTTGCTGGTAATCGGTGAGTGGGACTAACTGGAGAATATAGTATATAGAAGCATGTTATATTATGATTGCCATGCTTGTTAGATATACTTATTGTTATGGTTAGTTAGTTCCTTGTGATGACTGCATGTTAGTTAATGCTTGTCTGCTGAAGCCCAGTGCGTCCCTATTGTGTGGTAGCCTCGGTAGGAGAGATCAACCTGCGGGTTGGGTTCCTCTGTGGTAGCCTAGACAGCCGTGGTGTATATATATGTGAATGACGCGTCCGTCGCGTGTGGATTATGTATGTGATGACCCGGGAATTTCCGACCAAATTTAAACTTAATTTTTATATGTTTCCTACACGATAAGCAAAGTATGTAATGTTGAGTCTAGAAAATTTTGAAACGATGTTCATATAATCATTTGACCTTTGACTATTCCCGACGATTCACGAACAAATGTGTGAAAATGTAATTAAATATATATGTAAATATAAATATAAGTATATATAATAATTTGAAATTAAAGAATATAGTTAAATCACTTGAATTGAAAATATGAGAAAAATATACAAAATAAATAAGTTGTTCTAAAAATGAATCTATATCTATATATGATCTATATACATAATTATTATTACATGTATATATATAAAAGTTATAAATACTATATGTTGAAATTTATATTATTTATTTATGAAATAAAATAATGTTTTAACTGTTTATATAAGACAATTATTTTCATATTTAAAATGCAAACACATATTATATAATGTGTTTATATTAAAATGTATAAATAGTAAATATTCAACATATGTTATCATATAACAAATATTGTATAGTTATAATATATATAAGGTTAATATATTAAATGTAATTACAAAATTAGAAATATAATGTGTTATACAAATATTATTATTACTTTCATTATTATTAACATTAATATTAATATTGAAATCAGTATTAGTCATATTATCATTTTTAAATATAGATATGGAGTTTGATATACATAAATTGATATGTTATTATTAATACTAATATTATTATTATTATTATTATTATTATTATTATTATTATTATTATTATTATTATTATTATTATTATTATTATTAATATTATTAATATCACTAATATTATTATAATTATTATTAGAATGTAATACCCTCTAAAATTATTATCATAAATAATATTGATATTTCTATTATTATTATTAGGATTATTATTATTAATATACTTAATTATTTATTAATATTAGTTATATTATATGAATTATAAAAGGAGTCAGATATATACAAATTAGAATCTGCTTTTGTCACAATCACAGCGTACTGGATTTGTTTCCTGTCTACAAAATCGAATAAGGTCATAACAAACCAACAAAATCAGTTATCAATTCCTTTCCTTCTTTTATTTATTTATTTATTTTATTTATTTATACTCCTGATAATATAATCTGTCGACAGCCTAGCATTATAACTCCATCGATTTTTTTTCAAAGTATTGGAACACCTAATACGAGTCTTCACCACTATTATCAATTATAAATCAGATTCTATTCAATTTATGGAATTAAAAAAAAAAGAACTGGAACCAGTCGACTGTCCCTGTTCCATTTCCATTTTTCAAATTGATCGATTCCTAAATAAATTTCAAAATTTGTAAATGCAGTAATGTTAGTAATGGGTCGGTTAAACTTTCTGTAAAATTGCATCATTTAATTTCTAATAACGATTAAGAATTTTGGAGTCAAAGGTTTATGAACAAAAAGTCAACAATCTGTTCTTCATCGAATTCGAATTCGTTCCAGAGTTTATGAAGCAATTGATATTTGAGACAGTTTTTAAAAAAGATTTAAAATCGTTTTCATGTTGGGAGTTTTAGCTAAAACATCTTTAAACTCAAGTTCACGTTTTATTTTTTTCTTGTTTAACGACTGCAGTAGCAGCAATTCAAATTTATTTTTTGTTTTAAATAAATTCAAAAAGCTTACATGGTTCGTTTATAATTTGGATGAAAGTCCTAATAATGATTAGTTGATTGATTTACATGTTGTTTTGATTCTGAGTCGAGTTGGGAGTTAGAGAAGAAGAAGATAGGTGTGAATTAGATTAGTAGTCAAATAAATATTGGTTGTGTTATAATTCAGAAAAGTAAGGGCAGCAGAATGGTTTAGCATGTTGGTGAGGGAACGGGAGGTCTCGGGTTCGAGTCTCGGTTGAGGATTTCTTTTTAAATCAAGCTCTTAAGGGTATACACAAATTCTATTATTTTTATTATTACTACTATGATTATTATTATTATTATTGTAATGATTATTATTATTAATATTTAAGGTTATAAATTTGAATTATAAATTGTTATTATTACTAGTGTTGTTATTACTAAAAGTATTATTAATAATACTAGTACTAGTATTATCATTATAAATATTAGTATCATCATTATAATTATTATTATAAGTATTATCATTATTATTATGATTATGATTAATATTATCATTATTAGGAAAACTATACAATCTAATATTATTATCATTAAAATTAGTCTTATTGATAAGATTATCATTAGTAAGTATTATTAACATTATTATCAATATTATTTGTATTACTATTATTATCATTATTATTAAATACATTATTATTTTCAAATCTATCATTTTTTTTAACATTAGTATTATCATTGATATTATTACTAAGCATCATTATTAGAATTATCATTTAAATTATAATCCTTATCGTTTTGTTACTAAATAAGTCTTATTATTATAAATATTATCATAATATGAATTTTCACTATTATATTGTTACTATTAAAAGTTATTATCAATGATATTATTTTTACTAAAATTATTTTTTTTGTAATCCTTAAAAACTATCATTTCTATTATTATCAGTAAAATCTATATTATTATCATTATAATAATTGTAATTATAAAAAAAATACAAGTTTAAAAGACATGGTTAAGATTATAAATATAAAAATTGAAGATTTTATATAAAGATATAATTAATATACACAACTTAACTAGATTAATATTTTCATGTACAAAAAGAAAATTTATATATAAATAATGAAACTTATAAAATTAATAAATATACAACACTAATAACAATATATAGATTTATTCGAGTACAAGAATATGTTTTAATACATATATGAATGATATAGGTTCGTGAATCCGAGGCCAACCCTGCATTTGTTCAATATCGTAATATGTATTTTTACTACAAAATACATTAGGTGAGTTTCATTAATCCCCTTTTAAATGCTTTTACAATATATATTTTTGGGACTGAGAATACATGCGCTGCTTTTATAAATGATTTACAAAATAGACACAAGTACGTGAAACTACATTCTATGGTTGAATTATCGAAATCGAATATGCCCCTTTTTATATAGTCTGGTAATCTAAGAATTAGGGAACATACACCCTAATTGACGCGAACTCTAAAGATAGATCTATCGGGCCCAACAAGCCCCATCCAAAGTACCGGATGCTTTAGTACTTCAAAATTTATATCATGTCCGAAGAAGGATCCCGGAATGATGGGGATATTCTTATATGTATATTGTGAATGTCGGTTACCAGGTGTTCAATCCATATGAATGATATTTTTGTCTCTATGCATGGGACGTATGTTTATGAGAAATGAAAATATGAAATCTTGTGGTCTATTAAAATTATGAAATGAATATTTATGATAAACTAATGAACTCACCAACCTTTTGGTTGACACTTGAAAGCATGTTTATTCTCAGGTACGAAAGAAATCTTCCGCTGTGTAATTGCTCATTTTAAAGATATTACTTGGAGTCATTCATGACATATTTCAAAAGACGTTGCATTCAAGTCGTTGAGATCATCAAGATTATTATTAAATCAGTTATAGTTAGATATATTATAAATTGGTATGCATGCCATCAACTTTTATTTTAATGAAAGATTGTCTTTTCAAAAACGAATGCAATATTTGTAAAATGTAACATATAGAGGTCAAATACCTCGTGATGTAATCAACTGTTGTGAATCGTTTATAATCAATATGGACTTCGTCCGGATGGATTAGGACGGGTCCTTTCCGTTGGTATCAGAGCGGTGGTCTTAGTGAACCGGGTCTGCATTAGTGTGTCTAACTGATAAGTAGTTAGGATGCATTAGTGAGTCTGGACTTCGACCGTGTCTGCATGTCAAAATTTTTGCTTATCATTTTTGTCAGAAATCATTTGTTTATCATCCTTAGTAAATTACCTGCTTACTATTCTTAGTCTAGACACATCTTATTGCATTGACTGCATGAATAGTGTATAGACAAAATTCATATCTTAGCGTATCTGCTAATTCATATCTTAGCGTATCTGTTATTGTTATCTTTACCTGACAGCTTCCGTAGATTCCTCCGTAACTTATGGGATTTCAGTATTATATATGCATATGTAAATTATGTACTGCAGGGTACTAATCTATATCCTATAATCTATTTCTTATCGAAAATCCTTCATCTGATCGTACGGGATGAATCCCTAAACCAGTTCGAGTCCCTCAGATTCCGATAACTATTCCGATAGTTATTCCGACAGCTATTCCGACATAGATGTTCACCTAAGCTCCGAAAACAGCATCATCGGCATGAATCAACCAATCAGCCATTATCAATTCATCTGATGGGTTCATAGTCGACTTAATTAATGGAAACGCGCAAAAGGCAATCCCTTCCACCAACCGAATTCACCTCTTGACAATGAACCTGAAGCGTTTACCGACGAACCTGTTCGAGACACCATTTTCAGTCTCATTTCCGGGGTAATTTGACAAGATTATATCCTATCCACAATTCTGAACCTTATTCATCCGCTCGTTCCGACCAACAATCATCCTGGAGTAATAAGTCAACAAACTTCGTGCTCGAATAATCAATTCGGAGAATATGGTGCAAAATGTACCAGCTTCAGCAACATCACCGGCACCAACAGTACAATCAATAACAGCACCAGTACCATCAACAATCCATGCTTCAATATCATCATCTGTACTTTGAGTATGATCTTCGTTCGACATGTCGAATATGTAATCTCTTAAGTTTTAAAGATTATTTATTCTAGTTCCAACCGAAAAGCAAATGAGTTTAATATTATATTAACTCATTAAATCCATGAATATGTCTGAAGAAAATATATATGTATATATGTTTTCATAAAGATTGTAATTAAAAATTCTCTTGTACAAACTGTTAATGGTGAAAATATTTTAACGGGTAGGTAATACCCGAGGACTATTTAAATTTCACATTAATAAGTTACATTGTATGTTCTTCGAATTTGATTCAACGATCATTTACTATCCTATTTACAACCACCGATATATGTATCCGTTCACCAAAGAATAACTATTTTCATTTAAATTCAATTTCATATTTGAATTTTGACCTATCAGAATCCAACAAGTGGCATAATGAATAAATAATGGACACAATAAAAATTGATTAGAAACAGACTAATTAACAATATGAAATTTTGTTAAGAAACCACACTAACAAGATCCTAGCTAACTGTTCCTAGCTAACTGTTAATTCCGTATTACATTTTAATTTATCGCAATTTATTTATCGCAATTTAATTATCGCAATTTTAATTATCGTTATTTAATTTCTGTTATTTACTTTACGCATTTTATTTATCGTTATTTAATTTCTGTATTTATTTTACGCACTTTAAATATCGGGACACGTATATAAGGTTTTGACATATCATATCGACGCATCTATATATATTATTTGGAATCACCATAGACACTCTATATCTAGTAATGATCGAGTTCTCTATACATGGTTGAGGTTGATTCTCAAATAGTATATATATTTTGAGTTGTGATCGAGTCTGAGACATGTACACGGGTCACGATACGTATTAATTAATTCGAATATTATATATTAAACCTTATATGAATTATTGGACTATCAACTGTGGACTATCGACTGTGGACTAATAAAAATTGGACAATTAAAATGAATTAAAATATTGATTATAATATATGAAACTAAACAATTCTTCAAGTTTGCCACTTGAATTCATCTTAAACTTCATTTGTATCTGGATGATTACAATCTGCGTTCAAACCTTTCATGAATTCTTGAAAACACCTCAATCGATAGGATGAATCAACCGCACTTCATCTACGGAATGAAAGATTTATGCATATAGTTATGCACCTGAGAAACTCTCGGCAACTGAGTAAAAGTTTGACACGTAGCCGCGTCAGATCCTTTAGCATTTATTAGCAAAAATGACTTTACGATCCCTTTTGAAAGTAGCCAATTTTGTCACAGCTCCAGCAAGTCAACTTCGACTTGTCATTCGAAGTAGCCTTATTATAATCCTGATATATACGATTACTCTTTTGATATCGGAGAATTATTTTATATTCCACCATATTACCAGCAGACATACCAGAAACCTCGTTACTTTTTGGCTTAAACCTCTCTGACAAATTATTATATTTATTCATTGAAACCCTATTATATACTCATCTGCATCTTGTAACGAGAACTGCCATAACAATTACCAGGAATCAGCAATCAATAATTTGTAAACTCACAGCATATCTACATCAACAGTTATATGTATGACATTTATCTCTAAGAATTATGATCTCTCATCCTGAAATTCTGAAAAACACTCAGTCACAAACCAATACTCTGAATGTTGAAAAAGCTGAATGAAGCAGCAGAAACCATAGACAACCATAAACGACCTTAATCATTGGAAGTTTGATGATAAAGAATAGTATGTTGGAAAAGCTCAGAAAAGTTGGAACTGGAAAACGGATTGAGCTAACCACGAAGGAGACCAAGGACAAATACAAGGACCAAACCCTATATTCAAATAATCCAGGTAATTCTGAATCCGATGAAATCTTTAGAGAATATCTTGCTCCGAAGTCATGTTAAATCTTGCGGAAAATCTTTCTCCATCAACCATCGAACTTAGAAATTCCAAAATATCATCATCAATATCTTCGATATTTCTGAGGATATTTTCAAAAATATTCTCGTCCGAAATTATATACCTCTTCGTGCTTCCTGTGTATCATTATATTGGAAACATTCAAGAGAAAATTTAGTACCGAAAAGCAGATTATGCGAAACTCTGAAGAAAGCCGTGGACAAATCACAAAGAATAAGTTTGACTTCAAAGAATCTAAATGATTCAATGTCTGCTGAAGTCTTTAACGAATATCTTGCTCGTTACTCTAAACCCTTGCAAACAATAGTTTCCATCATTCTCTGATCTTAGATATTCAAAGATATTATCGTATCTTTCATTATAAATATCCTCAATATTTTTGAAGATATTTTTATAATTATTCTTATCTGATATCATTAATCTCTTCGAGCTATCAGTGTTACATTATATAGAAACTGTTAGTTTCTATATTCTGTAAACTTTCGAGTCTAAAATATGAATGTTTTTGAAGTAGTGTTGGGAACTGATGCACGAGTTAGTATAATATAATGACACTTGATCAACGTGATTATATTACAGTAAGTCATGCTGAGCTTCTAATGAAACGTGATGATGGTTCAAAGTAGATCACACCGTCATCATGTATCATGTTACATAACTCTTCCATTCTACTTAACTTCTGAACATATCAAGAAAATGTATTCTTGATGGATCTATCTTCCGTGATGTTGATAAATTTGAAAATCAAATCGTGCTATCACGTTCTTTCCTGCTTAGAACATTATAATCATTCAAAACTCTATATGTACGAATTCTGGACCATGATTCGCTTGATTTAAAGTCGGGAAGAGAAAACAAAAGAATGAATCTCCGAAATAGAAATGGGGGGTATAAATCACAGTAAATAGGAGAGAGCATTAACTGTGAATGACAATGATTATTAAAGACAGAAGCAGGGACTTTGAAATTTAAAGGAAAAATATAAAGCCCTATAACAACACATAAGTTACAAACCGTGTATATCAATACGTATCGCAACGTAAAGACATGGGAGAATTAAAAACACTATAATCCCAAGGGCGAAGTAAAAGAAAACAGATTCCTCCGGTGGAAGTTGGAAAAGGAGAATGATTGTTGCAATAGTCAGGATGAGGACAAGGATCAGAACGGGATTAAGCATTTTCAGAATCTTTTGGATGTATGAAACAAGAAGGAAAGTATAGGAATGGTGAGAATAATGGAACGGAAGAGTTTAATTTTATAATGGAAATATCAGACAGAGTAATCAAGGCAGATCACCGTATTTAATTATAGAGATCTTAATTTCCTTACTCGCCGAAGAATCAAATCTTTTAGATTTCGAAGATTTTCTTTAAATCCCTTGAATTCGGGAATTCAACCCTGACTACGTCAAAAGTTAAGACGCACCTTATTTTACCGTGACTACGTCACTGATTAAAATGAATTCCTATTCCCTCATTTCACTATGTTATAATAGCTTCAACCATACGCTTCGAATAAACGGAATTATTTTATCCATATTACTCAATGATGATAAAACTCTATTTATCAACTCATATTCGTCATGAAAACATTTTTATTGTTAGCCATGACTATCTCACTCAAATTTCGGGACGAAATTTCTTTAACGGGTAGGTACTGTGATGACCCGGGAATTTCCGACCAAATTTAAACTTAATCTTTATATGTTTCCGACACGATAAGCAAAGTATGTAATGTTGAGTCTAGAAAATTTTGAAACGATGTTCATATAATCATTTGACCTTTGACTATTCCCGACGATTCACGAAAAACTGTGTGAAAATGTAATTAAATATATATGTAAATATAAATATAAGTATATATAATAATTTGAAATTAAAGAATATAGTTAAATCACTTGAATTGAAAATATGAGAAAAATATACAAAATAAATAAGTTGTTCTAAAAATGAATCTATATCTATATATGATCTATATACATAATTATTATTACATGTATATATATAAAAGTTATAAATACTATATGTTGAAATTTATATTATTTATTTATGAAATAAAATAATGTTTTAACTGTTTATATAAGACAATTATTTTCATATTTAAAATGCAAACACATATTATATAATGTATTTATATTAAAATGTATAAATAGTAAATATTCAACATATGTTATCATATAACAAATATTGTATAGTTATAATATATATAAGGTTAATATATTAAATGTAATTACAAAATTAGAAATATAATGTGTTATACAAATATTATTATTACTTTCATTATTATTAAAATTAATATTAATATTGAAATCAGTATTAGTCATATAGATATGGAGTTTGATATACATAAATTGATATGTTATTATTAATACTAATATTATTATTATTATTATTATTATTATTATTATTATTATTATTATTATTATTATTATTATTATTATTATTATTATTATTATTATTATTATTATTATTATTATTATTATTATTATTAATAATATCATTAATATTATTATAATTATTATTAGAATGTAATACCCTCTAAAATTATTATCATAAATAATATTGATATTTCTATTATTATTATTAGGATTATTATTATTAATATACTTAATTATTTATTAATATTAGTTATATTATATGAATTATAAAAGGAGTCAGATATATACAAATTAGAATCTACTTTTGTCACAATCACAGCGTACTGGATTTGTTTCCTGTCTACAAAATCGAATAAGGTCATAACAAACCAACAAAATCAGTTATCAATTCCTTTCCTTCTTTTATTTATTTATTTATTTTATTTATTTATACTCCTGATAATATAATCTGTCGACAGCCTAGCATTATAACTCCATCGATTTTTTTTCAAAGTATTAGAACACCTAATACGAGTCTTCACCACTATTATCAATTATCAATCAGATTCTATTCAATTTATGGAATTAAAAAAAAAAGAACTGGAACCAGTCGACTGTCCCTGTTCCATTTCCATTTTTCAAATTGATCGATTCCTAAATAAATTTCAAAATTTGTAAATGCAGTAATGTTAGTAATGGGTCGGTTAAACTTTCTGCAAAATTGCATCATTCAATTTCTAATAACGATTAAGAATTTTGGAGTCAAAGGTTTATGAACAAAAAGTCAACAATCTGTTCTTCATCGAATTCGAATTCGTTCCAGAGTTTATGAAGCAATTGATATTTGAGACATTTTTTAAAAAGATTTAAAACCGTTTTCATGTTGGGAGTTTTAGCTAAAACATCTTTAAACTCAAGTTCACGTTTTATTTTTTTTCTTGTTTAACGACTGCAGTAGCAGCAATTCAAATTTATTTTTTGTTTTAAATAAATTCAAAAGCTTACATGGTTCGTTTATAATTTGGATGAAAGTCCTAATAATGATTAGTTGATTGATTTACATATTGGTTTGATTCTGAGTCGAGTTGGGAGTTAGAGAAGAAGAAGATAGGTGTGAATCAGATTAGTAGTCAAATAAATATGGTTGTGTTATAATTCAGAAAAGTAAGGGCAGCAGAATGGTTTAGCATGTTGGTGAGGGAACGGGAGGTCTCGGGTTCGAGTCTCGGTTGAGGCTTTCTTTTTAAATCAAGCTCTTAAGGGTATACACAAATTCTATTATTTTTATTATTACTACTATGATTATTATTATTATTGTAATGATTATTATTATTAATATTTAAGGTTATAAATTTGAATTATAAATTGTTATTATTACTAGTGTTGTTATTACTAAAAGTATTATTAATAATACTAGTACTAGTATTATCATTATAAATACTAGTATCATCATTATAATTATTATTATAAGTATTATCATTATCATTATTATTATGATTATGATTAATATTATCATTATTAGGAAAACTATACAATCTAATATTATTATCATTAAAATTAGTCTTATTGATAAGATTATCATTAGTAAGTATTATTAACATTATTATCAATATTATTTGTATTACTATTATTATCATTATTATTAAATACATTATTATTTTCAAATCTATCATTTTTTTTAACATTAGTATTATCATTGATATTATTACTAAGCATCATTATTAGAATTATCATTTAAATTATAATCCTTATCGTTTTGTTACTAAATAAGTCTTATTATTATAAATATTATCATAATATGAATTTTCACTATTATATTGTTACTATTAAAAGTTATTATCAATGATATTATTTTTACTAAAATTATTTTTTTTGTAATCCTAAAAAAACTTTCATTTCTATTATTATCAGCAAAATCTATATTATTATCATTATAATAATTGTAATTATAAAAAAAATACAAGTTCAAAAGACATGGTTAAGATTATAAATATAAAAATTGAAGATTTTATATAAAGATATAATTAATATACACAACTTAACTAGATTAATATTTTCATGTACAAAAAGAAAATTTATATATAAATAATGAAACTTATAAAATTAATAAATATACATCACTAATAACAATATATAGATTTATTCGAGTACAAGAATATGTTTTAATACATATATGAATGATATAGGTTCGTGAATCCGAGGCCAACCCTGCATTTGTTCAATATCATAATATGTATTTTTACTACAAAATACATTAGGTGAGTTTCATTAATCCCTTTTTAAATGCTTTTGCAATATATATTTTTAGGACTGAGAATACATGCGCTGTTTTTATAAATGATTTAAAAAATAGACACAAGTACGTGAAACTACATTCTATGGTTGAATTATCGAAATCGAATATGCCCCTTTTTATATAGTCTGGTAATCTACGAATTAGGGAACAGACACCCTAATTGACGCGAACTCTAAAGATAGATCTATCAGGCCCAACAAGCCCCATCCAAAGTACTGGATGCTTTAGTACTTCGAAATTTATATCATGTCCGAAGGAGGATCCCGGAATGATGGTGTGATGACCCGAGAAATTCTGACCAAATTTAAACTTGAATCTTATTTGATTTCGACACGATAAGCAAAATCTGTAATGTGGAATCTCAAAAACTTTGAACTATTTATATGGAATCATTTGACCTTTGACTATTCCCGACGATTCACGAACTTTACTTTGTAAATAAATAGGTACATGTAAATATAAATATATGGACATATATAATCCATAATGTATACTTTAAACCTTACTTTACTTTGTAAATAAATAGGTACATGTAAATATAAATATATGGACATATATAATCCATAATGTATACTTTAAACCTTAGGAATTAAAAATGTGAAATAATAAATAGAATAAATAAATTACCATTTTACATATATAATATTATGAGTCTGATAATGCTAAAAACGAACATATATTTCATAGCATTATTCCTCAAGAAAGACAAGCTTTTAGTTGCAATTGTTCTATTTACAAGTGATATTCGTTTAAATAATAAAAGGTGAAGACAAAAGACAGATTCGACGAATTGAAGACGCAAACGACCAAAAAGCTCAAAAGTACAAAATACAATCCAAGAGGTTCAAATTATTGATAAGAAACGTCTCGAATTTACAAGAGTACAAGATTCAAAACGCAAAGTACAAGATATTAAATTGTACGCAAGGACGTTCGAAAATCCGGAACCGGGACCAGAGTCAACTCTCAACGCTCGACGCAACGGACTAAAAATTACAAGTCAACTATGCACATAAATATAATATAATATTTAAATAATTCTTATAATTATTTAATATATTATATTATTTATAAAACCGTCGGCAGAAGAAAACAACCAAATATGAGCCTCCCCAGCTGGCCATGCGATCACATGGCCTGGAAGGCATAAATCCATGCGATCGCATGAGCCCCAGTTCCAGCCCACATGCCTATAAAAATCGAGCTTTGGTGCACCAAAAAAGTATCTATCTTTCTCTTTTCTCCATTCATACGATATATTTATATTTATAATTTATATTTTAATTTTAATTTTAATTATAATTCTAATAATAAGGGTATGTTAGCGAATGTTGTAAGGGTGTAAGTCGAAATTCTGTCCGTGTAACACTACGCTATTTTTAATCATTGTAAGTTATGTTCAACCTTTTTAATTTAATGTCTCGTAGCTAAGTTATTATTATACTTATTTAAAACGAAGTAATCATGATGTTGGGCTAATTACTAAAATTGGGTAATTGGACTTTGTACCATAATTGGGGTTTGGACAAAAGAACAACACTTGTGGAAATTAGACTATGGACTATTAATAGGCTTTATATTTGTTTAACTAAATGATAGTTTGTTAATGTTAATATAAAGATTTACAATTGGGCGTCCCTATAAATTACCATATACACTCGATCGGACACGATGGGCGGGGTATTTATATGTACGAATAATCGTTCATTTAACCGGACACGGGAATGGATTAATAGCCACTAGAATAATTAAAACAGGGGTGAAATTATGTACAAGGACACTTGGTATAATTGATAACAAAATATTAAAACCTTGGGTTACACTCAGTCGACATCCTGGTGTAATTATTAAATAAAGTATTAAAATCTTGTTACAGTTTAAGTCCCCAATTAGTTGGAATATTTAACTTCGGGTATAAGAATAATTTGACGAGGACACTCGCACTTTATATTTATGACTGATGGACTGTTATGGACAAAAACCAGACGGACATATTAAATAATCCAGGACAAAGGACAATTAACCCATGGGTATAAAACTAAAATCAACACGTCAAACATCATGATTACGGAAGTTTAAATAAGCATAATTCTTTTATTTCATATTTAATTTCCTTTATTTTATATTTAATTGCACTTCTAATTATCACATTTTTATTATTATTGTAGTTAATTGCACTTTTAATTATCGTACTTTTTAATTATCGCAAGTTTATTTTATCGCATTTTTATTATTTGCAATTTCATTATCGTTATTTACTTTACGCTTTAATTTAAATCTTGTATTTATTTTTAATATTTTACATTTGGTTTTAACTGCGACTAAAGTTTTAAAATCGACAAACTGGTCATTAAACGGTAAAAACCCCCCTTTATAATAATAATATTACTTATATATATATTTGTATTTTTATAAAAGTAAACTAATATAGCGTTAATCTTTGTTTAAAAAGATTCCCCGTGGAACGAACCGGACTTACTAAAAACTACACTACTGTACGATTAGGTACACTGCCTATAAGTGTTGTAGCAAGGTTTAAGTATATCCGTTCTCTAAATAAATAAATATCTTGTGTAAAATTGTATCGTATTTAATAGTATTTCCTGTAAAAATATAAGCTATTTTATATACACCTCGCGAAACATCAGAGTCTATATGAATTCTAATAATAATTATTTAATATATTGTGATATATAATATTTAATAAATATTATTATATAATATAGTGTAAAGTTAATATATTATTTGTAATTACAAGTTTGAAGCTAAGTGATATATTAATATCATTATCATTAATTTCAGCATTTTTATTATTGTTAATATTCATGTTAATATTTATATTAGTAATAATATTACTTCTAAAATAAAATATATATATAATTTGTGTTATTATTATTAATGTTAGTATTATCATTAATAATATAAATATAACTAATATTATTATTAGTTATTATTAAATGTATTAATATTATCATATATGTATTATTATTAATATATATTTATTTGATATTATTATTATTATTATTATTATTAATTTAATATTAATTGTATCTCGATAGCAATATTAATAAATTATTAGTTTTATTATTAGTATTAATATTTTATAACATTACCAATAATAAAATTTATGAATTACATATATATACACAAAAATATAAACAGATATATATATATAATTACATATATATATACACATAATACAGATATTTGTTTATAAATGAATACGTATACAGATTTTATTTATATAAATATATGTATATATATATAAATAAAAATTACAATTTAATATATAAATAAATGCAAAGAATCACGCTTTCTGTTCAAATCACTTTCAAGCCCGTGGAAGATTGTTTTCTGTCTCCAATTAGTACCAATCAGTGAAAAAGTATTTGAATGAATCCAAATTCTGTTGCAGGTCGTAATCTTTGTGATTACTTTTTATTATTATTATTTTTTTATATATATATTTTTTCTGATTAATTATCCTAGACGAATCAATTGTCTATAAAACAAAGAAATTATACTGTGATATTACTCTTTTTAATCACCATTACATCTTCAATATCAATTACCAACCCATACAGCTTTTATTTAGTGGAATTAAATCAAAAGGAACGAAGAAAACAGGCACTGCCCTGTTCTTGTTTCAATTTTCAAATAGATCGATTTTTTTTACGAATTTCAAAAATGAGAAATGCAAGATTGTTGTTAATCTATTATGTAAACTATCTGGAAAGTTTAGAGGTCCAAATCATTCTATCAAATTTTAATTTTGGGGTCAAAGTTGATTTTAAAAAAGTCAAACGGCTATTCCTTCGTGAAATTTATGAATGTGCTTATGTTTTAAGTCAAATTGAGAGGTTAGAAAGTTTCTAAGAATGAATTTGAACTTATTTCATTCAGGAATTGGGGTCTAAAGCTTCCTAAATTTACGAGAGTGATTTAGAGTTCTTGAAGAACTTAACGAGCTGTTACAGCTCTTTTATTTTTTGTTTATGTTGTTTTAATTAATTCAAACAAACCCCTAATTGATTCTGTGTAGCAGCCCAGCTCTTGGCCCGAAACCCTAGCCCATGCGATCGCATGGCTGGGCAACTGAGGACTCATGCGATCGCATGAGCCCATCTGACACGCCAGACTGCAGCCTGCATTAATTACGGATAATAATAATAATTATTATATTTAAACCCTAATTAGGGTTATATATAATATATATTAATTTAGTTTTTATTATTAATTTGTATTTTTAGTTTAATTAGTTTATTTAAATTGTAAAATTAATAGTTTTATAAAATAAATAATATAAAAATAATATTTTTATAAAAATTGTACTTTTTACAACTTTTTATATATTTTTATATTTTGTCCCTTTTTAATCGTTTTAGCGTAATATTTGTATTTTCCGCTCATATTTAGTTTTAATTCATAGTTTTTGCCATAATTATTTTTACTTCTAGATTTTTAGGCTTTGCCGTAGAATTCCTTAAGTGCTTTTTCTTTAGACTAAGATTTAAGTGCTTTAGAATTTTGCGACGCCTTTTTAAGTTTTAGTTTCTTTTTAAGTTATTTCCATTTGGGATTTAGTTTTTCCTGTAAGCTTTAATATTTTTAGACACCTTTTACTATGTATCAATTATCATTCCAATTAGTAATCTCAATTTGCGATTATAATTTTAAGTTAGTTGTAGTAATAAGGTTAGGTTAGTCAAGTGTTTTAAGTTTTATAAGTTTCTTTTATTTTTCCGTCACCTTTTATTTTTCAACCATTTTTCTTTTTCGACCTTTTTCGACGAGCTCTTTTTCTTTCTTATTTCTCGCTATTCTAGTTTTAGGACATAGATTTTTATTCTACTTCTTATCTAAATTTCTTAAAATTACGAAAATTTATTTTAAGTGGTTAAATTGATAGACATCAAAATTTTCTGGTTCGTAGTAATAGTTGGATTTGTACGTGGACCGGGTTATTGGAGTCAAACAGTCCTCAATTATATTGAGACCAAACGAATCCTGCCCCTCTGCTGCATCTTTTGGCTATTCGAAACGTGGGCAAAATCAGAAAAGTCTATTGATTGGATAACTTATTATAATTTTTTTTTCCTTTTAAAAACTAATAGGATATTCAGTGAATGCACCGAGCAAGACGTTCACCACCTTTTGTACGTTCACCACCTGTAACTAGATCAAGACATTTAGCAAATATTACCACCGTTGATTTTTCTTTAGAAACGTCATCCAGTCGACCAAGTACTTCAGTTCAAATTTCCAATAATCTATTTTTTGAACCCGACCTCACAATTGAGAATCCGGAGAATATTCAGGAACGATTCGTAGATCCTGAACCACTAATCTTTCCTCCGAAACCACCAATCATTCAAACAGAGATTGTTGAGGAACGAACCATTAAATCAGAATCCTCTAGTGATTCTGATTCAACAAATTCAATTATGGAGAATCTGGAACCTTTAAGTATGGAAGACCGAATGAGAGCTAAATGCACTGGCCAAGGTCACGCAATTACTCATCCAGACATTAATGCGCCAGATTATGAAATCAAAGGACAAATTCTACACATGGTGACTAATCAATGCCAATTTAGTGGTGCACCGAAGGAAGATCCAAATGAACATCTACGTACCTTTAATAGGATCTGCACACTATTTAAAATCCGAGAAGTAGAGGATGAACAGATATATCTCATGTTATTTCCCTGGACTTTAAAGGGAGAAGCCAAAGATTGGTTGGAATCATTACCTGAAGGGGCGATTGATACATGGGACGTTTTAGTTGAAAAATTTCTTAAACAATTCTTTCCTGCATCTAAAGCCGTAAGACTTCAAGCAGAAATTGTTACGTTTACACAGAAACCAAATGAAACTCTATATGAGGCGTGGACTAGATATGGAAAGTTATTAAGAGGATGTCCGCAACATGGTTTAGACACCTGTCAAATAGTACAAATATTCTACCAAGGATACGTCATCACTACAAGAAAAGACATAGATATAGCAGCTGGTGGTTCTATTATGAAGAAAACTGAAACTGATGCTTACAAAATTATTGATAACACTGCTTCCCACTCACATGAGTGGCACCAAGAAAAAGATATCGTTAGATCATCTAAAGCAGCTAGAGCAGATTCTAGCCATGACTTAGATTCCATTTCCGCAAAGATAGATGCTGTAGAGAGACGAATGGAAAAGATGACAAAGGATATTCACTCAATACGAATTAGTTGTGAGCAGTGTGGAGGACCACATTTGACAAAAGATTGTCTCAGTATTGAATTAACAATGGAACAAAGAGAGAATATTTCATACATAAACCAAAGGCCTGGAAATAATTATCAGAATAATTATCAACCGCCAAGACCGATTTACAATCAAAACCAAAATTATAACCGAAATATTCCATACAACAACCAACAAGGTCCTAGCAATCAACAAGTATCCAATAATACTTATAATCAGCAAAGACTTAATTTTCAAAACAAACCACCACAACAAACCGATGATAAAAAGCCGAATTTAGAAGATATGATGACGAAGCTAGTTGAAACTCAAACGCAGTTTTTCACATCTCAGAAACAAACTAATGAACAAAATGCTCAAGCATTTAGAAATCAACAAGCTTCTATTCAAAATCTGGAACAAGAAGTAAGTAACCTAGCAAGGTTAACAGGTGAAAGAAAACCGGGAAGTCTACCTAGTGATACAAATGCTAACCCCCGGAATGAAACAGCTAAAGCCATTACCACAAGAAGTGGTACAACACTTAAACCACCTGAAATACCTGTAACTTCTGATGAAGCTATTCCTACTCCACAAGAACCACAACCTGATCAAGATAAGGAAAAAGAACCGGTAGTTGAAAAGGTTAATGAAGATAACACAGTTAAGGCTAAACCTTATGTTAAACCATACCAACCACCACTTCCTTACCCGAGTAAAATGAAGAAAGATAAACTTGAAGCCGAGCAATCTAAATTCTTGGATATGTTTAAACAGATAAATGTAAATCTTCCTTTCATTGATGTGATTTCAGGAATGCCTAGATATGCTAAATTCTTGAAAGATCTAATCTCAAATAGAAAGAAAATGGAAGAACTCTCGGCTGTTACTATGAATGCTAATTATTCAGCAGTGCTGTTGAATAAGATACCAGAAAAATTATCTGATCCAGGAAGTTTCACAATTCCATGTTTTCTGGGTAGTCTTAGTTCAATAGAAGCATTGGCAGACTTAGGTGCTAGTATAAATCTAATGCCGTATTCACTATACGCTAAACTAGACCTTGGAGAATTGAAACCAACCAGAATAAGCATACAACTAGCCGATAGATCAATAAAATATCCTAGAGGGATAATGGAGAACATGCTAGTTAAAGTTGGTACTTTAGTATTTCCAGTAGATTTTGTTGTTTTAGACATGGAAGAAGATTCTCAAGTTCCTCTCATATTAGGAAGACCATTCTTAAACACGGCTAAAGCAATGATAGACGTGTTCGGTAAGAAATTGACCCTAAGTATAGAGGATGAGAGTGTTACCTTTTCAGTTGATAGAGCAATGCAACAACCGCAATCTGCAGATGATACATGTTATTATATTCAAACTATAGATGCACATGCAGAATTATTAGAAGAATTTACAGAATTACAAGGAACAGGAGAATGTTCTTTAGGAGAAGGTAATGAACCAATTGATGAAGCTGAAATATTAGCTACACTTATAGCTAATGGATATGAACCAACAACAGAAGAAATTCAAATGCTAAAAGAAGAAGACAGATATCGATATAAATCATCGATAGAAGAACCTCCGAAATTAGAGTTAAAGCCACTTCCAAACCATTTGGAATACGCTTATTTACATGGTGAATCTGAATTACCTGTAATAATATCGTCTTCTCTTACTGAAAATGAGAAATCACAACTCATTTCTGTGTTGAAAGCTCATAAACCAGCCATTGCATGGAAGATTCATGATATTAAAGGAATAAGTCCTTCGTATTGCACACATAAAATCCTTATGGAAGAAGGTCATAAAACGTATGTGCAACGCCAACGAAGACTAAATCCTAATATGCAAGATGTAGTTAAGAAAGAGATTATTAAACTGCTAGACGCAGGTCTAATTTATCCAATCTCTGATAGTCCATGGGTAAGCCCAGTTCAATGCGTGCCTAAGAAGGGTGGCATGACTGTCATTACAAATGAGAAAAATGAGCTTATTCCTACTAGGACTGTAACAGGATGGCGTGTGTGTATTGATTATAGAAAATTAAATGACGCCACCAGAAAAGATCACTTTCCCTTACCTTTTATAGATCAAATGATGGAAAGATTAGCCGGAAATAGTTACTATTGTTTTCTAGATGGATTTTTCAGATATTTTCAAATTCCAATAGCACCCGAAGACCAAGAGAAAACCACATTCACGTGCCCTTATGGTACTTTTGCTTACAAACGCATGCCATTTGGACTTTGTAACGCCCCTGCAACCTTTCAAAGGTGTATGATGGCGATTTTTCACGACATGATAGAAGAATGCATGGAAGTTTTCATGGATGATTTTTCAGTCTTCGGTGATACATTTGAATCATGTATAGTTAATCTGGAACGAATGCTTATTAGATGCGAACGATCAAATCTAGTACTTAATTGGGAAAAATGCCATTTCATGGTTAAAGAAGGCATCGTTCTTGGTCATAAAATTTCAAAAAAAGGAATTGAAGTGGATAGAGCTAAAGTAGATGTAATTGCTAAACTTCCACATCCCACCAATGTTAGAGGAGTTAGGAGTTTTCTAGGGCATGCCGGTTTTTACCGACGTTTCATAAAAGATTTTTCTAAAATTGCCACTCCTATGAATAAACTCCTAGAAAATGATGCTCCATTCATCTTTTCAGATGAGTGTATCAAATCTTTTAATATTCATAAAGAAAAACTAACTAATGCGCCGATCATGATAACACCAAATTGGAATCTACCATTTGAACTAATGTGCGATGCAAGTGATTTTGCAATGGGAGCCGTTTTAGGACAAAGGATTGAAAAACGATTTCAACCTATATATTATGCTAGTAAGACGTTACAAGGAGCACAAACGAACTATACAACTACTGAGAAAGAACTCCTTGCTATTGTCTTTGCTTTTGACAAATTTCGATCATATCTCGTTCTAGCAAAAACGGTGGTCTATACCGACCATTCTGCTCTTAGATACCTATTTTCAAAACAAGATGCTAAACCAAGATTAATCCGTTGGATCTTACTCTTACAAGAGTTTGATATTGAAATCCGAGATAAAAGAGGAGCAGAAAATCTCGCCGCTGATCATCTTTCTCGTCTTGAAAATCCCGAATTAGAAGTTCTGAATGAATCGGCCATACAAGACAACTTTCCTGATGAATATCTATTGAAGATAGATTATAAAGAAATTCCATGGTTTCCAGACTATACAAACTACTTAGTTTGTGGATTCCTTGAAAAAGGATTATCGTACCAAAAACGAAAGAAATTCTTCAGTGATATAAAACACTATTTCTGGGAAGATCCACATTTGTTTAAAAGTTGTCCAGATGGAATAATACGCCGATGTGTATTTGGAGATGAAGCTAGTAAAATATTAAACCATTGTCACACAGGACCAACAGGAGGGCATTATGGGCCTCAACTAACAGCAAGAAAAGTTTATGATGCTGGATTCTATTGGCCTACAATTTACAAAGACGCACACCTTCTTTGCAAATCCTGTGATGCATGTCAAAGGGCCGGAAAAATAAGTCAACGTGATGAAATGCCACAAAATATCATCCAAGTATGTGAAGTATTTGACATTTGGGGTATTGACTTTATGGGTCCATTTCCAAAATCTCATAATAATCTATATATACTCGTAGCCATTGATTATGTATCTAAATGGGCGGAAGCACAAGCTCTCCCAACTAACGATGCACGAGTTGTAGTCAACTTTTTAAAACGTCTTTTTGCAAGGTTTGGAACACCGAAAGCTTTAATAAGTGATCGGGGAACTCATTTCTGTAATAATCAACTTGAGAAAGTACTTAAAAGATATGGAGTAACTCATAAAATCTCCACCGCATATCATCCACAAACAAGTGGACAAGTTGAAAATACCAACCGAGCTTTAAAACGTATTCTAGAGAAAATCGTAGGATCAAATCCGAAGGAATGGTCCATTAAATTGGAGGATGCACTCTGGGCTTTTAGAACAGCCTACAAAACTCCAATTGGAACCACACCTTTTAGACTTGTTTATGGAAAAGCATGTCATCTTCCAGTAGAAATTGAACACAAAGCGTTTTGGGCTTTGAAGACATGTAATCTTGATTTACATGAAGCTGGACGTCTACGATTAAGTCAACTAAACGAATTAGAAGAATTAAGACATGAAGCATACGAAAATTCGTTAATCTATAAAGAAAGAACGAAGAAATGGCATGATAAAAGAATTAGAAGTTCAAAAGAATTTAAAGAAGGAGACAGAGTTCTTCTTTTCAATTCGCGATTCAAGCTATTTTCTGGAAAATTGAAATCAAGATGGTCTGGACCATTCATAGTCAAAAGAATTTTCCCATACGGAACGATAGAATTAATAAATTCAAATGGGATTGAATTTAAAGTTAATGGACACAGAGTTAAACATTACATACATGGTCCGATGGAAGTCGACAACGAAGTTAATCACAATTTTGACACCACAGCTAATTATGTGTGGGGAGAATCAAGTCTTTAAAGGATAATATGTATTTCTGTTAGAGTTAGATTGTCTGTTTTCGTGTAGTTCTCAAAAATGGAACCCGAATGGTCTTTCCCTAGCAGACCCTAAAGAACTAGTCTTCTCCCCCCATTCTGAATTTTTATTTTTTTTAGGTTTTTACAAAATGAAGACTGCCTGTGAACTAAACCATGGTCTAATGCTACACGCTTTGATCACTAAACGTAATAATGACACACTTCCGAGTGAAATAGTATCAGTAATCAGAGAAAGAATGGACGGAGTTAGAAAAGAATCCAGATGCGAAGATAATAAGTTACAATTTGGTAAAGGAAAATCAAAATCCGCAGCAAAAAGAAGAGCACGACACCTAGAAAGATGTCACAAATGCGGAAAATGGTCACATGGAGGTAAATGTTCAAATAATCAAACCTATTCAAACACCGAATTTGTAACTTTATGCAGAGACGGACCGTTCATATGTTTAGAAGAAAAGACACTGAATGCTCGAGGTTACGCCTATGTAGCTATGGAAAACCAATTAAACCGACTATCTTATGAATGGGATAGATCATATAACTAAGAAATCTATTTCACAGGTATGTTTGTACAGTTTTTATTTTTATTTTTTTTTTATTTTTAACCTTTTGATAATAAACGCTAATTTGTTCGCTATAAAGTATTAAATTGGTATTGAATAAAATTAGGTTTGGCGACCGAAATTATTGATATCATTCAAAAATTTATTACATCACTGCGAAATTTAACGTTTATTCTTAAGGTATAAATATCTTTAATCAATCAACCCAAAATATTTCAAAAATTCGTCATGAGTTAAATTAGGTCTTGGAACCGAAATTACTTTACCGAAAAGAGGGGCGCATATTTTTGATAATATTTGATTGATTAAAGTGGGATAAAAAGCCAAAAAGATTTTTAATTTTATTTTTACCATGTTTTTAAAATTAATATTTAAATCTTAAATTAATATTGTAAACTTTATAAAAATAATATATTTAAAATTATAAATATTTGAAAAATTAATATAAGTTTGGTGTGAATTTATAATATGAATTTTTAAATTAAGTTTGGTGTGAATTTTTTATTTTTAAAATAGGAATTTTTAATTTTATGCATTTCAAATTTTAAGTTTGGTGTGAATTTTTAATATTAATTTTGAATTTTATATTTAAATTGTGTGAATTTAAAAACAAAAATTTACTTTATCTCATTAAGTTAAAAATATGATTTTTAAAATTCGTCGTAAGTTGAAGACTAGGTCTTTGAACCGAAATTGCTTTACCCGAGGGAGGGACGAGAACTTTTATTATCATTATTTTTAATCTTATTGAATTAAAGTATGCCAAAAACATTAAAAAACCCAAAAATCTTTACTTTTAAAAACCGCGCTTTCATTTGACAAATTTTAAAATTTTGTCGAGGGACAGACTAGGACAACGATCCGAAACGCCCTCGCTCCTAAAGGAAAACAAAATTTTTAAAATTTAATTAATTATAAGTTTTATAAAGTATAAGGTTTTATAAGTTAAAAAAAAAAAAAAAAGCTGAAAACACTGTACCCGGACCCCCATGCGATCGCATGGGTTTTACACTTCAACTCCATGCGATCGCATGGAGCTGAAATCTAGGCCAGATACAAGAAGTCCAGCGGGTCTGTTCTTCCCACAAAACACACACATACACCCGAAAAAACTCTCAAATCTTCACCAAATTTCGCCAAAATTCACCGTAATTCGTCATTTTTCTTGCTCTAATCATGCCTAGATTCTCATTCTTCAGCAAATTGGTAAAAATTACACCCCTAAACTCTATAAATTCCTAGTTTTTGTGATAATTACCAATTTTTTACCTAATGCAATTTTGTTAATTTCTAGTGTAATTAGTGTTAAATTGTTAGTATTTTATGCATGTATAACCTAGATTGATGTTATTTAACATGATTTGAAGCCAAAAACTTCAAAAATTTTAGAAATCTAGGGTTTGTGTTCTTGAGAAATTTGGGGCTTTTTGATATAAACAGGTTATGGCCGATTTTTGTCATGAATTATTGCTAAATTGAGTAGTGTAACATGTTTAGATAGTTAAATGATCCAAACAATGATCCTAAACATGATTTTTGGAGATTAAAGTGGACTTTTTAAGTCCAAAATTCATGAACTTGATTAATTTGATATATTTGCCATTTGAGACTTGTTTAATTATTAGTAATGAATATTTTGACATGTTATTTGAGTTAAATGCTTATGAATTTTGTATACATTTTCATATGTGCTTATTTGAAAAGTGTAGAATTGTGAAAAATTGTGAAAATGTGTATAAGTTTAATTTTCATTTAACATGTTATAGTGATTGTTTTAAGTTGTTATTTTGCTAACACTAATGCATATTTGGATGCACAAATTTTGTGTTTAATGTGTTTTACAGAGAGCCGATACTGGAGGTTCAGGAGCATCATCATCTAGACGACCAGCACCAGCACCAGAACCAGAACCAGAAATGCAACACGAACAAGAACCACAACAGGAACAACAACAGCCTGATCAGCACATACCTTATTATGATCCGGTATAGTTTGTTGATGAATTCATAGTATTCCCAATGAGGCCGCCAGTAGAATTCCCAACGATTCCTGAGCACACTCTACATCCTAATCTGAGATTTGATAGAAGATGGAGAGATTACGAGACATATCAAAGGAACAAATTCAAATTGGTAACAAAAAATATAGAGGTGCCAAGGGTAATTGATTGGGCCCCTTTGGAAACGGTCCATCTAGCTGACCGTGTTAGACAGATTTTAGTTCAAAGGTATGACAGTTCTTCTTTTACAGATTGGGAACGTCTTTTCACCATTCGTAGACCTGTATATAAGGAATGGTGTGTTGAGTTAATAAGTACTGTATCACTTGATACAAATATAGTTAGAATAGATGATAGAAGATTTCTTAGGTTTATCCTTGGCGGTAGGATGTACAGAATGTCCATGCTGGACATGGCCAGGGCCTTACAGATATATACTCCTGGTGAGTTGCTATTACCCGATTGTACAAACTTGATTCATTATGGTGAACGGGTAGATAGTAACTTTGACGCTGACGCTATTTGGAGGCGAATGTAACATTTTGATGTTTTTACGCGAGCAGGAGGACACTCCTATACACATATTGACAGAGCCGAGCTTCGTATTATTCATAGATTTTCGGCTAACTCGATTACACAAAGAGGTCATAATAAAGAAAAAATTACCTTATATGATTTATTCTACCTAAAGTGTATTCGGGATCCTAGAAGCTTTGTCAATATCCCTTACTGTGTTGCTTTTTATTTATCTAAAATGGTAGAGGGAATGCAGGACGGGAGTATAATAGGAGGAGGTATTTTTGTTACTCTCATTGGAGAGTATTTAGGTGTTGATAGGAACCAAGGGGGTCCATTACAGATTTGTAGAGAACAGGCTGAGCCCTTAGGATTGAAAGTTTATGTGGGTGCTAAGGTATTGAAAAGTAGACGTAACCAGGCAGTACCCTATGAGGGATCTCATCCTCAGGTAGAGAGAGGCTCAGACGAGGAAATGGAGGAGGCGGAAGACATTAGGGATGTCTTTCGAGATGCTATTCTTGACGTCCACGTTCGTATAGATGAGGAAGCAATGACGAACGCGGCCAGACATAGTATGTATGAGCAGTGGAACTCCAAGCGAGTATACGAGGATTATAGGCGACGCCAACACGATAGCTGGTTAGTTCATCAGCACCAAATCATGAGCCAGCTATCATATCAGGTACCAAATAACTATGTACCTACTCGACCTGCTCATTTTCCGCCACATAGTCCCGATATCCGACCACCCTTTAACCGGTATGACTATGACCAAGCCTATCAGAACACCTATAACCAAGAATGGAACCCACCCGATGAGATGAACTGGAACCCCTATCCAGACTGATTTAGTTCCATTTGGTTATTTTTATGATTTTTATGTTTTTATCTTTTGACTTTTTCATGTTTAAACTTATGTTATTGGATATATTTGTGTAATTTTTATTATTTTATTATTATTGTGTACTAATATTTCATATTTAGAATTTGAAAGTGGGATATTAAGTCCCATTTCAAATTGCCATGCATGATTATATTTGTATGTATGTATATTGTCAATTGTACAAAACAGGATAAAACAGCGCATTTTCAAAGACTGGCATTAAGTTCAGCAAAAGCTACTAATTTTGACGACAAGATGACAAATAAATGTGATGTAACAACAGACGAAATGAACAAATGATATGCACCATTTATCATTCAGCAAACAAACGCCAATATGTTTGGAAACTTTGGTAAAATTTAATCATTTCTACGCTAATCACCCTCAATAATTTAAATTGTACTGATTTCTTGCAAATGAGGGCATTGCAAGATCTTAAGTGTGGGAAGGGGTTAAATTCTTTCGGATTTTTAAATTTTTTATCTTTATACACTTGGTTACCATTAAAAATACTAGTAACGTAGTAGTTGTATTAGAATCTAGTGCTCTCTAATAAAGAACAGCCCTAGTCTTATATACTGACTACCCAATTCTAGTAAAATTTTTCAAAATTTTCAATTAAATGAACTCAAAATCATGTTTATACATATTTATGAATGATAAAACTAGGTGTTAACACCGAAATTATTGTAACCTCGGAAAGGACATAAATTGAGAAACAAACCAAAATGTTAAAATTCATTCAAAATGGAATAGAGGACGATAAAAAGGAAAATAAAAGCCAAGTGTGGGAAAATTTACCAAGTTATCTTAAACATATGTCACAAATATCTGTGACAAATAACTGAAAATACTTTTGCTTTGAACTAAACTAAACTGTTTTACCCGATGAAAGAAAAGAAAAGATGGATCTACACGATGAATCAATTCCATCATTAAAAGGAAGTAAAGTCTTCCGAAAAAGACACGCGCTTCTTGATTTAGGTCAAGAAGTTGTCGTCCAGACCAGCTGTAGGTTGACGAAAAATCTAGAAAAGTCATCACTAAAATCAGCAGGAAATCCACGGACCTCAGCATTAAACAGGGTCGCCAAGTGGTCAGATTTATCCTAACCATGAGAAGGATTTATCTCGTAAAATGGGGGGGGCACCGTGCAAATTAGCTGGATAAGACTAATGAATCAGATCCCCAGAAAGGATAATCTCCTTAAAGATTAAAAATCAGCTTTTAAGCCTGATATTACTCAATCCTAGAGATTGACCTTAAAGATTGAGAATTCAAACTCATGGAATTCAATGATATCTAAACTCGAGCTTGAACGAGAAAATATTTTGATCAAAATTACAAACCGATTTGTTTTCTGAAAACCCTATTTTCAATGCGTTCATTACCATTGAACGTAAAATCCTAGGAATTCACCTGGAATTCATTAGGTCACCTGAACCAAATTGGGTGTCAACCGTAAGAACGGTGGTTGTATAGCATGGTCAAAGACAGGACCTTGTGCCAGACCAAAAAATCATAAGGGTGAGCTTTACTATTGCTCCTACCAAGGATAGTAATTGCGTCCAACACGTTATAGACCATAATTAAAAGCATGTCAGGGGACATTACCTTAACAGTTGCTTGTTCAACGCTTTCTTTTACAACCGGACGGTAGTTTATCGAAAGGTAATATACGGGACAAGTAAACTGGACGTGTTGCTTTCCAAATACAAGGTTAGCAAGTGGGTGATACAAAACCGCAAGTTTTGAGCTAAAATTTTCAAATCTGAAACCCACCAAACCCACAAAAATATTTTGCAAACACCGGTGAAGGGTTAATCCGGAAAACTTATCTAGGGTAAAAACTAGATTTAATTTTCAAAAGATCAAATATTTTTATAAAGATCCAATTTCCTTAATGGATCTAAATTTTTATATAGTCATATGGGACTGTAAACCACATCGTTACTACCATTGTTTATACCGCCGTATAAAAATCACTGATGTACAAAGTGTGAAGAATAAAGAAGTGATTCTAGTATTTCAAGATGATATTGCTTGAGGACAAGCAACGCTCAAGTGTGGGAATATTTGATAATGCTAAAAACGAACATATATTTCATAGCATTATTCCTCAAGAAAGACAAGCTTTTAGTTGCAATTGTTCTATTTACAAGTGATATTCGTTTAAATAATAAAAGGTGAAGACAAAAGACAGATTCGACGAATTGAAGACGCAAACGACCAAAAAGCTCAAAAGTACAAAATACAATCCAAGAGGTTCCAATTATTGATAAGAAACGTCTCGAATTTACAAGAGTACAAGATTCAAAACGCAAAGTACAAGATATTAAATTGTACGCAAGGACGTTCGAGAATCCGGAACCGGGACCAGAGTCAACTCTCAACGCTCGACGCAACGGACTAAAAATTACAAGTCAACTATGCACATAAATATAATATAATATTTAAATAATTCTTATAATTATTTAATATATTATATTATTTATAAAACCGTCGGCAGAAGAAAACAACCAAATATGAGCCTCCCCAGCTGGCCATGCGATCGCATGGCCTGGAAGGCATAAATCCATGCGATCGCATGAGCCCCAGTTCCAGCCCACATGCCTATAAAAATCGAGCTTTGGTGCACCACAAAATTATCTATCTTTCTCTTTTCTCCATTCATACGATATAATTATATTTATAATTTATATTTTAATTTTAATTTTAATTATAATTCTAATAATAAGGGTATGTTAGCGAATGTTGTAAGGGTGTAAGTCGAAATTCTGTCCGTGTAACACTACGCTATTTTTAATCATTGTAAGTTATGTTCAACCTTTTTAATTTAATGTCTCGTAGCTAAGTTATTATTATGCTTATTTAAAACGAAGTAATCATGATGTTGGGCTAATTACTAAAATTGGGTAATTGGGCTTTGTACCATAATTGGGGTTTGGACAAAAGAACAACACTTGTGGAAATTAGACTATGGGCTATTAATGGGCTTTATATTTGTTTAACTAAATGATAGTTTGTTAATGTTAATATAATGATTTACAATTGGGCGTCCCTATAAATTACCATATATACTCGATCGGACACGATGGGCGGGGTATTTATATGGACGAATAATCGTTCATTTAACCGGACACGGGAATGGATTAATAGCCACTAGAATAATTAAAACAGGGGTGAAATTATGTACAAGGACACTTGGTATAATTGATAACAAAATATTAAAACCTTGGGTTACACTCAGTCGACATCCTGGTGTAATTATTAAACAAAGTATTAAAATCTTGTTACAGTTTAAGTCCCCAATTAGTTGGAATATTTAACTTCGGGTATAAGAATAATTTGACGAGGACACTCGCACTTTATATTTATGACTGATGGACTGTTATGGACAAAAACCAGGCAGACATATTAAATAATCCAAGACAAAGGACAATTAACCCATGGGTATAAAACTAAAATCAACACGTCAAACATCATGATTACGGAAGTTTAAATAAGCATAATTCTTTTATTTCATATTTAATTTCCTTTATTTTATATTTAATTGCACTTCTAATTATCACATTTTTATTATTATTGTAGTTAATTGCACTTTTAATTATCGTACTTTTTAATTATCGCAAGTTTATTTTATCGCATTTTTATTATTTGCAATTTCATTATCGTTATTTACTTTATGCTTTAATTTAAATCTTGTATTTATTTTTAATATTTTACATTTGGTTTTAACTGCGACTAAAGTTTTAAAATCGAGAAACCGGTCATTAAACGGTAAAAACCCCCCTTTATAATAATAATATTACTTATATATATATTTGTATTTTTATAAAAGTAAACTAATATAGCGTTAAACTTTGTTTAAAAAGATTCCCTGTGGAACGAACCGGACTTACTAAAAACTACACTACTGTACGATTAGGTACACTGCCTATAAGTGTTGTAGCAAGGTTTAAGTATATCCGTTCTCTAAATAAATAAATATCTTGTGTAAAATTGTATCGTATTTAATAGTATTTCCTGTAAAAATATAAGCTATTTTATATACACCTCGCGAAACATCAGAGTCTATATGAATTCTAATAATAATTATTTAATATATTGTGATATATAATATTTAATAAATATTATTATATAATATAGTGTAAAGTTAATATATTATTTGTAATTACAAGTTTGAAGCTAAGTGATATATTAATATCATTATCATTAATTTCAGCATTTTTATTATTGTTAATATTCATGTTAATATTTATATTAGTAATAATATTACTTCTAAAATAAAATATATATATAATTTGTGTTATTATTATTAATGTTAGTATTATCATTAATAATATAAATATAACTAATATTATTATTAGTTATTATTAAATGTATTAATATTATCATATCTGGATTATTATTAATATTTATTTGATATTATTATTATTATTATTATTATTATTATTAATTTAATATTAATTGTATCTCGATAGCAATATTAATAAATTATTAGTTTTATTATTAGTATTAATATTTTATAACATTACCAATAATAAAATTTATGAATTACATATATATACACAAAAATTTAAACAGATATATATATATATAATTACATATATATATATATATATACACATAATACAGATATTTGTTTATAAATGAATACGTATACAGATTTTATTTATATAAATATATGTATATATATATATATATATAAATAAAAATTACAATTTAATATATAAATAAATGCAAAGAATCACGCTTTCTGTTCAAATCACTTTCAAGCCCGTGGAAGATTGTTTTCTGTCTCCAATTAGTACCAATCAGTGAAAAAGTATTTGAATGAATCCAAATTCTGTTGCAGGTCGTAATCTTTGTGATTACTTTTTATTATTATTATTTATATATATATATATATTTTTTCTGATTAATTGTCCTAGACGAATCAATTGTCTATAAAACAAAGAAATTACACTGTGATATTACTCTTTTTAATCACCATTACATCTTCAATATCAATTACCAACCCATACAGCTTTTATTTAGTGGAATTAAATCAAAAGGAACGAAGAAAACAGGCACTGCCCTGTTCTTGTTTCAATTTTCAAATAGATCGATTTTTTTTACGAATTTCAAAAATGAGAAATGCAAGATTATTGTTAATCTATTATGTAAACTATCTGGAAAGTTTAGAGGTCCAAATCATTCTATCAAATTTTAATTTTGGGGTCAAAGTTGATTTTAAAAAAGTCAAACGGCTGTTCCTTCGTGAAATTTATGAATGTGCTTATGTTTTAAGTCAAATTGAGAGGTTAGAAAGTTTCTAAGAATGAATTTGAACTTATTTCATTCAGGAATCGGGGTCTAAAACTTCCTAAATTTACGAGAGTGATTTAGAGTTCTTGAAGAACTTAACGAGCTGTTACAGCTCTTTTATTTTTTGTTTATGTTGTTTTAATTAATTCAAACAAACCCCTAATTGATTCTGTATCGTTTATGGATCCTAAATTGTATATGAAACTCATTACAAAATTGGATTGATCTCTGATTGAATTTACGAAAGTTAAAGAAGATGATAACTGAAAAAGTCGATTTAAATATTTATGAGTTATGCATTAAATCAGAAAAATGGTTACAGCGGGTTGGTTAAGAGAGGTGACGGGTTAGCGAGGGGTCTCGGATTCGATCCTCAATTGGTGCATTCTTTTTACTTAAGGCTTCTAAAGGTAGATTTAAATACCAAGAATTTTTATTATTATTATCATTATCATTTTCATTATTGTTATTAATATTATCATTATTAATGTTGTGATTATTATTATTGTTATTATTATTAGATATTATTAATACTATTAGTATTATAATTATTAAATGTATTATAGCTAAGTATTATTAACATAGTTATATGTATTATTAGTTATCATTATTATTATTATTATGATAGTTATAAATAAGTATATTGTTATTATTATCATGGTTATTATTATATTTGTTTTAACAACTAATATATGTATTAACATGAGTACATAAATACTATGATTAAAATTGTTATTGGTAACCTTATTATTAACATTATTATCATTATAGTTATTAGTAAAAATAGTAGTATTATTATTATTATTAATAAAATCACTATTTTTATAGTTATTATTATTATTAGTATACATTACTATTAAAAGTATTACTTTGATAAAAATAATCATTTTATAACTATGATTATTATTATATTAGGATGAAACAATTATTATTTTTTATTTGTTAATAACAACACTATTTTATCAAAACAACTATTAGTTATATAACTCTATATTTACTACGTATAACATAACTATATTATTATTTTTGTAATAAATATTATTAAATGTAATTAATTAGATTATAAATGAAGAACATAGTTAAAATAACAACTAATTCAAGAGTAATAATATATATGTTCGATTATAATTATATATGTATTAATGAATACACAAATGGTATAGGTTCGTGAATCCGAGGCCAACCCTGTATGGTTCAATTTTGTCATATGTATTTTTACTACAAAATACACTAGGTGAGTTTCATTAATCCCTTTTTAAATGCTTTTGCAATATATATTTTTGGGACTGAGAATACATGCGCTGCTTTTATAACTGTTTTACGAAATAGACACAAGTAATCGAAACTACATTCTATGGTTGGATTATCTAATCGAATATGCCCTTTTTATTAAGTCTGGTAATCTAAGAATTAGGGAACAGACACCCTAATTGACGCGAACTCTGAAGATAGATCTATCGGGCCCAACAAGCCCCATCCAAAGTACCGAATGCTTTAGTACTTCGAAATTTATATCATGTCCGAAGAAGGATCCCGGAATGATGGGGATATTCTTATATGTATATTGTGAATGTCGGTTACCAGGTGTTCAATCCATATGAATGATATTTTTGTCTCTATGCATGGGACGTATGTTTATGAGAAATAGAAATATGAAATCTTGTGGTCTATTAAAATTATGAAAAGATTATTTATGTTAAACTAATGAACTCACCAACCTTTTGGTTGACACTTGAAAGCATGTTTATTCTCAGGTATGAAAGAAATCTTTCGCTGTGCATTTGCTCATTTTAGAGTTATTACTTGGAGTCATTCATGACATATTTCAAAAGACATTCATTCGGGTCGTTGAGTTCATTAAGATTATTGATTAGTCAATTATAGTTTGATATATTATGAAATAGTATGCATGCCGTCAACTTTCGATGTAAATGAAAGTTTGTCTTTTAAAAACGAATGCAATGTTTGTAAAATGTATCATATAGAGGTCAAGTACCTCGCGATGTAATCAACTGTTGTGAATCGTTTATAATCGATATGGACTTCGTCCGGATGGATTAGGACGGGTCCTTTCAGTTGGTATCAGAGCGGTAGTCTTAGTGAACCGGGTCTGCATTAGTGTGTCTAACTGATAAGTCGTTAGGATACATTAGTGAGTCTGGACTTCGACCGTGTCTGCATGTCAAAAGTTTTGCTTATCATTTTTGTCGGAAATCATTTGCTTATCATCCTTAGTAAATTACATGCTTATTATTCTTAGTCTAGACACATCTTATTGCATTGACTACATGAATAGTGTATAGACAAAATTCATATCATAGCGTATCTATTATAGTTACCTTTGCCTGACAGCTTCCGTAGATTCCTCCGTAACTTATGGGATTTTAGTATTATATATGCATATGTAAATCATGTATTGCAGGATACTAATCTATATCCTATAATCTATTTCTTATCGAAAATCCTTCATCTGATTGTACGAGATGAATCCCTCAACTAATTCGAGTCCCTCGGATTCCGAAAACTATTCCGATAGTTATCCCGACAGTTATTCCGAATGGATAGTCATCTAAGCTCTGGAAGCAACGTCATCAGAATGAATCAACCAATCATCCATCCCCAATTCATCTGATGGATTCGTACTCGACTTAATCAATGGAGACGCGCAGAAGGCGATCCCTTCCACTAACTGAAATTACCTTTTGGCGAAGAACCTGAAGCACTTACCGGCGAACTTGTTCGTAACACCATTTTCACCCTCATTTCCCGAATATCTCGCCACGACTATATCATAACTCAGATTCTAAACCTTATTCATCCGCTCGTTTCGACCGACAATCATCCCGGAATAATATAAGAAGTCAACGAACTTCGCGCTCGAGTAATCAATTTGGAGAACATGGTGCAAAACTTACCAGCTCCAGCAACATCACCGACACCAACAGTACCATCAGTAACATCATTTATATCATCAACAATCTTTGCCTCAATATCACATTCTGTACCACGAGCATAATCATCATTCTACGTATCATTCTATCTATTTTATCTTCGTTCGACATGGCAATTATGTAATCTCTAATGTTTTATAGATTATGTATCTTAGTTCTAACGGTAAATCAAATGAGATTAATACTATATTAACTCATTAAATCTATAATTACATCTGAAGAAAATATATATATAAGTATGTTTTCATAAAGATTGTAATTAAAAATTCTTTTGTACAAATTGTTAATGGTGAAAATATTTTAACAGGTAGGTAATACCCGAGGAATATTTAGATTTCACATTAATAAATTACACTGTACATTCTTCGAATTTGATTCAACAATCATTTACTATCCTACTTACATTCACCGATATACGTACCCGTTCCCCGCAGAATAACCAATTTTATTCAATTTCATATTCGGATTTTGACTTTTCAGAATCCAACAAGTGGCATAATGAAGAAAACATATGACAAAATAAAATTTGTTAGAAACAGACTAATTAACTATGAGAAATTGTGTTAAGAATCCACGCTAACTGTTCCTAGCTAATTGTTCCTAGCTAACTGATTACATTTTATTTATCGCAATTTACATTCTCGCAATTTTAATTATCGTCATTTAATTTCTGTTATTTACTTTACGCACTTTATTTATCGTTATTTAATTTCTGTTATTTATTTTTACGCACTTTAAGTATCGGGACACGTATACAAAGTTTTGACATATCATATCGACCCATCTATATATATTATTTGGAATAACCATGGACACTCTATATGCAGTAATGCGGGAGTTAGCTATACAGGGTTGAGGTTATTCTACAATAATATATATAGCTTGAGTTGTGATCGAGTCTGAGACATGTACACGGGTCACGATACATATTAATTAATTCGAATATTATATATTAAACTATATATGAATTGTTGTACTACAAATTGTGGACTATGAACTGTGGACTAATGACATTGGACAATTAAAATGAATTAAAATATTGATTATAACATATGAAACTAAACATCTCTTCAAGTTTGCCACTTGATTTCAACTTAAACCTCATTTGTATCTTGACGATTCCAATCTGCGTTCAAACTTTCATGATTCTTGAAAACACCTCAATCGATAGGATGAATCAACCGCACTTCATCTACGAAAGGAAAAATTTATGCATATAGTTATGCACCTGAGAAACTCTCGACAACTGAGTAAAAGTTTAACACGTAGCCACGTCAGATCCTTTGGCATTTATTAGCAAAAAAAAAAAAAAAAAAAAAAAAAAAAAAAAAAAAAAACTTTGCAATCCCTTTGCAAAGTAGCCAATTTTGTCACAGCTCCAACAAGTCAGCTTCGAATTTTCATTCGAAGTAGCCTTACTATAATCCTGATATATACAATTACCCTTTTGATACCGGAAAATTCTTTTATATTCCACCATATTACCAGCAACCTCGTTGCTTTTTGGCTTAAATCTCTCTGACAAATCATTATATTTATTCATTGAAACCGTATCATATACTCATCCGCATCTGGTAACGAGAACTGCCATAACAATTACCGGGAATCAGCAATCAGTACTTTAAAAACTCACAGCATATCTACATCAACAGTTATATGTATGACATTTATCTCTTAGAATTATGATCTCTTATTCTAAAATTCTGAAAAGCACTCAGTCACAAATCAATACTCTGAATGTTGAAAAAGTTGAATGAAGCAGCAGAAACCATAGACAATCGTAAACGACCATAATCATCGAAGGTTTGATGATAAACAATAGTATGTTGAAAAAGCTCAGAAAAATTTGGTACTGAAAAACAGATTGAGCAAACCATGAAGGAGATCAAGGTCAAATACAAGGACCATACCATATATTTAAAGAACCCAGGTAATTCTGGATCCGATGAAACCTCCAACGAATATCTTGCTCCGTACTCATGTTAAAATCTTGCGGAAAATCTTTCTTCATCAATCATCGAACTTAGAAATTCCAAAATATCATCATCAATATCTTCGATATTTCTGAGGATATTTTCATAAATATTCTCGTCCAAAATTATATACCTCTTCGTGCTTCCTATGTATCATTATATTGGAAACATTCAAGAAAAAATTTAGTACCGAAAAGCAGATTATGCGAAACTATGAAGAAAGCCGTGGACAAATCACAAAGAATAAGTTTGACTTCAAAGAATCCAAATGATTCAATGTCTGCTAAAGTCTTTAGTGAATGTCTTGCTCCTTACTCTAAACCCTTGCAGACAATAGTTTCTATCATCCTCTGATCTTAGATATTCCGAGATATTATCGTATCTTTCATTATAAATATCCTCCATATTTCTAGAGATATTTTTATAACTATTCTTATCTGAAATCATTAATCTCTTCGTGCTATCAGTATTACATCATATAGAAACTGTTAGTTTCTATATTCTGTAAACTTTCGAGCTTAAAATATGAATGTTATTGAAGTAATGTTGGGAACTGATGCATGAGTTAGTATAATATAATGACACTTGATCAACGTGATTATATTACAGTAAGTCATGCTGAGTTTCTAATGAAACTTGATGATTCACAGACCATAACTTCATCAGGTGCCATGTTACATAACTTCTTCATTCTGCTTAACTTCTGAACATATCAAGAAAATATATTCTTGATAGTTCTATTCTCAGTGATTCAGGTAATTTGACAAATCAAATCGTACGGTAACGTTCTTTCTTGTTTATAACATTAAGTTCATTCGAAACTCCATGTTTACGAATTCTGAACCGTTACTCGCTTTACTAGAGGACGGGAGGATAATAAAAAGGCAAAGGGCTCCAAAATATAAGAGAAAATATAAAGCCCAATAACAACACGGAGGTTACAAACCATGGATGTTAATAGGAATAACAAAATAAAGACACGGCATAATTAAGAATAGTATCACCCCAGGGTAAAAGTAAAAGTAAACAATTTTTTTCTGGTGGAAGATTGAAAAGAAGAATGACAGATATGAAGGTTAGGAAAGTATCAAGGATTAGAACTGGACTAAGCATTTTCACAATCTTTTAGATGTATGAACTAAGGAAGGAAGCATAGGAATGGTGAGAATAATGGAACCGAAGAGCTTAATTTATAATGGAAATATCAGGCAGAGTAATCGAGGCAGATCACCGTATTTAATTATAGAGATCTTAATTTCCTTATTCGCTGAAGAATCAGATCTTATAGATCTTCAAGATTTTCTTTAAATCCCTTGAATTCTAGAATTCAACCAAGGCAATGTCAAAAGTTAAGACGCGCCTTATTTTCTAAATTCAACCATGACTACGTCAAAAGTCAAGACAAACCTATACTCACTTCATTTCACTCTTTTGTGATAACTTCATTCGTATGCTTTGAATAATCGAATTATTTTATCTAATGATAAAACTCTATTTATCAGCTCATATTCGTCAGGAAAACATATTTATTGTTAGCCATGACGACCTCGCTCAAATTTCGGGACAAAATTTCTTTAACGGGTAGGTACTGTGATGACCCGAGAAATTCTGACCAAATTTAAACTTGAATCTTATTTGATTTCGACACGATAAGCAAAATCTGTAATGTGGAGTCTCAAAAACTTTGAACTATTTATATGGAATCATTTGACCTTTGACTATTCCCGACGATTCACGAACTTTACTTTGTAAATAAATAGGTACATGTAAATATAAATATATGGACATATATAATCCATAATGTATACTTTAAACCTTACTTTACTTTGTAAATAAATAGGTACATGTAAATATAAATATATGGACATATATAATCCATAATGTATACTTTAAACCTTAGGAATTAAAAATGTGAAATAATAAATAGAATAAATAAATTACCATTTTACATATATAATATTATGAGTCTATATGAATTCTAATAATAATTATTTAATATATTGTGATATATAATATTTAATAAATATTATTATATAATATAGTGTAAAGTTAATATATTATTTGTAATTACAAGTTTGAAGCTAAGTGATATATTAATATCATTATCATTAATTTCAGCATTTTTATTATTGTTAATATTCATGTTAATATTTATATTAGTAATAATATTACTTCTAAAATAAAATATATATATAATTTGTGTTATTATTATTAATGTTAGTATTATCATTAATAATATAAATATAACTAATATTATTATTAGTTATTATTAAATGTATTAATATTATCATATCTGTATTATTATTAATATTTATTTGATATTATTATTATTATTATTATTATTAATTTAATATTAATTGTATCTCGATAGCAATATTAATAAATTATTAGTTTTATTATTAGTATTAATATTTTATAACATTACCAATAATAAAATTTATGAATTACATATATATACACAAAAATATAAACAGATATATATATAATTACATATATATATACATATAATACAGATATTTGTTTATAAATGAATACGTATACAGATTTTATTTATATAAATATATGTATATATATATATAAATAAAAATTACAATTTAATATATAAATAAATGCAAAGAATCACGCTTTCTGTTCAAATCACTTTCAAGCCCGTGGAAGATTGTTTTCTGTCTCTAATTAGTACCAATCAGTGAAAAAGTATTTGAATGAATCCAAATTCTGTTGCAGGTCGTAATCTTTGTGATTACTTTTTATTATTATTATTTTTTATATTTATATTTTTTTCTGATTAATTGTCCTAGACGAATCAATTGTCTATAAAACAAAGAAATTACACTGTGATATTACTCTTTTTAATCACCATTACATCTTCAATATCAATTACCAACCCATACAGCTTTTATTTAGTGGAATTAAATCAAAAGGAACGAAGAAAACAGGCACTGCCCTATTCATGTTTCAATTTTCAAATAGATCGATTTTTTTTACGAATTTTAAAAATGAGAAATGCAAGATTGTTGTTAATCTATTATGTAAACTATCTGGAAAGTTTAAAGGTCCAAATCATTCTATCAAATTTTAATTTTGGGGTCAAAGTTAATTTTAAAAAAGTCAAACGGCTGTTCCTTCGTGAAATTTATGAATGTGCTTATGTTTTAAGTCAAATTGAGAGGTTAGAAAGTTTCTAAGAATGAATTTGAACTTATTTCATTCAGGAATCGGGGTCTAAAACTTCCTAAATTTACGAGAGTGATTTAGAGTTCTTGAAGAACTTAACGAGCTGTTACAGCTCTTTTATTTTTTGTTTATGTTGTTTTAATTAATTCAAACAAACCCCTAATTGATTCTGTGTCGTTTATGGATCCTAAATTGTATATGAAACTCATTACAAAATTGGATTGATCTCTGATTGAATTTACGAAAGTTAAAGAAGATGATAACTGAAAAAGTCGATTTAAATATTAATGAGTTATGCATTAAATCAGAAAAATGGTTACAGCGGGTTGGTTAAGAGAGGTGACGGGTTAGCGAGGGGTCTCGGATTTGATCCTCAATTGGTGCATTCTTTTTACTTAAGGCTTCTAAAGGTAGATTTAAATACCAAGAATTTTTATTATTATTATCATTATCATTTTCATTATTGTTATTAATATTATCATTATTAATGTTGTGATTATTATTATTGTTATTATTATTAGATATTATTAATACTATTAGTATTATAATTATTAAATGTATTATAGCTAAGTATTATTAACATAGTTATATGTATTATTAGTTATCATTATTATTATTATTATGATAGTTATAAATAAGTATATTGTTATTATTATCATGGTTATTATTATATTTGTTTTAACAACTAATATATGTATTAACATGAGTACATAAATACTATGATTAAAATTGTTATTGGTAACCTTATTATTAACATTATTATCATTATAGTTATTAGTAAAATAGTAGTATTATTATTATTGTTAATAAAATCACTATTTTTATAGTTATTATTATTATTAGTATACATTACTATTAAAAGTATTACTTTGATAAAAATAATCATTTTATAACTATGATTATTATTATATTAGGATGAAACAATTATTATTATTTATTTATTAATAACAACACTATTTTATCAAAACAACTATTAGTTATATAACTCTATATTTACTACGTATAACATAACTATATTATTATTTTTGTAATAAATATTATTAAATGTAATTAATTAGATTATAAATGAAGAACATAGTTAAAATAACAATTAATTCAAGAGTAATAATATATATGTTCGATTATAATTATATATGTATTAATGAATACACAAATGGTATAGGTTCGTGAATCCGAGGCCAACCCTGCATGGTTCAATTTTGTCATATGTATTTTTACTACAAAATACATTAGGTGAGTTTCATTAATCCCTTTTTAAATGCTTTTGGAATATATATTTTTGGGACTGAGAATACATGCGCTGCTTTTATAACTGTTTTACGAAATAGACACAAGTAATCGAAACTACATTCTATGGTTGGATTATCTAATCGAATATGCCCTTTTATTAAGTCTGGTAATCTAAGAATTAGGGAACAGACACCCTAATTGACGCGAACTCTGAAGATAGATCTATCGGGCCCAACAAGCCCCATCCAAAGTACCGGATGCTTTAGTACTTCAAAATTTATATCATGTCCGAAGGAGGATCCCGGAATGATGGGGATATTCTTATATGTATATTGTGAATGTCGGTTACTAGGTGTTCAATCCATATGAATGATATTTTTGTCTCTATGCATGGGACGTATGTTTATGAGAAATGGAAATATGAAATCTTGTGGTCTATTAAAATTATGAAAAGATTATTTATGTTAAACTAATGAACTCACCAACCTTTTGGTTGACACTTGAAAGCATGTTTATTCTCAGGTATGAAAGAAATCTTCCGCTATGCATTTGCTCATTTTAGAGTTATTACTTGGAGTCATTCATGACATATTTCAAAAGACATTGCATTCGGGTCGTTGAGTTCATCAAGATTATTGATTAGTCAATTATAGTTTGATATATTATGAAATAGTATGCATGCCGTCAACTTTCGATGTAAATGAAAGTTTGTCTTTTAAAAATGAATGCAATGTTTGTAAAATGTATCATATAGAGGTCAAGTACCTCGCGATGTAATCAACTGTTGTGAATCGTTTATAATCGATATGGACTTCGTCTGGATGGATTAGGACGGGTCCTTTCAGATGGGGATATTCTTATATGTATATTGTGAATGTCGGTTACCAGGTGTTCAATCCATATGAATGATATTTTTGTCTCTATGCATGGGACGTATGTTTATGAGAAATGGAAATATGAAATCTTGTGGTCTATTAATGTGACGATCACTCCAAATCCATATGGACAATACGTCATTCATTGATTTCATTGCAAGGTATTTGACCTCTATATGATACACTTTGTAAACATTGCATTCTTTTGAAAAGGCACACCATAAATGAATATTTAAATCAAAGGTTTTCGACATATGATGATTTCTACATATAGACAATCACCGTAAATAATAGTTTACAGTAGTACTTCCGTTGACAATGCAGTCAAAATAAGATACATGGTGATGATTTGGTGAATGCAACGTTTCCTTGAAAAGTATGTCATGTAAGACTCCATGCACATAACTTGTCTAACATATAAGCAACAGCGGAAGACTTCTAGTAAACCTGAGAATAAACATGCTAACAAGTGTCAACACAAAGGTTGGTGAGTTCATAGTTTTATTGTTTCGTATAATCTGTATGTAAAGGTGAATCACAAGTTTTCAGTTGTTTCATCCAGAAACGTTTATCAAAATATTCTACGAAATTGAGCACCATGGTAACTAAACTTAACGTATATATATTTTATACCCTTTGTATAATCATCTTAATAATACACGCAAACCAACGTGTACGCTTCTCAAATAGCATACGTCCGTTAAAAGGCTAGCGCTCTAGCTCGGACGGGGATATCAAGCCCTATGGATCCATATATAACTAATCGCGCCCACCAGTTCTTATAACCGGCAGTTACTAGTTATCAAAGCTAAGGGATTTTCGGTTCAAACTCGGTGTAGAATTTAGTATGTACTTGTGTCCTTTGCGTTTAAAATAAAGTGCATGTATTCTCAGCCCAAAAATATATATTGCAAAAGCATTTAAAAAGGGAGCAAATGAAACTCACGCATATAAATCTAGTATTTTCAGTATTTATAAACAGTCGCATGTATTCTCAGCCCAAAAATATATTGAGTAAAAGGGATCATATGAAACTCACCTTAGCAGCACATAAGGTCATTCACCGAAATGTGACCGAAACTCGAAATGCAAAATAATCGTAGATCTCAACGTATCAATATTGTGATTCAATATTGTAGGAAAGGACGTAGACGCAACGGAGATGATAAACATTAGTTTGACTCACGAGCAATACCCTCGAACAATACCCATAATCTCCATAACTATAACCCATAATTTCTGTAGCTAAAACCCATTTGAAAACTTATTTTGAAATCACCCGAGCATATTCCCGTCGTAGTATTTTATGTATATATGTAGTAATAATAATACTACTAATTATAATAAGATTACTAATAGTAATATTAATAACCTTAATATTAATAATAATAACATAAATAATAATATACAAAGTAGATATATAGATGGATATTTGCGTTTGATAAAAGAGGAAGTGAGAAGGGATCATATACTCCCGAGAAATGTATCATGCATGTGTTTTTGTAAATTATCGACATATGATCATATATATATATATGAATATTATAATAATATAATAATATAAATATAATATAATAAAGTAATAATAATAATATATTAAATAAAAAAAGATAGGAAACGTGCATAAATAGTAAAGCCGCCATCACTTTTTATGTCGACAAACTTTTTATGTCGACAAACATTACGCGTTTTGCGTAGATAGGTACGCGGTCCGCGTATGGTGTCTTCATGGAAGTTGTAGATTTTTGAGTTACGGACGTCTGGACACCAGAATCACCCTTTTTCGAGTTAGTATGATTTAGTTATGATTTTTCTCGTGCAAGTGCGCAGGTTTAGTGATTTCCATCATTTTAACTTGAAATCTTGAGATAAAATGTTGTAGTCTGTTGGTGCTCATTAGAAACCTTTATTTTATCTTTATTTTCATTTTCATATCATTGAAAATCCATAAAAACATTTTAACAATCAAATTCTATTATATCGAAAAACGTGTCCATACTAAATCGAATAACTATAGTTCTCTAAAACTAATTACATTCACATCTTTTTATCGAAACGTTATAATAATTAAAAATCTATTATTTCGAAGAATTCTTTCATATATTTGAACTAAATCGAATAAATATAATTTAGTTTTCCAGAATTAGTTATATTCAAATTCATTCTTTAAAAGGTTTCATCTATGTCGTAAAACGTTTTCAATATTAAGAAAACTAAATAATTAACTTTATCAAAAGACACGAGACAATCATTGTGTTGAAAGTTAATCTCTACTAACCTTTGTCTAGTAATCGTTAATTGAAATATTTGTTCTTACTTGTAGGTCACTTTACCATTTATTCCGAATATCGTTAAAAAGGAAAGGTTTCCTAAATCAAAGTGGACCTCTCAATAGAGACTCACGATCATATAATGTATCTGATAAATCAATCATTTGATATTATCTTTTAATTCCGTTGATAATTATATTAAACCTGTATCGAAACAAATACGTTCGTGTAAAGTATTATACGTATAATACTTTGTTAACGTTTTCAAGTTATAATATATACACATATACATATATAATCATGTCCGTTCATATAATGGTTCGTGAATCATTGGAATTTGGTCGAGGTTAAATGAATGTATGAACATAGTTTAAAATTATTGAGATTCAACTTAACAAACTTTGCTTATCGTGTCGGAATAATATAAAGATTAAAGTTTAAATTTGGTCAGAAATTTCCGGGTCATCACAGTACCTACCCGTTAAAGAAATTTCGTCCCGAAATTTGAGTGAGGTCGTCATGACTAACAATAAAAATGTTTTCATGCCGTATATGTGTTGATAAATAGAGTTTTATCACCGTTAAATAATATGGATAAAACAATCCAATTACTCGAAGCGTATGAGGGAAGTTATCGTAATAAAGTGAAATGAAAGAATAGAGATTCGTCTTAGCTTTTGACGTAGTTAAGATTGATTTCCGGAATTTAAGGAATAGAAAATCTTCATAATATAAATAAGATTTGATTCTTCGGAATTTGCGGAAATTAGGATTTTATTTGATTAAATGCGTAATCCGCCTTGATTGTTATGTCTGATATTTCGCTATAAATTGACCTCTTCCGTTTCATTTATTTTCACCACTCCTATAATCTTCTTTCTTATTTCATACATCCCAATAGATTGTGAAAATGCTTAATCCAGTTCTGATTCTTGATATTTTCCTGGCTATCGTATCCTTCATTCTTCTTTTTCATCTGCCACCAGAGGAAGTTATTTTCTTCTACTATTACCTTGGAGTTATAGTGTTTTTCATTCTCCCGTGTCTTTATATTGCTATACGCATTGATATACACGGTTTGTAATTTCGGGGTTGTTATCGGGCTTTATGTTCTCCATTATATTTCGGAGCTTCATGCTTTCGTTTTCTCTTCCCGACCTTAAGTCAAGCGGATAATGGTCTAGAATTCGTAGGTATGAAGTTTCAGATGAACATAACTAATGTTCTAAGAAAGAAATGGTAATAGCACAATCTGACTTGTCAAATTACTAGAATACCTCGAAAAAGACCGAATCATTAAGAAAATATTTTCTTGATATTTTTAGAGATTATATAGAATGAAAGAGTTATGTAACATGGTTCATGATGAGGGTATGATATGTGAGTCTTTATCACGTTCCATTAGAAACTCTGCATGACTTACTGTAACATAATCACGTTGATCAAGTGTCATTATATTATACTAACTCATGCTTCAATTCCCAACATTACTTCAAACATCCATTTTTCTAATTTTTCAGAATTTTAGAAACTAAAATAGTTTCTTTTATGTTATAACACAGATAGCGCAAAGAGATGAATGATTTCAAATAAGAATGGTTATGAAAATATCTTCAGAAATATCGAGGATATTTATAATGAAAGATATGATAATATCTTAAAATATTTAAGATAATGATGATGATGAAGAATATCGTCCGCAAAGGTTTTAGAGTAAGGAGCAAGGTATTTACTAAGGATTTCAGCAGACACTGAATCATTTAGATTCTTTGAAGGCAGGTTCAGTCTTTGTGATTTATCCACAGCCTCCTTCATACTTTTCTCAATCCGTTTTCCAGTTCCAAACCTTCTCTTTTTCTGAGCTTTGCCACCATACCATTCTTTATCATCAAACTTTTGACTGTTAAAGTCATTTACAGTTTTTGCTGCTTCATCAGCATTGTTCCAATTTCAAAGAACTATTTCATAGTTTGGGATGTTTTTCAGAAACTTCACCTTCGAAGTATGTAAGTCTAGAAGATAGATGTTATCTATATATAACTGTTGTCGTAGAAAATGCAGCAGATTCAAAATACTGATTGCTAATTTTCGGTAGTTGGTATGGCAATTACCGTTATGAGATGTGGATGAGTACATGATAGGGTTTCAATGAGTATAAGGATTTTTCGGAAGGTCAAGGATCAATGAATTTGTTGGTAAATTTACTGCTAATGTGGTGGAACATAAAAGGTTCCCCGGTAAAAAAAAATGTATATGTCAAGGTTATAATAAAACTAATCTGAAAAGTCGAAATTGGCTAGTTGGAAGTGGGGTAAACTGGATACTTTGAAAAGAAATTGCAAGGTTATTTTCGGTAAAAACAACGCTAAAGGATCTTACACAGTTTTGAAGTCAAAGTATAGATTTGAAAGATGTAGAGATCTAAGAATGATGTCACCGGTTCAGAGTTATGACTTGGATTCTGATCCGTCAATATCAGAATATGTAATTGAATTTGTATGGAAACGATTGTATATCGCTGTGAGCATGGTTAATAATTTTTTTTGAATCAAAGTTGAAGAATGTACAGTATAACATATTAATTGTGAACTTATATATTTCTCGAGAATTACCTACTCGTTAAAGATTTCACAAGTAATATTTTGTACAAAAGAATTTTCATTACAGTCTTTATGAAAATATATGTATGTATATTTCTTCAGATGTAATACGGATTTAATGAGTTAATATCATATTAAGCTCATTTGATTTTCGGCTTGACTTAGAAATGATTAATCTCTAAAACATTAAAGATTACATAATCTTTGCGGAGTTTTTCACTAATGAAATCAACACTTCATTATTTATTCTTATTGATATTCCTCAGTGAAGGATGTTGGTGTTCGTGGAATTTTTTTTTGTGAACCTTACAAGGCACAGATGATGTTTTCTGGAAAGTTTCAAGTATATCGAAATTGGAAATGTAAAATCAATTATGTAATAGATTAATACACTTGGTTTATTATGAAATGGAATTCATTAAGTTGAAACAGAGATTGTAGTTAACAATGGTTAAGTTGTTAAGGAAGGATGTACATCATTGCATATTAGTAATATGAACTAACCGAGTAGTACCTACCAGTTAAGATTCACACGTAATAGCTTAGTACGAAAAGATTTATTTTGATTTCAAAATTCATATATATTAAATATACATAAAATTTCTTCAGGGGAAATGAGTTAATACTTCATCGGTTATTGTTGCTGGTATTTCTTGGTAACTACGGTGCGTATGACGTTGATGCTCGTGGGACAGATTGTGAAGTTGAGGTTTGCGATGCGAATGTTGTTGGTGGTGGTAATGGTACTGTTGGTGTTGTTGTTGGTGGTACTGTTGATGCCGGTGATGCTGCTGGTGCTTGTAACCTTTGCACCATATTCTCTAAAGCCACTACCCGAGCGCGAAGCTCGTTGACTTCTTCTACTACACCGAGATGATTTGCGGTTCGGACGAGCGGATGAATAAGATCCAGAATTTGAGATAGTATATTATCGTGACGAGATACTCTGGAAATGAGAGAGAAAATGGTGTCTCGAACAGGTTCGCCGGTAAGTGCTTCAGGTTCTTCGCCAAGAGGGCAATGTGGTGGATGGAAGGGATCGCCTTCTTCTTGTCTCCAATAATTAAGTAGGCTACGAACCCATCCCCAATTCATCCAGAATAGATGATGGCTAATTGGTTGATCCATTCCAGTTACACTGTCTTCAAAATTTAGGTGAATATCCATATCGGAATAGCTGTCAGAGTTTGAACTAGATACGGGATCCATCTTGTATAATTAGGGAGATGATTTTTGATATGAATTAGATTATAGAATTTAGTTTGGTATTCTTCAATACATAATTTACATATGTATATATAATACCAAATTCCATAAATCACGGAGAAATTTTCGGAAGATATCAGGAAAAGTTTACAGTAACAGATACGCTTAGATATGAATTTTTGTCTATACACTATTTATACAATAAATGCAGGAAAACGTGTCTAGACTTAAGAATGATAAGCATGTAATTTCCGACAAGAAATGATAAGCAAAACTTTTAACATGCAGACACGGTCGAAGTCCAGACTTACTAATGCATCTTAACAACTATCAGTTAGACACATTCATGCAAGACCTGGTTCGCTAGGACCAACGCTCTGATACCAACTGTGACGATCGTTCCAAATCCATATGGACAATACGTCGTTCATTGATTTCATTGCGAGGTATTTGACCTCTATATGATACACTTTGTAAACATTGCATTCTTTTGAAAAGGCACACCATAAATGAATATTTAAATCAAAGGTTTTCGACATATGATGATTTCTACATATAGACAATCACCGTAAATAATAGTTTACAATAGTACTTCCGTTGACAATGCAGTCAAAATAAGATACATGGTGATGATTTGGTGAATGCAACGTTTCCTTGAAAAGTATGTCATGTAAGACTCCATACACATAACTTGTCTAACATATAAGCAACAGCGGAAGACTTCTAGTAAACCTGAGAATAAACATGCTAACAAGTGTCAACACAAAGGTTGGTGAGTTCATAGTTTTATTGTTTCGTATAATCTGTATGTAAAGGTGAGTCACAAGTTTTCAGTTGTTTCATCCAGAAACGTTTATCAAAATATTCTACGAAATTGAGCACCATGGTAACTAAACTTAACGTATATATATTTTATACCCTTTGTATAATCATCTTAATAATACACGCAAACCAACGTGTACGCTTCTCAAATAGCATACGTCCGTTAAAAGGCTAGCGCTCTAGCTCGGACGGGGATATCAAGCCCTATGGATCCATATATAACTACTCGCGCCCACCAGTTCTTATAACCGGCAGTTACTAGTTACCAAAGCTAAGGAATTTCCGGTTCAAACTCGGTGTAGAATTTAGTATGTACTTGTGTCCTTTGCGTTTAAAATAAAGTGCATGTATTCTCAGCCCAAAAATATATATTGCAAAAGCATTTAAAAAGGGAGCAAATGAAACTCACGCATATAAATCTAGTATTTTCAGTATTTATAAACAGTCGCATGTATTCTCAGCCCAAAAATATATTGAGTAAAAGGGATCATATGAAACTCACCTTAGCAGCACATAAGGTCATTCACCGAAATGTGACCGAAACTCGAAATGCAAAATAATCGTAGATCTCAACGTATCAATATTGTGATTCAATATTGTAGGAAAGGACGTAGACGCAATGGAGATGATAAACATTAGTTTGACTCACGAGCAATACCCTCGAACAATACCCATAATCTCCATAACTATAACCCATAATTTCTGTAGCTAAAACCCATTTGAAAACTTATTTTGAAATCACCCGAGCATATTCCCGTCGTAGTATTTTATGTATATATGTAGTAATAATAATACTACTAATTATAATAAGATTACTAATAGTAATATTAATAACCTTAATATTAATAATAATAACATAAATAATAATATACAAAGTAGATAGATAGATGGATATTTGCGTTTGATAAAAGAGGAAGTGTGAAGGGATCATATACTCCCGAAAAATGTATCATGCATGTGTTTTTGTAAATTATCGACATATGATCATATATATATATATGAATATTATAATAATATAATAATATAAATATAATATAATAAAGTAATAATAATAATATATTAAATATAAAAAGATAGGAAACGTGCATAAATAGTAAAGCCGCCATCACTTTTTATGTCGACAAACTTTTTATGTCGACAAACATTACGCGTTTCGCGTAGATAGGTACGCGGTCCGCGTATGGTGTCTTCACGAAAGTTGTAGATTTTTGAGTTACGGACGTCTGGACACCAGAATCACCCTTTTTCGAGTTAGTATGATTTAGTTGTGATTTTTCTCGTGCAAGTGCGCAGGTTTAGTGATTTCCATCATTTTAACTTGAAATCTTGAGATAAAATGTTGTAGTCTGTTGGTGCTCATTAGAAACCTTTATTTTATCTTTATTTTCATTTTCATATCATTGAAAATCCATAAAAACATTTTAACAATCAAATTCTATTATATCGAAAAACGTGTCCATACTAAATCGAATAACTATAGTTCTCTAAAACTAATTACATTCACATCTTTTTGTCGAAATGTTATAATAATTAAAACTCTATTATTTCGAAGAATTCTTTCATATATTTGAACTAAATCGAATAAATATAATTTAGTTTTCCAGAATTAGTTATATTCAAATTCATTCTTTAAAAGGTTTCATCTATGTCGTAAAACGTTTTTAATATTAAGAAAACTAAATAATTAACTTTATCAAAAGACACGAGACAATCATTGTGTTGAAAGTTAATCTCTACTAACCTTTGTCTAGTAATCGTTAATTGAAATATTTGTTCTTACTTGTAGGTCACTTTACCATTTATTCCGAATATCGTTAAAAAGGAAAGGTTTCCTAAATCAAAGTGGACCTCTCAATAGAGACTCACGATCATATAATGTATCTGATAAATCAATCATTTGATATTATCTTTTAATTCCATTAATAATTATATTAAACCTGTATCGAAACAAATACGTTCGTGTAAAGTATTATACGTCTAATACTTTGTTAACGTTTTCAAGTTATAATATATACACATATACATATATAATCATGTCCGTTCATAAAATGGTTCGTGAATCATTGGAATTTGGTCGAGGTTAAATGAATGTATGAACATAGTTTAAAATTATTGAGATTCAACTTAACAAACTTTGCTTATCGTGTCGGAATAATATAAAGATTAAAGTTTAAATTTGGTCAGAAATTTCCGGGTCATCACAATTAAAATTATGAAATGAATATTTATGATAAACTAATGAACTCACCAACATTTTGGTTGACACTTGAAAGCATGTTTATTCTCAGGTACGAAAGAAATCTTCCGCTGTGTAATTGCTCATTTTAAAGATATTACTTGGAGTCATTCATGACATATTTCAAAAGACGTTGCATTCGAGTCGTTGAGATCATCAAGATTATTATTAAATCAGTTATAGTTAGATATATTATAAATTGGTATGCATGCCATCAACTTTTATTGTAATGAAAGATTGTCTTTTCAAAAATGAATGCAATGTTTGTAAAATGTAACATATAGAGGTCAAATACCTCGCGATGTAATCAACTGTTGTGAATCATTTATAATCAATATGGACTTCGTCCGGATGGATTAGGACGGGTCCTTTCAATGTATATACATACGGTGGTGGAGGAACTTCTGGTAAGCCCCAGTCCGATCAGCTGGTGGTTAATGGTTTGGCCGAGCCGCCAGAGTCTCTGTAGACGGCACTTGGGTGATGTTTGTGTGTTAGACTATTGTGATATGATTAGTATAACACTTATGTATGCTATGGCCTGTAGTTAGTCGTACTCACTTAGCTTCGTGCTAATTCTCCTCCATCTCCTCCCTGCAGGTTATTAGCTTTTGTAAATGTCGCATTTTGGGGAGAAGACGGGCATGATGATGTTATGTTTGAAAGGGTTAACTCTGATGTGGTCTTTTGGAATATGAACCGTATACTTTTGATAACAGAATGTATTTACGTCTTTTCATGTTAATATGTAATTTGTTTTAATGACACGTGACATCGGTTTGTACAATTGTTGATATCGTATTTAATTAATGTTAATGCTTCCGCCACGTACTTATTAAAAAAAAATTTAGCGGTGTCACAAGTTGCTATCAGAGCTGAGTTTGGCAGCATGTGCATTGTGATCAACATGTCATGTTCCCAAACTTAGAAGAGTCATGTCAAACATAACATGCTGGGGATGGGTTAAGTGAGTATTAGGACAGGATATGTGTTAGTTGTTAGTACTAACAGAATTTATACTAAGCTTTGGTGTGAGTGTTGTGGTAGTGCAGTAATGGCAGATAATCAAGCAACCACTACTGGCCCTACTGTCCCTGAAACTGGTACTTTTAGAGCCCCTGAAGAAGATGGACATGTGTCTTCAGAAGAAGAAACCTCTCAAGAAGTAATAGAACTTCAAAGTCGGTTACTAGAAGCTCAGGAGAAAATTAAGGAATTAGAACAAGAACGGGTGCAATGGAACCCTAATACCACTGCGTTAAACACAACTTTTCCTTCAAACCTTTATAATCAAGCGGGTGGCAGTTCTCAATCGCAGTTTCCACAAAATACCTATCAAAACTATCAAATACCATTTCCGTTTAACCAGACTTTTCCTAATCAAATGATGTACCCATTTCAAGTCCCTGAGACCAGAAGGAAGTGTACCTATAAACATTTTATGGACTGCAAACCTCCTGAGTACATCGAACGCACAACCCCTACGATGATCCTCAATTGGCTAAGAGAAGTGGAGAGGGCGTTAGAAGCATGTTTTTGTGAGCCAGAATCCATGGTGTTATTTGCTAGTAGGCTTCTCAACGGTGAAGCAATGGAATGGTGGGACTCTATCACTGCATATTTACCTAAAGAACAGATCAGTCAAATTACCTGGGAATAATTTGCTGCTAAAGTTCGTGAGCAGTATTGTTCTGAGTATAAGATGGAAAGATTGAAAACCGAGTTTCTGAGTATGAAGATGACAGAAAGTATGACGATTGATGAGGTTTTCAGAGATTTCACATCTAAGTTAAGGTTCGTTCAACAGTGGGTACCAACTGAGAAAGATAAGATTCAGCATTTTATGCGGGTGATTAAGCCAGAGTATAGAACAGTTACGAGATTTGCAACCACGTTGGCACAGGCTCATGAGATGGCGAAGATTACTGAAGGTGATATAATGGCAGCAAAAAGATAAAGTTCGAGAAGTGGATCTTTTGGGGGTAAATCAGAAGGTCAATCGGGTGTACAGTCAAATCAGCAGTCGAGTAAGCAATCCGGTTTTCATGGTAAAAAGTCAGGCGGGTTTAAACAGAAAATTAAGTCTGGTATTAGTGGATCAAGTTCAAGTCAGTCTGGGTGGTGTAATGTTTGTAAGTCAACCCATACCGGCCCGTGTTTTCCAATGACCAGAAGGTGTTTGAAATGTGGAGTGTTATGTCATGAATCAACCGCTTGTTCTCTTAAGTCTAATGTTTGTTGGAGTTGTCATCAAGAGGGGCACAGATCAGCAAATTGTCCATCTAGGTCAAGATCCGGTTCTGGGGCAGGGTCAGGAGCAAGGTCAGTTACTTCTGGGGGATCTTCTGCTTCTACTGCTGGGCAGAAGAAAAAGAATCCTCCAACAGCAGAGGCAAGGGCGTTTCAGATGACGGTAGACACTGTAACCGATACCGATGACGTCATTACCGGTATGTTCTTGGTTAATTCCTTACCAGCTCGTGTGTTATTTGATTCTGGAGCGAATCGTTCTTTTATGTCCTTAGGGTTTTATGATAAGTTGAAGTTGCCTGTTAGGATGTTAGATGAGCCTTTGGGAATAGAAGTAGCTGATGGTAAAATGGTTCCATGCACATCATCTGTGTCTGGAATTACCATCAAAATTGATGGCCATTCCTTTCCTTTAACCTGTTTGTTGATGCCTATACCTAGCTTTGATGTAGTCATAGGCATGAATTAGTTAAGAGCTAATAGGGTTAATATTAAGTGTGATAAGAAGATGATTTCTTTCCATTTGGCCGACGGATCCTGAGTGATAGCTAGGGGAGAGCGCAGTGGATTTAACTTCCCTATGGTTTCCCTAATGAAAGCTTAGAAGGCAATAACGAAAGGGTGTGATTCATTCTTAGCCTACATGATTGATGTTAAGAAAGAGAAGAAGCAGGTGACCGATATTACCGTTGTGTCAGAATTTCTCGAAGTGTTTCCAGATGATCTACCAGGGTTACCTCCAGTACGTGAAGTAGAGTATAAAATTGATTTGGTTCCAGGTGCTACGCCAGTTGCAAAAGCTCCTAACAGATTAGCTCCGTCAGAAATCCAAGAAATGATGTCTCAGATTCAGGAACTGTTAGATAAGGGGTTTATCCGACCAAGTTCTTCACCGTGGGGTGCTCCTGTTTTGTTTGTGAAAAAGAAAGATGGGTCGCTTCGTATGTGTATAGATTACCGTGATTTGAATAAAAGAACAATCAAGAATAAGTATCCGTTACCAAGAATAGATGACTTATTTGATCAGTTACAGGGTGCTTCCTACTTTTCTAAGATTGATTTGCGTTCAGGGTATCATCAGGTTCGTGTTGCAGAAACCGACATACCGAAAACAGCATTCAGAACAAGATATGGCCATTATGAATTTTTAGTTATGCCATTTGGGTTAACAAATGCGCTAGCAGTGTTTATGGATTTAATGAACAGGGTGTGTCGGCAGTATCTTGACAAGTTTGTGATTGTCTTCATAGATGATATCTTAATATATTCGAAAATCGAGAAAGATCATGCTACACATTTGAGATTGGTATTAGAACTTCTGAAACAGGATCAGTTGTACGCTAAGTTTTCCAAGTGTGAATTTTGGCTACGGAAAGTACAGTTTCTGGGTCATGTGATTTTTGAACAGGGTATTAAAGTAGATTAGTCTAAGATAGAGGCCGTAATGAATAGGAACTCACCGAAAAATCCGACAGAAATTAAGAGTTTTCTGAGTTTAGCAGGTTATTACCGCCGATTTATCAAAGACTTCTCTAAAATAGCAGGTCCGTTGAATAAGTTAACTAGAAAAGATGTAGCCTTTCGATGGACTGATGAATAAGAAAAGGCTTTTCAAACTCTCAAACAGTTGTTATGTCAAGCGCCGATTTTAGCTTTACCAGAGGGAACAGAAGACTTTGTAGTTTACTGTGATGCGTCACGAGCAGGTTTGGGTTGTGTTTTGATGCAGAGAAATAAAGTTATAGCGTATGCTTCACGACAATTGAAGAATCATGAACGAAACTATCCTACTCACGATTTAGAGTTAACTGCAGTTGTGTTTGCTTTGAAGCTTTGGAGACATTATTTGTATGGTACACATTGTGAAATCTATACAGATCATAAGAGTCTTCAATATATCTTTTCGCAGAAAGAATTAAATATGCATCAACGTCGATATTTAGAATTAATTAAAGACTATGATTGTGAAATTAAGTACCATCCGGGTAAAGCAAATGTGGTCGCAGATGCTCTGAGTCACAAGAAAACCATCGAAAATGTTAGATTTATGAGAATTGAAATAGTTTCAGACTTGATTGATCGATTGAAAACCGTTCAGTTAGTAGCTTTGAATGACGAAAACCTAAAGACTGAACAAATGACTAAAAGAAAATTTGACTTATGCAATGATTCTAGAGGATTAAAGACCTATAAAGATCGAATTTGGGTGCCTATGCTTAGAGATTTGAGGGATTTAATCCTTACTGAAGCGCATAAATCGAGATTATCAGTGCATCCAGGTAGTACAAAGATGTATAGAGACTTGAAAACATTGTATTGGTGGCCGACAATGAAGACAGATGTTGCGAATTTTGTCGAAAAATGTCATATTTGTGAGCAAGTTAAGGCAGAACATCAGAAACCGTATGGATCTCTAAGACAGTTAGAAATTCCTCAGTGGAAATGGGATCATATAACGATGGATTTTGTAACCAAGTTACCCCGAACCCAGAAAGGACACGACATGATCTGGGTGATAGTGGATCGTCTGACAAAGAGTGCTCACTTCTTAGCTACACGTGAAATCGCTTCGCTAAGTGATTTGGCAGAGTTGTACTTAAAAGAGATAGTTAGTCGACATGGTGTACCGATGTCAATAGTTTCTGATAGAGATACTAGGTTTGTATCGAACTTCTGGAATAGCTTACAACAGAATTTGGGTACACGTGTGAATCTAAGTACAGCATATCATCCACAGACAAACGATCAGAGTGAACGAACGATCCAAACATTAGAAGACATGTTAAGAGCGTGTGTCTTAGAATATGGTGGTTCTTGGGATTCACATCTTCCATTAATAGAGTTTGCTTACAACAATTCATATCATTCGAGTATCGGAATGCCGCCTTATGAGATGTTGTATGGTCGCAAGTGCAGAACTCCTACATGTTGGTTAGAAGCAGGTGAGAAACAATTTGCAGGTCCCGAAATTGTTCAGATAACCGCAGAGAAGGTCGAAATTGCACGTGAGAAGTTAAAAGCAGCCAGAGACCGACAAAAGATGTATGCTGATCCGCGCAGACGTCCGGTGATATTTAATGTAGGTGATCGTGTATATTTGAAAGTTTCGCCGTGGAAAGGGGTGATCAGATTTGGTAAGCGTGGTAAACTAGCACCGAGATTTATTGGACCATTTCCGATCAAAGAAATTTTGAATGATCAGACTGTTGTTTTAGATCTTCCATCAGAGTTAGCAGGAATACACAACACATTCAATGTTTGTTATTTAAGAAAGTGTAAAGTAGACGATGAAAGTCAGATTCTTCCATTGAAGGATTTGAAAGTTGATTTAACTAAGAAACTAGTAGAAGAATCGGTTAGAATAGTGGACAGGAAAGTCACCAAGTTAAGGAAGAAACAGATTTCAATGGTATTAGTGGAGTGGCGGTAAAATTTAGGTTCTAACTTGACGTGGGAAACCGAGGAGTTAATGAGGGCGCGCTATCCTCATTTTTTTAACCTTGACCAGATTCCGAGGACGGAATCTTCTTAAGGGGGTAGATTTGTAACATCCTCAATCGGGCCTAGATGTAAGATTACTAGATTGCCCTTAAGTTAGTATTGTGTTACTATATGCTTTTATTTTTATTTAATATTTGTTATTATTTAATGATGTGGTTAGGACCAGTTTGTGACAAGGGTTACAGAACAGGTTTGTTTATTTAATTTGGACTCCGTTTGGGTTGCCAAATGACGTACGAAAAATATCAGATAACTGATAAATACCCGTGTGTTGCACAGTGTGGGAAATAAACCTAAATTAAGTGACTAGTCTGTGTGTTCTTCTTCCCATTTCTAGAAAATTCCCAAACACACCCGTTCTTCATCTCCCTCACCTACTTCAAACCATAATCCTTGATTCTTGTTTTAGAGCTCAAATTGTTCATATCTTTGTGTTCCTTGTGATTCACTGATTCTTTTAAGGTAAGAATCACAAGCTTCCATGCTTTAATCTTTGAGAAATTTAAGGTTTTGTGTTAGTTTTCATAAATGTGTAAATTTGTGTCAAAACAAGTGGTTTAAGTGTTGTTATGGTCAAATTGTTGTGGGTTTTGAGTCTATAACAAGTAGTGAACAAGTTGTGGTCGATTTTGGTGTTTAAAACGAGGTCTAGATCGAGATTTGAGGATTTCATCGTGAAGTCCATAGCCTTTGTTCAGTTTCTGATGAAGATGAACACACTCGGCCGACTGTCGGTCGACAGTCGACCGACTGAGGTAGTGGACCGACCGATTGATAGACAACCGACCGACTGGTGAGTGAACCGACCGACTGAGTTTGACTTTCGGCCGATTGTGGAAATACCAAATAAGTCGACCGACTGGGAAGGTCAGTCGACCGGTTGTGTCGACAGTCGACCGGTTGTGTCGACAGTCGACCGACTGAGTGTCCAGGACAGAATATTTTACCTAAGTGTTGATTTTTAGCCGTTATGCTGCCCGTTTGTATTTTGGTGTTTAGGATGTAAATTTTGAAAGTGCATAAGTGTTAAGCAGAAAATTTATAGCGGACAGTTTTCTGACAAAATTTTCTGTATTGTGTTATTTGGTGTTTATGGACATAAACTAACTCGTGTATATGTATTTCTCAGGAGAAAAGGAGAAAGAGAAGGTTCAGTGATTAGATAGCTGAACACCTTCTCGTTTGCTGGTAATCGGTGAGTGGGACTAACTGGAGAATATAGTATATAGAAGCATGTTATATTATGATTGCCATGCTTGTTAGATATACTTATTGTTGTGGTTAGTTAGTTCCTTGTGATGACTGCATGTTAGTTGATGCTTGTCTACTGGAGCCCAGTGCGTCCCTATTGTGTGGTAGCCTCGGTAGGAGAGATCAACCTGCGGGTTGGGTTCCTCTGTGGTAGCCTAGACAGCCGTGGTGTATATATATGTGAATGACGTGTTCGTCGCGTGTGGATTATGTATATACATACGGTGGTGGAGGAACTTCTGGTAAGCCCCAGTCCGATCAGCTGGTGGTTAATGGTTTGGCCGAGCCGCCAGAGTCTCTGTAGACGCCACTTGGGTGATGTTTGTGTGTTAGACTATTGTGACATGATTAGTATAACACTTATGTATGCTATGGCCTATAGTTAGTCGTACTCACTTACCTTCGTGCTAATTCCCCTCCATCTCCTCCCTGCAGGTTATTAGCTTTTGTAAATGTCGCATTTTGGGGAGAAGACGGGCATGACGATGTTATGTTTGACAGGGTTAACTCTGATGTGGTCTTTTGGAATATGAACCGTGTACTTTTGATAACATAATGTATTTACATCTTTTCATGTTAATATGTAATTTGTTTTAATGACACGTGACATCGGTTTGTACAATTGTTGATATCGTATTTAATTAATGTTAATGCTTCCGCCATGTACTTATTAAAAAAAAAAAAAATTAGCGGTGTCACAGATGTCTTAGTTAAAAAATTTCTTAAACAATTCTTTCCGGCATCTAAAGCCGTGAGACTTCAAGGAGAAATTGTTACGTTCACGCAAAAGCCAAATGAAACTCTATATGAGGCGTGGACAAGATTTGGAAAGTTATTGAGAGGATGTCCTCAACATGGTTTAGAAACTTATCAAATAGTACAAATATTCTACCAAGGATGCGACATTACTACAAGAAAAGATATCGACATAACAGTTGGTGGTTCCATTATGAAGAAAACTGCAACCGAAGCTCACAAAATCATTGATAACACAGCCTCCCACTCACATGAGTGGCATCAGGAAAAAGACATTTTTCATTCATCTAAAGCGCCTAGAGCCGATTCTAGCCATAACTTTGATTCTGTTTCCGCAAAAATAGATGCTTTCGAGAGACGAATGGAAAAGATGAATAAAGATATTCACGCAATACGAATCAGTTATGAGCAATGCGGTGGACCACACTTAACGAAAGATTGTAACATTGAGCAAACGATGGAACAACGTGAGAATGTTTCCTACAAGAACCAAAGGCCGGAAAATAATTATCAAAATAATTATCAACCGCCAAGGCTAAACTTCAATCGAAATCAAAACATTCTTTACAATCCAAATGGACCCAACAATTGTACGACCCGACCAAATCATGTTTGACGGCGCCGTCTTCGTAGCTCCCATTACATGGTCATAAGTCTTTAAGACAAATTTTGACCGAAAATATGTCACATTCATTTCATAAGTGTGGATGTTTCAAAGTTTACAGAAGTAGTTTCCATAACTAGTACATAACGATGTTTAAAGTACAAATGAAACACGTGCGACACATTTTAAAGTAGTCAAAAGACGCTCCACATATGCAAGTATACTCGACATCCAAGCAAGTATCAAAAAGAATGTACGGAAGCATGTATCACCTAATGATCAAGGACCTGAGAAAAACATAGGGAATCTGTCAAAGAAAATGTTGGTGAAATCATAGGTTTAAATAAGTAAGTGAGTAAATGTAAGTCGAACCACAAGATCTGCACATTGATAAAATAGTAATACATTCTAAAAGTTAATATTCACAAGCACCCAATTATCAAGGCTTAACATTCCGTCCGTTGAACCCCATTAATAGTACTAGAACAACACTGTTTCTCGAAAATATATTTCATCCGTAGACGGTAGCGAACCGTCCGAGATGAGGGTTTGTCAAACCCATATGGCCATACAACATAAGTTCACGCCTACACTTACACACTGCAAGAGTAACTAATGATAATCGAATTGAGGATTTTGTTCTAAACTCGTATGTAGAATGTTTGTTTTTCTCTACTTGTGTTCACTTAGTTAAAAAGAAATGTTTATGTTTTCTCATCCCAAATGTAAGTTCAAAAGAGTAAAAGTGGGACTATGATCTCACCTTGAGTGCAAGTATGAAAAGTACTTCACAAAGTAACGTGTGCAAAGGATAATGCTAGTCTTGACCTAAACAAATAGGTCGTATCAATAACGGTAAACACGATAGGTCAAAGATGTTCAATTAGTTCTATGGCTCGTTACGACTCGATTATGTAGCATGTGAATCAATTTGTCAAGTTTCATGCAAGATACAAGTATAGAAACAAGTTAGCAAGGTTGCATAATCATTTGGTTAAGTTTGACAAAAAGTCAAACTTTGGTCGGTCAAAGTCAACGAAAAAGTCAACACGTTCGGGTCGGGTCCCGAACTATTTTCTGAGATTTTTATTCATATATAAGCATGTTAGAACAAGTCTCATGTGAATCGGAGGTCTATAGCGTGCCAAACATTTTTCTTATTTTGACCAATGAGGTCAGAACCTGGACACGGCTTAGGTCGCGCCGCGACCCAGGATTGCCGCGCCACGGCATTGGTCGTGTGCTGGTACCTGGTCAGTCTCAATTGTTCAAGTCCCAAATCAAAACTCTTTCAAGCATATTTTACAAACCGAAAACATTATTTGCAATAATTGACTTTTCAAATCAAATGATCAATCAATGCACACATTTAATGCTTCAAATTTTACAAGTGCACATTTATGATTCGGGCATTTAATGCATACATAAAACACGCCATTTTGTAGATAATCAAGCATACAATACAAATAACTACTTACTAACAATAATTCATGGCTTTCAATGCATTAAATGTTCACATTCAATTCTATCAAACCCTAACCAACAACATCAAAATCACTAATCATGTTTATGAAGTTTTCTAAAACAACCTACACATCAAATTGAAGCTAGTGATGTTAGGAACACATTTAATACATGCATTTATAATATTTAACATCATTCAAACAACCAAATCACCAAATCAAACACACCAAAGTTTATGTTCCTGCTAGTTACTTCAAATAACAAAATCGAACATATAAATCATATATTCATGTTAGACTTGAGCCATAGACACTAATTAACAACTTTATAAGTTAAAAACATCAAGAACACAAAATCTAGTGATTTTAGAAAGTTACCCAAACTTGATGAAATCGGTATGGAATCGAAGAGGAAGTTGCGAGGATTCCAAATATGTAATTTGTTTTGTGAGACACCCGCTAGCTTGGATTTAGATGATGATTCTTTTGTTTGGAGAATTGAAAGAAAAATGGAAAGTATGAAGAGAAAAGGAAAAATGAAAATGAAAAAGATGAATGGATGGGAGTGGTTTGACCACTTTGACCTAGTCAAAAGTTTGGTCACATGGCAAGATTGGTCCCTCAAGTTATAATCGGGTGCGTGAATTACCAAAACGAGATAATTTAAAACGCGTATTAACGGGAGGTGTTATAAACATATAACGGACTTTAAATAATTAAACAGGAAAGTAAACGGAAAAAGGCGGGATGTTACATTACCTACTCCTTAAAAGAAATTTTGTCCCGAAATTTAAGTAGGCGTAGTAGTCGTTGTTTCTTCCTCGGAATCTTGCGTTTCCGGAACCGGGAATAGATGAGGGTATTTCCTTTGCATTTGATCTTGCCTTTCCCAAGTAAACTCGGGTCCTCTTTTGGCGTTCCAACGGACTTTAACAATCGGAATTCGACTTTGTTTCAATGTCTTGACGGAGGTGTCCACAATTTCAACCGGTTCCTCCACAAAATGAAGTTTGTCATCAATAGTAAGTTCCTCGAGAGGGATGAAGATATCGGGTTCGGCAAGACACTTTTTCAAGTTAGATACATGGAAGGTAGGATGAACGGAGCTCAATTGAGGTGGAAGATCTAAACGATAAGCAACGGTTCCAATACGCTCCAAGATTTCGAAAGGACCAATATACCTTGGATTTAGCTTCCCGTGTTTCCCAAAACAGATTACACCTTTCCAAGGCACGACTTTTAACATTACTCGGTCACCAACTTGAAATTCGAGGTCGTTGCGTCGTTTGTCGGTATAGCTCTTTTGACGACTTCGGGCCGTCCTAAGCCTATCTCGGATTTGAACGATTTTCTCGGTGGTTTCGTGAATGAGTTCGGGTCCGGTGATTTGCACGTCGCCTAACTCGGCCCAACAAAGAGGAGAGCGACACTTTCGGCCATATAACGCTTCAAAAGGTGTGGCTTTTATACTCGCGTGATAACTATTGTTGTAGGAGAATTCGGCAAGAGGTAAGTGCTTGTCCCAAGCTTTCCCAAAATCGACAACACAAGCTCGTAACATATCCTCCAAGGTTTGTATTGTACGTTCACTTTGCCCATCGATTTGTGGATGATAGGCAGTGCTCATGTCTAAACGCGTTCCCAACGCTTCTTGCAAGGTACGCCAAAATCTAGAAACAAAACGGCCATCTCGGTCGGAGATAATTGATAAAGGTATACCGTATCGGGCTACGATTTCCTTAATGTAAAGTTGTGAAAGTTTCTCCATTTTGTTCATTTCTTTCATGGCAAGGAAGTGTGCGAATTTGGTGAGACGGTCAACAATAACCCAAATAGTATCATAACCGCCCGTCGTTTTTGGTAGTTTGGTGATAAAATTCATCGTTATCCTTTCCCACTTCCATTGCGGGATCTTGGGTTGTTGAAGTAGTCTTTGGTTTTTGACTTTGACTTTGGAACATGTCAAACACTTGGCAACATAAGTAGCTACGTCCCTTTTGATGTTCGGCCACCAATATTGTTCTTTAAGGTCGTGGTACATCTTATTGGCACCGGGGTGAATCGAGTATCGTGACTTATGGGCTTCATCTAAAATAAGACTTCGTAGGTCCCCATAACTAGGCACCCAAATCCTTCCAGTGAAATATCGGAGTCCGGTTTCCTTAGTTTCGAATCGAGAGACGAGAATGTTCAAGAGCTCGTGTGAAATGTTTTCATCCTTGAGAGCTTCATCTTGGGCTACCCGAATTTGGCTATTAAGGTTTGTGTGGATGGTGATGTTTAAGGCTCGAACACGAAGAGGCACCGCTCTTTCTTTTTGACTTAAGGCATCGGCTACTACATTTACCTTTCCGGGATGGTAACTAAGCTCGCAATCGTAATCGTTTAAGGTTTCAATCCACCTTCGTTGTCTCATGTTTAGTTGCTTTTGATCGAAGATGTGTCGTAGACTTTTGTGATCGGTAAAGATAGTACTCTTAGTTCCATAAAGATAGTGTCTCCACATTTTAAGTGCAAAGACAACGGCTCTGATTTCGAGATCATGTGTCGTGTAGTTTCGTTCATGAATTTTGAGTTGTCGGGAAGCATAAGAAATGACTTTCGTTCGTTGCATAAACACACACCCAAAACCATGTTTTGAGGCATCGTAATACACAACAAAATCATCGTTGCCTTCAGGAAATGACAAGATAGGAGCAGTGGTTAGCTTCGTTTTCAAGATTTGAAATGCGAATTCTTGTTGGGTTGCCCAAACGAATTTTCTTCCCTTATGAGTTAACGCGGTTACCGGACGAGCGACCAAAGAGAAATCTTTGATGAATCTACGATAGTATCCGGTGAGACCCAAGAATTGATGAATGTGAGTAGGAGTAGTAGGTGTTTCCCATTTAGTAATGGCTTCGATTTTTGATGGATCGACTTTAATACCTTGATCACTTACAACATGACCAAGAAATTGAACTTCCTTCAACCAAAATTCACACTTGGAGAATTTGGCATAGAGTCGTTCTTGTCTTAAAAGTTCAAGCACAAGTCGGAGATGTTCCTCGTGTTCTTCTTCGTTTTTAGAATAGACCAAAATATCATCGATGAACACGATAACGAATTTGTCGAGATACGGTTTGCACACTCGGTTCATAATATCCATGAACACTGCCGGTGCGTTAGTGAGACCAAATGGCATGACAAGGAATTCATAACTACCATAACGAGTTCGGAAAGCAGTTTTAGAGACATCTTCCCCCTTAACCCTTAATTGATGATAACCCGAGCGAAGATCGATTTTCGAATATACAAAAGACCCTTATAGTTGATCAAAGGGGTCATCGATGCGAGGAAGAGAATATCGGTTTTTAACCGTCAATTTGTTTAGTTCACGATAATCAATGCACATTCGTAGGGATCCGTCTTTCTTTTTAACAAACAAAATCGGAGCGCCCCAAGGTGAATGGCTAGGTTGGATAAAACCACGATCAAGTAGTTCTTGGATTTGACTTTGCAATTCTTGCATTTCAGATGGAGCGAGTCTATATGGTGCACGTGCTACGGGTGCAGCTCCCGGAATAAGATCGATTTGGAATTCAACTGGTCGATGAGGTGGAAGACCCGGCAATTCGTCGGGAAATACATCGGAAAAGTCACTAACAATTGGCACATCATCGATATGCTTCTCATCGGACTCGACTTTCTTAACGTGAGCAAGGATCGCAAAACAACCTTACGGAGTAGTTTTCTAACTTTAATGCATGAAACGAGGTTGAGTCCGGTGTAACTCTTATCGCCATAAACAATCAAAGGTTCACCATTCACGATAGGAATTCAGATTGCGTTAAGATCACAAAGAATGTGTGATTTCGTTTTGGCTAGCCAATTCATACCGATTATTACATCGAAGCTTCCTAGTTCCATGGTTATCAAGTCAATTTCAAACTCATTACCCAAAATGTTTAACGTACACCCCCGGTAATATGTGGCAGCACTCAATAGTTTCCCGTTGGACACTTCAATGGTATAAGTGGTATCTAGTGGAAGTGGTGGAGTGCTAAAAGAATGAGTCAAAGTCTTGGATACAAAACTCTTATCGGCACCCGAATCGAATAAACAAGTAACATAAGTGTTGTTGAGAAGAAACGTACCCGTGACTAGTTCATTGTCATCCCGGGCTTCCTCGATGTTAATGTTGAAGGCTCGGCCGCGTGTGTTGGGGTTGGCCTTCTTCTTCGGGCATTCGTTCCTATAATGGCCCGTTTGGCTACATTCATAACAAGTGACCATTTTTGGAGGATTGGGCCCCTTTCGAGCGACGGGGGCAACACTTGTGCAATTGTTGGCCTTATGACCAAATCCTTGGCACCGGTGGAAAATTAGCTTGCCACATTCACCCGAGTGGTGCTTGTGACATTTGTTGCAAAAAGGTTGAGTTCCGGCATAACCTTTCTTGCCGTCGTTGATGAAAGGCTTTTTGGTGAAGGTGTTGTTGTTGTAGTTGCTTGATGGAGTGGCTTCCCATTTCCTTTTGTTGCCACCTGATTTGTCCTCGGCCTTAGAAGCCAGCACTATGATTTCATCAACCGTTTTAATCAATTGACGAGCCATGTTCAAAGCGGCTTGGTGATTAGCGGGTTTGGAGGACATCACACCTTGTTTGATGCTCTTTGGAAGACCATCCATATAGAGTCCAACCCTTTGATATTCAGGGTTCACGAGGTTGGGACACATCAAGGATAGTTCGGCGAATCGTTGATTGTAGGCCTTGAGATCATTTCCGACCGCCTTCAAAGTTCTTAGCTCTTGTTCGAGCTTTCGGGTTTCTTCGCGAGGGAAATATTCAACAATCATCTTTTCCCTTAAATCGGCCCAAGAGAGGGCATGAGCTTCATCGGTACCCACCGATTGTACATAGGTGTTCCACCATGTAAGAGCGACGCCGGCGAGAGTGTGGATGGAGTACTTGACCTTATCTTGGTCCCGACAACCGCTTATGCTAAAGACGGCCTCCGTTTGTTCGAACCATCGAGTGAGTGTAACCGGTCCCCCGGTTCCATCATAAGTGTGAGGTTTGCACCCCATAAAAGCTTTGTAGGAGCATCCTTCGCTTGAGTTATCGGCCCCTTGTGAAATGTCCCGTTCTTATTGATTAAAAACGTTCCATATTAATTGATTTCGTTGCGAGGTTTTGACCTCTATATGAGACGTTTTTCAAAGACTGCATTCATTTTTAAAACAAACCATAACCTTTATTTCATCAATAAAGGTTTAAAAAGCTTTACGTAGATTATCAAATAATGATAATCTAAAATATCCTGTTTACACACGACCATTACATAATGGTTTACAATACAAATATGTTACAACAAAATAAGTTTCTTGAATGCAGTTTTTACACAATATCATACAAGCATGGACTCCAAATCTCGTCCTTATTTAAGTATGCGATAGCGGAAGCTCTTAATAATCACCTGAGAATAAACATGCTTAAAACGTCAACAAAAATGTTGGTGAGTTATAGGTTTAACCTATATATACCAAATCATAATAATAGACCACAAGATTTCATATTTCAATACACATCCCATACATAGAGATAAAAATCATTCATATAGTGAACACCTGGTAACCGACATTAACAAGATGCATATATAAGAATATCCCCATCATTCCGGGACACCCTTCGGATATGATATAAATTTCGAAGTACTAAAGCATCCGGTACTTTGGATGGGGTTTGTTAGGCCCAATAGATCTATCTTTAGGATTCGCGTCAATTAGGGTGTCTGTTCCCTAATTCTTAGATTACCAAACTTAATAAAAAGAGGCATATTTGATTTCGATAATTCAACCATAGAATGTAGTTTCACGTACTTGTGTCTATTTTATAAATCATTTATAAAACCTGCATGTATTCTCATCCCAAAAATATTAGATTTTAAAAGTGGGATTATAACTCACTTTCACAGATTTTTACTTCGTCGGGAAGTAAGACTTGGCCACTGGTTGATTCACGAACCTATAACAATATATACATATATATCAAAGTATGTTCAAAATATATTTACAACACTTTTAATATATTTTGATGTTTTAAGTTTATTAAGTCAGCTGTCCTCGTTAGTAACCTACAACTAGTTGTCCACAGTTAGATGTACAGAAATAAATCGATAAATATTATCTTGAATCAATCCACGACCCAGTGTATTCATATAGTTTAACCATAATTTTTGGATATAGTTTCATGTTCATAATAAAAATTATTTTCTCAGAATAACAACTTTTAAATCAAAGTTTATCATAGTTTTTAATTAACTAACCCAAAACAGCCCGCGGTGTTACTACGACGGCGTAAATCCGGTTTTACGGTGTTTTTCGTGTTTCCAGGTTTTAAATCATTAAGTTAGCATATCATATAGATATAGAACATGTGTTTATTTAATTTTAAAAGTCAAGTTAGAAGGATTAACTTTTGTTTGCGAACAAGTTTAGAATTAACTAAACTATGTTCTAGTGATTACGAGTTTAAACCTTCGAATAAGATAGTTTTATATATATGAATCGAATGATGTTATGAACATCATTACTACCTTAAGTTCCTTGGATAAACCTACTGGAAAAGAGAAAAATGGATCTAGCTTCAACGGATCCTTGGATGGCTCGAAGTTCTTGAAGCAGAATCATGACACGAAAACAAGTTCAAGTAAGATCATCACTTGAAATAAGATTGTTATAGTTATAGAAATTGAACCAAAGTTTGAATATGATTATTACCTTGTATTAGAATGATAACCTACTGTAAGAAACAAAGATTTCTTGAGGTTGGATGATCACCTTACAAGATTGGAAGTGAGCTAGCAAACTTGAAAGTATTCTTGATTTTATGTAACTAGAACTTGTAGAATTTATGAAGAACACTTAGAACTTGAAGATAGAACTTGAGAGAGAGATCAATTAGATGAAGAAAATTGAAGAATGAAAGTGTTTGTAGGTGTTTTTGGTCGTTGGTGTATGGATTAGATATAAAGGATATGTAATTTTGTTTTCATGTAAATAAGTCATGAATGATTACTCATATTTTTGTAATTTTATGAGATATTTCATGCTAGTTGCCAAATGATGGTTCCCACATGTGTTAGGTGACTCACATGGGCTGCTAAGAGCTGATCATTGGAGTGTATATACCAATAGTACATACATCTAAAAGCTGTGTATTGTACGAGTACGAATACGGGTGCATACGAGTAGAATTGTTGATGAAACTGAACGAGGATGTAATTGTAAGCATTTTTGTTAAGTAGAAGTATTTTGATAAGTGTATTGAAGTCTTTCAAAAGTGTATAAATACATATTAAAACACTACATGTATATACATTTTAACTGAGTCGTTAAGTCATCGTTAGTCGTTACATGTAAGTGTTGTTTTGAAACCTTTAGGTTAACGATCTTGTTAAATGTTGTTAACCCAATGTTTATAATATCAAATGAGATTTTAAATTATTATATTATCATGATATTATCATGTATGAATATCTCTTAATATGATATATATACATTAAATGTCTTTACAATGGTAATCGTTACATATATGTCTCGTTTAAAAATCATTAAGTTAGTAGTCTTGTTTTTACATATGTAGTTCATTGTTAATATACTTAATGATATGTTTACTTATCATAGTATCATGTTAACTATATATATATCCATATATATGTCATCATATAGTTTTTACAAGTTTTAACGTTCGTGAATCACCGGTCAACTTGGGTGGTCAATTGTCTATATGAAACATATTTCAATTAATCAAGTCTTAACAAGTTTGATTGCTTAACATGTTGGAAACATTTAATCATGTAAATATCAATCTCAATTAATATATATAAACATGGAAAAGTTCGGGTCACTACAGTACCTACCCGTTAAATAAATTTCGTCCCGAAATTTTAAGCTGTTGAAGGTGTTGACGAATCTTCTGGAAATAGATGCGGGTATTTCTTCTTCATCTGATCTTCATGCTCCCAGGTGAACTCGGGTCCTCTAGAGCATTCCATCAAACCTTAACAATTGGTATCTTGTTTTTCTTAAGTCTTTTAACCTCACGATCCATTATTTCGACGGGTTATTCGATGAATTGAAGTTTTTCGTTGATTTGGATTTCATCTAACGGAATAGTGAGATCTTCTTTAGCAAAACATTTCTTCAAATTCGAGACTTGTAAAGTGTTATGTACAGTCGCGAGTTGTTGAGGTAACTCAAGTCGGTAAGCTACTGGTCCGACACGATCAATAATCTTGAATGGTCCAATATACCTTGGATTTAATTTCCCTCGTTTACCAAATCGAACAACGCCTTTCCAAGGTGCAACTTTAAGCATGACCATCTCTCCAATTTCAAATTCTATATCTTTTCTTTTAATGTCAGTGTAGCTCTTTTGTCGACTTTGGGCGGTTTCCAACCGTTGTTGAATTTGGATGATCTTCTCGGTAGTTTCTTGTATAATCTCCGGACCCGTAATCTGTCTATCCCCCACTTCACTCCAACAAATCGGAGACCTGCACTTTCTACCATAAAGTGCTTCAAACGGTGCCATCTCAATGCTTGAATGGTAGCTGTTGTTGTAGGAAAATTCTGCTAACGGTAGATGTCGATCCCAACTGTTTCCGAATTCAATAACACATGCTCGTAGCATGTCTTCAAGCGTTTGTATCGTCCTTTCGCTCTGCCCATCAGTTTGTGGATGATAGGCAGTACTCATGTCTAGAAGAGTTCCTAATGCTTGCTGTAATGTCTGCCAGAATCTTGAAATAAATCTGCCATCCCTATCAGAGATAATAGAGATTGGTATTCCATGTCTGGAGACGACTTCCTTCAAATACAGTCGTGCTAACTTCTCCATCTTGTCATCTTCTCTTATTGGTAGGAAGTGTGCTGATTTGGTGAGACGATCAACTATTACCCAAATAGTATCAAAACCACTTGCAGTCCTTGGCAATTTAGTGATGAAATCCATGGTAATGTTTTCCCATTTCCATTCCGGAATTTCGGGTTGTTGAAGTAGACCTGATGGTTTCTGATGCTCAGCTTTGACCTTAGAACACGTCAAACATTCTCCTACGTATTTAGCAACATCGGCTTTCATACCCGGCCACCAAAAATGTTTCTTGAGATCCTTGTACATCTTCCCCGTTCCAGGATGTATTGAGTATCTGGTTTTATGAGCTTCTCTAAGTACCATTTCTCTCATATCTCCAAATTTTGGTACCCAAATCCTTTCAGCCCTATACCGGGTTCCGTCTTCCGGAATATTAAGATGCTTCTCCGATCCTTTGGGTATTTCATCCTTTAAATTTCCCTCTTTTAAAACTCCTTGTTGCGCCTCCTTTATTTGAGTAGTAAGGTTATTATGAATCATTATATTCATAGATTTTACTCGAATGGGTTCTCTATCCTTCCTGCTCAAGGCATCGGCTACCACATTTGCCTTCCCCGAGTGGTAACGAATCTCAAAGTCGTAATCATTCAATAATTCAATCCACCTACGCTGCCTCATATTCAGTTGTTTCTGATTAAATATGTGTTGAAGACTTTTGTGGTCGGTATATATAATACTTTTGACCCCATATAAGTAGTGCCTCCAAGTCTTTAATGCAAAAACAACCGCGCCTAATTCCAAATCATGCGTCGTATAATTTTGTTCGTGAATCTTCAATTGTCTAGACGCATAAGCAATCACATTCGTTCGTTGCATTAATACACAACCGAGACCTTGTTTTGATGCGTCACAATAAATCACAAAATCATCATTCCTTTCAGGCAATGACAATATAGGTGCCGTAGTTAGCTTTTTCTTCAATAACTGAAACGTTTTTTCTTGTTCATCATTCCATTCAAATTTCTTCCCTTTATGCGTTAATGCAGTCAAGGGTTTTGCTATTCTGGAAAAGTCTTGGATGAACCTTCTGTAGTAAACAGCTAGTCCTAAAAACTGGCGTATGTGTTTCGGAGTTTTCGGGGTTTCCCACTTTTCAACAGTTTCTATCTTTGCCGGATCCACCTTAATACCTTCTTTGTTCACTATGTGACCGAGGAATTGAACTTCTTCCAACCAAAATGCACACTTTGAAAACTTAGCGTATAATTCTTCCTTCCTCAATACTTCTAACACCTTTCTTAAATGTTCACCGTGTTCTTGGTCATTCTTTGAGTAAATAAGTATGTCATCAATGAAAACAATGACAAACTTGTCAAGGTATGGTCCACACACTCGGTTCATAAGGTCCATGAACACAGCTGGTGCATTAGTTAAACCAAACAGCATGACCATAAACTCGTAATGACCGTAACGTGTTCTGAAAGCAGTCTTTGGAATATCATCTTCTTTCACCCGCATTTGATGATACCCGGAACGTAAGTCAATCTTTGAATAAACAGACGAGCCTTGTAGTTGATCAAATAAGTCATCGATTCTCGGTAGTGGGTAGCGGTTCTTGATGGTAAGTTTGTTCAACTCTCGGTAGTCGATACACAACCTGAATGTACCATCTTTCTTCTTGACAAACAAAACAGGAGCTCCCCACGGTGATGTGCTTGGTCGAATGAAACCACGCTCTAAAAGTTCTTGTAATTGGCTTTGCAGTTCTTTCATCTCGCTGGGTGCGAGTCTGTAAGGAGCACGAGCTATTGGTGTAGCTCCTGGTACAAGATCTATTTGAAATTCAACGGATCGATGTGGGGGTAATCCCGGTAATTCTTTCGGAAATACATCGGGAAATTCTTTTGCAATGGGAACATCATTGATGCTCTTTTCTTCAGTTTGTACTTTCTCGACGTGTGCTAGAACAGAATAGCAACCTTTTCTTATTAGTTTTTGTGCCTTCAAATTACTAATAAGATGTAGCTTCGTGTTGCCCTTTTCTCCGTACACCATTAAAGGGTTTTCCTTTTTCTCGTATAATGCGAATTGCATTTTTGTAACAAACGATCTCTGCTTTCACTTCTTTTAACCAGTCCATACCGATTATCACATCAAAACTCTCTAACTCTACTGGTATCAAATCAATCTTAAATGTTTCGCTAACCAGTTTAATTTCTCGATTCCGACATATATTATCTGCTGAAATTAATTTACCATTTGCTAATTCGAGTAAAAATTTACTATCCAAAGGCGTCAATGGACAACTTAATTTAGCACAAAAATCTCTACTCATATAGCTTCTATCCGCACCCGAATCAAATAAAACATAAGCAGATTTATTGTCAATAAGAAACGTACCCGTAACAAGCTCCGGGTCTTCCTGTGCCTCTGCCGCATTAATATTGAAAACTCTTCCGCGGCCTTGTCCATTCGTGTTCTCCTGGTTCGGGCAATTTCTAATAATGTGGCCCGATTTTCCACATTTATAACAAACTGGCATAACTTGCTCCGACACTACTTGCTCTGCCATTACTCGTTCCGACACCATTTGTTCCTTTTGTTCTATTAACCCCTGGTCCGTAGACCTCATACTTCACCGCGCTATGACCATTTCTTTTACACTTGTTGCAAAATTTGGTGTAGAACCCCGAGTGATACTTTTCACACCTTTGGCATAGCTGCTTCTGATTGTTGTTGTTGTTGCGGTTATTATTGTTGTTGGGATGATTGTTGTAGTTGCTGTTGTTGTTGTTGTTGTTGTTGTTGTTGTTGGGCCGTTTGTTGTAGTTGCGATTGATGTTGCGATTGTTGGGATAATTGTTGCGATTATTGTTGTAATTGTTGTTGTTGTTGTATTGGTGATTCTTATCACCGTTTTCCTCCCACTTTCTTTTGACTTGCTTCAGATTGGTCTCTTCAGCAGTCTGTTCTTTAATTCTTTCTTCAATCTGGTTCACTAGTTTGTGAACCATTCTACATGCCTGTTGTATGGAGGCGGGCTCGTGTGAACTTATATCTTCTTGGATTCTTTCCGGTAATCCTTTCACAAACGCGTCGATCTTCTCTTCCTCATCTTCGAATGCTCCCGGACACAATAGGCACAATTCTGTGAATCGTCTTTCGTACGTGGTAATATCAAATCCTTGGGTTCGTAACCCTCTAAGTTCTGTCTTGAGCTTATTGACCTCGGTTCTGGGACGGTACTTCTCGTTCATCAAGTGCTTGAATGCTGACCACGGTAGTGCGTACGCATCGTCTTGTCCCACTTGCTCTAGATAGGTATTCCACCATGTTAACGCAGAACCTGTGAAGGTATGCGTAGCGTACTTCACTTTGTCCTCTTCAGTACACTTACTTATGGCAAACACCGATTCGACCTTCTCGGTCCACCGTTTCAATCCGATCGGTCCTTCGGTTCCATCAAATTCCAAAGGTTTGCAGGCAGTGAATTCTTTGTAGGTGCATCCTACACGATTTCCTGTACTGCTAGATCCAAGGTTATTGTTGGTATGTAGCGCAGCCTGTACTGCGGCTATGTTTGAAGCTAGAAAAGTACAGAATTCCTCTTCATTCATATTCACGGTGTGTCGAGTAGTCGGTGCCATTTCCTTCAAAATAGTCAAATGGAAGAAGTTAATCATACAGAATATTAAGAGTAGTTAATAGTATTTCGTAGCATAATATGAACTCATTTATAAAAGCTTTTTCTTCATATTAGCGTTTTATAAGTTTAAATTCGGGTAGTACCTACCCGTTAAGTTCATACTTAGTAGCTAATATACAATTCAACTACTACAATTCTATATGAAAAACTGATTATAATAATATTTCGCGTTCAAACTTTTACACAATATTTTACAAACTTACAATACCGCTTATTTTACATATAGCATGAAATATAGCACACAATAAATTTGATACAAGATGGTTGTGAAGATAATTCTAGCTAGTACAAAAGTCGTTCAGCAAAGGCAATAAAGACACGTAATTCATACGTCCAGAAACAAGTCATGCATTCTGGTTTTACTAGGATTACTTCCCATCCTTGATCTTGTGGAACATAACCGTTATGGCCGTTGATAAGACAGCGTGTTGTAACGTCGTCAAAGGGACGAGGGTTACGTAATGTCCAACAGTCCCGTAACAATCTAAAAACCTCATTTCTTACCCCAATTACCGACTCCGTCACTTGTGGGAACGTTTTGTTTAATAGTTGTAGCCCGATGTTCTTGTTCTAACTTCGGTGAGAAGCGAACATTACTAATCCGTAAGCATAACATGCTTCTTTATGTTGCATGTTAGCCGCTTTTTCTAAATCATGAAGTCCAATATTCGGATATATTGAGTCAAAATAATTTCTTAACCCGTTGCGTAAAATAGCATTTGGGTTCCCCGCAATATATGCGTCAAAGTAAACACATCGTAACTTATGGATTTCCCAATGTGATATCCCCCCATCTTTCGAACGAAAGCCTTTTATAAACCAAGGCATTCTTGGAACGTTCTTCGAATGTCTTACAAACTGATCTCGCCTTAAATAGTTGTGCCGAAGAATTCTGACCGACTCTAGACAAGATTTCATCAATCATGTCTCCGGGTAGGTCTCTTAAAATATTGGGTTGTCTATCCATTTTGTGTTTTTATACTGTAAAATAGACAAGAGTTAGATTCATAAAAAAAATACTTATTAATACAAGCAATTTTTACATATATCATAAAGCATAAGCACACTATATTACATATATTACACCACACGAATACAACTATCTTATTCTGACTCGCTTGTTTCTTCTTCTTCGGTTTTGGTTCGTTTTGCCAAGTTTCTAGGGATATATGATGTTCCCCTAATACGAGCCGTCGTTTTCCACATTGGTTTAGAAAAACCTGGTGGTTTAGAGGTTCCCGGGTCATTGTTACAACTTAAGGACTTCGGGGGTTGATGATACATATAAAGTTCATCGGGGTTGGAATTAGATTTCTCTATTTTTATGCCCTTTCCCTTATTATTTTCTTTTGCCTTTTTAAATTCAATTGGGGTAATTTCTATAACATCATCGGAATTCTCGTCGGAATCCAATTCATCGGAGAATTGGTAATCCTCCCAATATTTTGCTTCCTTGGCGGAAACACCATTGACCATAATTAACCTTGGTCGGTTGGTTGAGGATTTTCTTTTACTTAACCGTTTTATTATTTCCCCCACCGGTTCTATTTCTTCATCCGGTTCCGATTCTTCTTCCGGTTCTGATTCTTCTTCCGGTTCCGACTCTTCTTCCGGTTCCTCTTCGGGAACTTGTGAATCAGTCCACGAATCATTCCAGTTTACATTTGACTCTTCATTATTATTAGGTGAGTCAATGGTACTTGTTCTAGAGGTAGACATCTATCACATAGTATCAAACGCGTTAAGAGATTAATATATCACATAATATTCACATGTTAAAAATATATAGTTTCCAACAAAATTTGTTAAGCAATCATTTTTCAAGTAAACACGGTCGAAGTCCAGACTCACTAATGCATCCTAACAAACTCGATAAGACACACTAATGCAAAATTCTGGTTCTCTAAGACCAACGCTCGGATACCAACTGAAATGTCCCGTTCTTATTGATTAGAAACGTTCCATATTAATTGATTTCGTTGCGAGGTTTTGACCTCTATATGAGACGTTTTTCAAAGACTGCATTCATTTTTAAAACAAACCATAACCTTTATTTCATCAATAAAGGTTTAAAAAGCTTTACGTAGATTATCAAATAATGATAATCTAAAATATCCTGTTTACACACGACCATTACATAATGGTTTACAATACAAATATGTTACAACAAAATAAGTTTCTTGAATACAGTTTTTACACAATATCATACAAGCATGGACTCCAAATCTCGTCCTTATTTAAGTATGCGACAGCGGAAGCTCTTAATAATCACCTGAGAATAAACATGCATAAAACGTCAACAAAAATGTTGGTGAATTATAGGTTTAACCTATATATATCAAATCATAATAATAGACCACAAGATTTCATATTTCAATACACATCTCATACATAGAGATAAAAATCATTCATATGGTGAACACCTGGTAACCGACATTAACAAGATGCATATATAAGAATATCCCCATCATTCCGGGACACCCTTCGGATATGATATAAATTTCGAAGTACTAAAGCATCCGGTACATTGGATGGGGTTTGTTAGGCCCAATAGATCTATCTTTAGGATTCGCGTCAATTAGGTTGTCTGTTCCCTAATTTTTAGATTACCAGACTTAATAAAAAGAGGCATATTCGATTTCGATAATTCAACCATAGAATGTAGTTTCACGTACTTGTGTCTATTTTGTAAATCATTTATAAAACCTGCATGTATTCTCATCCCAAAAATATTAGATTTTAAAAGTGGGACTATAACTCACTTTCACATATTTTTACTTCGTCGGGAAGTAAGACTTGGCCACTGGTTGATTCACGAACCTATAACAATATATACATATATATCAAAGTATGTTCAAAATATATTTACAACACTTTTAATATATTTTGATGTTTTAAGTTTATTAAGTCAGCTGTCCTCGTTAGTAACCTACAACTAGTTGTCCACAGTTAGATGTACAGAAATAAATCGATAAATATTATCTTGAATCAATCCACGACCCAGTGTATACATATCTCAGTATTGATCACAACTCAAACTATATATATTTTGGAATCAACCTCAACCCTGTATAGCTAACTCCAACATTCACATATAGAGTGTCTATTGTTGTTTCGAAATATATATAGATGTGTCGACATGATAGGTCGAAACATTGTATACGTGTCTATGGTATCTCAAGATTACATAATATACAATACAAGTTGATTAAGTAATGGTTGGAATAGATTTGTTACCAATTTTCACGTAGCTAAAATGAGAAAAATTATCCAATCTTGTTTTACCCATAACTTCTTCATTTTAAATCCGTTTTGAGTGAATCAAATTGCTATGGTTTCATATTGAACTCTATTTTATGAATCTAAACATAAAATTATAGGTTTATAGTCGGAAAAATAAGTTACAAGTCATTTTTGTAAAGGTAGTCATTTCAGTCGAAAGAACGACGTCTAGATGACCATTTTAGAAAACATACTTCCACTTTGAGTTTAACCATAATTTTTGGATATAGTTTCATGTTCATAATAAAAATCATTTTCTCAGAATAACAACTTTTACATCAAAGTTTATCATAGTTTTTAATTAACTAACCCAAAACAGCCCGCGGTGTTACTAAGACGGCGTAAATCCGATTTTACGGTGTTTTTCGTGTTTCCAGGTTTTAAATCATTAAGTTAGCATATCATATAGATATAGAACATGTGTTTAGTTGATTTTAAAAGTCAAGTTAGAAGGATTAACTTTTGTTTGCGAACAAGTTTAGAATTAACTAAACTATGTTCTAGTGATTACAAGTTTAAACCTTCGAATAAGATAGCTTTATATGTATGAATCGAATGATGTTATGAACATCATTACTACCTTAAGTTCCTTGGATAAACCTACTGGAAAAGAGAAAAATGGATCTAGCTTCAACGGATCCTTGGATGGCTCGAAGTTCTTGAAGCAGAATCATGACACGAAAACAAGTTCAAGTAAGATCATCACTTGAAATAAGATTGTTATAGTTATAGAAATTGAACCAAAGTTTGAATATGATTATTACCTTGTATTAGAATGATAACCTACTGTAATAAACAAAGATTTATTGAGGTTGGATGATCACCTTACAATATTGGAAGTGAGCTAGCAAACTTGAAAGTATTCTTGATTTTATGTAACTAGAACTTGTAGAATTTATGAAGAACACTTAGAACTTGAAGATAGAACTTGAGAGAGAGATCAATTAGATGAAGAAAATTGAAGAATGAAAGTTTTTGTAGGTGTTTTTGGTCGTTGGTGTATGGATTAGATATAAAGGATATGTAATTTTGTTTTCATGTAAATAAGTCATGAATGATTACTCATATTTTTGTAATTTTATGAGATATTTCATGCTAGTTGCCAAATGATGGTTCCCACATGTGTTAGGTGACTTACATGGGCTGCTAAGAGCTGATCATTGGAGTGTATATACTAATAGTACATACATCTAAAAGCTGTGTATTGTACGAGTACGAATACGGGTGCATACGAGTAGAATTGTTGATGAAACTGAACGAGGATGTAATTGTAAGCATTTTTGTTAAGCAGAAGTATTTTGATAAGTGTATTTAAGTATTTCAAAAGTGTATAAATACATATTAAAACACTACATGTATATACATTTTAACTGAGTCGTTAAGTCATCGTTAGTCATTACATGTAAGTGTTGTTTTGAAACCTTTAGGTTAACGATCTTGTTAAATGTTGTTAACCCAATGTTTATAATATCAAATGAGATTTTAAATTATTATATTATCATGATATTATCATGTATGAATATCTCTTAATATGATATATATATATATATATATATATATATATATATATATATATATATATATATATATATATATATACATTAAATGTCTTTACAATGGTAATCGTTACATATATGTCTCGTTTAAAAATTATTAAGTTAGTAGTCTTGTTTTTACATATGTAGTTCATTGTTAATATACTTAATGATATGTTTACTTATCATAGTATCATGTTAACTATATATATATCCATATATATGTCATCATATAGTTTTTACAAGTTTTAACGTTCGTGAATCACCGGTCAACTTGGGTGGTCAATTGTCTATATGAAACATATTTCAATTAATCAAGTCTTAACAAGTTTGATTGCTTAACATGTTGGAAAAATTTAATCATGTAAATATCAATCTCAATTAATATATATAAACATGGAAACGTTCGGGTCACTATACCTTGATTGTTGTTGTTGTTATTGTTATTGTTGTTGTTGGAGGAGTAACCGGCCATGGCCGCTTCTACGGCGGTGGCCACCATTCGTTGTAGTGCTTGTTCGGGAGTTTCACGGCGTGGCACACGGCGAGGAGGCATTGTTCCTTCAAATCAAAATAATACCATTGGTTAGTATTCTAAATAATACTAACCGTGATATGGAATAAAGATAGAGAGAAAATTTTCCTTGACTCGCCTTAAATTCTTTATGTCATAATGTCAAAACGTTCAAATGAGTCACCGTAATATAATCCCGGAAATTATATTACCCTAATTCATATATGCATTCGACATTACTTCATATAGTCAAGGTGGCGTGTCAATCAAATTAGTCAACGTGAGATTAAGGTAGAATAAGAATAGATATGAGTAGGAGAGTTCGAGTATAAATGCACAAGTAGTCAAGTAATTCCTACGTCAAGTCTATATGCCGGTTGTAGTCTAGACTCACCAATGTAACCTATGACTCGGGGTCGACACCAATGAACTCTAAATCCCTACAACCAATGCTCTGATACCATCTGTAGCGACCCAACCAAATCATGTTTGACGGCACCATCTACGTAGGTCCCATTACATGGTCATAAGTCTTTAAGACAAAGTTTGACCGAAAATATGTCGCATTCATTTCATAAGTGTGGATGTTTCAAAGTTTACAAAAGTAGTTTCCATAACTAGTACATAACGATGTTTAAAGTACAAATGAAACACGTGCGACACAGTTTAAAGTAGTCAAAAGACGCTCCACATATGCAAGTATACTCGACATCCAAGCAAGTATCAAAAAGAATGTGCGGAAGCATGTATCACCTAATGATCAAGGACCTGAGAAAAACATAAGGAATCTGTCAACGAAAACGTTGGTGAAATCATAGGTTTAATTAAGTAAGTGAGTAAATGTAAATCGAACCACAAGATTTGCACATTGATAAAATAGTAATATATTCTAAAAGTTAATATTCACGAGCACCCAATTATCAAGGCTTAACATTCCGTCCGTTGAACCCCATTAATAGTGCTAGAACAACACTGTTTCTCGAAAATATATTTCATCCGTAGACGGTAGCGAACTGTCCGAGATGAGGGTTTGTCAAACCCATATACACTTACACACTGCAAGAGTAACTAATGATAATCGAATTAAGGATTTTGTTCTAAACTCGTATGTAGAATGTTTGTTTTCCTCTACTTGTGTTCACTTAGTTAAAAAGAAATGTTTATGTTTTCTCATCCCAAATGTAAGTTCAAAAGAGTAAAAGTGGGACTATGATCTCACCTTGAGTGCACGTATGAAAAGTACTTCACAAAGTAACGTGTGCAAAGGATAATGCTAGTCTTGACCTAAACAAATAGGTCGTATCAATAACGGTAAACACGATAGGTCAAAGATGTTCAATTAGTCCTATGGCTCGTTACGACTCGATTATATAGCATGTGAATCAATTTGTCAAGTTTCATGCAAGATACAAGTATAGAAACAAGTTAGGAAGGTTGCATAATCATTTGGTTAAGTTTGACAAAAAGTCAAACTTTGGTCGGTCAAAGTCAACGAAAAAGTCAAAACGTTCGAGTCGGGTCCCGAACTATTTTTCTGAGATTTTTATTCATATATAAGCATGTTAGAATAAGTCTCATGTGAATCGGAGGTCCATAGCGTGCCAAACATTTTTCTTATTTTGACCAAGGAGGTCAGAACCTGGACACGGTTTAGGTCGCGCCGCGACCCAGGATTACCGCGCCGCGGCATTGGTCGTGTGCTGGTACCTGGTCAGTCTCAATTGTTCAAGTCCGAAATTAAAACTCTTTCAAGCATATTTTACAAATCGAAAACATTATTTGCAATAATCGACTTTTCAAATCAAATGATCAATCAATGCACACATTTAATGCTTCAAATTTTACAAGTGCACATTTATGATTCAGGCATTTAATGCATACATAAAACACGCCGTTTTGTAGATAATCAATCATACAATACAACTAACTACTTACTAACAATAATTCATGGCTTTCAATGTATTAAATGTTCACATTCAATTCTATCAAACCCTAACCAACAACATCAAAATCACTAATCATGTTTATGAAGTTTTCTAAAACAACCTACACATCAAATTGAAGCTAGTGATGTTAGGAACACATTTAATACATGCATTTATAACATTTAACATCATTCAAACAACCAAATCACCAAATCAAACACACCAAAGTTTATGTTCATGCTAGTTACTTCAAATAACAAAATCGAACATATAAATCATATATTCATGTTAGACTTGAGCCATAGACACTAATTAACAACTTTATAAGTTAAAAACATCAAGAAAACAAAATCTAGTGATTTTAGAAAGTTACCCAAACTTGATGAAATCGGTATGGAATCGAAGAGGAAGTTGCGAGGATTCCAAATATGTAATTTGTTTTGTGAGACACCCGCTAGCTTGGATTTAGATGATGATTCTTTTGTTTGGAGAATTGAAAGAAAAATGGAAAGTATGAAGAGAAAAGGAAAAATGAAAATGAAAAAGATGAATGGATGGGAGTGGTTTGACCACTTTGACCTAGTCAAAAGTTTGGTCACATGGCAAGATTGGTCCCTCAAGTTATAATCGGGTGCGTGAATTACCTAAACGAGATAATTTAAAATGTGTATTAACGGGAGGTGTTATAAACATATAACGGACTTTAAATAATTAAACGGGAAAGTAAACGGAAAAAGGCGGGATGTTACAACAATAACTCGTATAACCAACAAGGTCCGAATAACCAACCAACTCAAAACAACACTTTCAATCAACAAAGACCCAGCTTGTATAAACCACCACAATAAACCGAAGAGAAAAAGTCAAATCTGGAAGAAGTGGTATTTAAGCTAGTTGAATCTCAAACACAATTTATTGAAACTCAAACCCAAACGAATGAGAGGTTTGATCAGTCATTTAGAACTCAACAAGCTTCCATTTTGAATCTAGAAAAACAAGTAGGTACTCTTGCTAGATTGATGAGTGAAAGGGAACAAGGAAAGCTACCAAGTAATACTGAAGTAAATCCTCGGAATGAGAATGTTAACATGGTGTCAACAAATTCTGAAAAACCAGCATCAGAAGATGGGAAGGTTTTAGATGTGAGTAACAATGAAGAAGTTACACCACTACCACCACCTGAGTATGTAAAGCCAGTGGTGGCACCATACAAACCACCCATCCCGTTTCCAAGAAAAGGAGTTGAGTATGAGCAAGTAATAGGTAATAAAGTTTGTGATACCTCTGGAAAGAAGAAGAAGAAGAATAAGAAAGTGCAAGAAACAAAAACCTTAAAAATAAACCCGGTGAAGACAGTTCCACCAAAACCTCCACCCAGGGTGGGTGATCCGGGTGAATTTATTGTTCCTTGTCGACTTAGTGATTGTGTCATGTATGATGCACTAGCAGATTTAGGTGCGAGTATGAGTGTTATGCCTCTTTCATTATATAATAGATTAGGAGTAGGTAAGTTAACTCCAACGGATATGAGTGTTCGACTCCTTGATCAAACTATTAAGCACCCAGTTGGAATTGCTGACAACCTACCCGTTCAAGTAGGTAATTTAACCTTTCTAGTCGAATTCATTGTCATTGACATAGAAGAGGACCCAAACATTCCTCTAATTTTAGGTCGACCATTCTTATCGTCCACCGGGGCATTATTTGATGTAAGAAAGGGTAGAATGACACTTAGTAATAATGAGAAATCGATCACCTTTATGATTCGAAAGTCTAAATCTCCACCAACCAAAACCGTTGAACCAGCAAAAACGATTGGTAAGAACCATGTTGTTTTACCAACTCCAACGGTAGTGCTTAATAATAATAAAACGCCTAAGTGTGGGAAAAATGAAGCAACACCTAATGATGACCTGATAACAAAGAACCCCATAGTTGATACGAAATTAAATGACCCCGTTATTAACAGTTCAATGAAGAAACTTTTTAAACGGGTTTATGATGCTAGAAGTAAGGGGAACTTTAAGTTATGTAACCGGTTAGTATCCAATCTGTCACCTAAAGAAAAGGCGAAACTAGTTGAATTTGTGGATATTACGGAAGAAGCTGGTCACTGGCTTAAAGAAAAAGTCACAGATATGCAAGTTGATTATGGTCCAAGAGAAATTGACGATGAAGTTAATCACAATTTCGACACCACAGCTACCTAAGTGTGGGGAGATTCAAATGTTCTAAAAAGAAAATGCTATCTGGAGTTAGTTGTTCTGTTCTCGTGTAGTTCCGAGCATGGAATCCGATTGGTCTTTTCCACTAGCAGACACTAAAGAACTACTTTTCTCCCTCCATTCTGAATTTTTTTTTTGTTTTATAGGTTTTGTATGAAATTAATATGCTTTTTAAATTTAAGTTTTGTGTGAATTTAAAAACAAAAAAATGATTTCTAAAATTCGTCGTGAGTTGAAGATTAGGTCGTTGAATCGAAATTGCTTTACCCAAGGGAGGGACGAGAAATTTTATTATCATTATTTTTAATCTTATTAATTTAAAGTATGCCAAAAAAATTAAAAAACCCAAAAATCTTTGCTTTTAAAAACAATCGCTTCAAAACGAAAAATTTTAAATTTTGTTGAGGGACGGAATAGGTAAACATACCGAAACTACCTAAAGTAAAAGAAAACAAAATTTTAAAAAATTATTCATTTAAATTGTTTTAATAAATAAAGAATTAAATATATATATATATATATATATATATATATATATATATATATATATATATATATATATATATATATATATATATATATGTTTGTAGTTTATCTTATGTAAAAAACAGGGTAAAACAGCGCATTTTCAAAGACTGTCGTTAAGTTCAGCAAAATGTACTAATTTTGACGACAAGACGCAAAATATCAAATGTGATATAACAACAATATGTTTGCAAACTCGGTATTTTTAATCATTTTTCTACGCTAATCACCCTCATGAATTTAAATTTTTACTAATTTCTTGCAAATGATGGCATTGCAAGATCTCAAGTGTGGGGAAGGGTTATAAATTCTCTCGGGTTTACACTTGGTTTAATTGTCAAATTTTGTGAAAATTTGAAAAATTTTCAACTAAATGAACTCAAAATCATGTTTATACATATTTATGAACGATACAACTAGGTGTTAATGCCGAAATTATTGTTACCTCGGAAAGGACATAAATTGAGAAACAGCACAAAACGCTAGAATTCATTTAAAAAGGAATAAAGGAGAATAAAAAGGCAAAGAAAAAAATAAATAAAAGCTAAGTGTGGGAAAAATTCACCAAAGTTCTTTAAAACATATATCACATATTTTTGTACAAGATTATTGCAGGTACTTTTATTTTGGACTAAATTAACTGTTTTACCCAGTTTATTGAAAGAAAGATGGATCTACACGATGAATCAATTCCATCATTAAAAGGAAGTAAAGTCTTCCGAAAAAGACACGCGCTTCTTGATTTAGGTCAAGAAGTTGTCGTCCAGACCAGCTGTAGGTTGACGAAAAATCTAGAAAAGTCATCTCTAAAATCAGCAGAAAATCTACGGACCTCAGCATCAAACAGGGTCGCCAAGTGGTCAGAATTATCCTAACCATAAGAGGATCTGTCTCGTAAAATGGGGAGAGCGCCGTGCAAATTAGCTTGATAAGACTAATGAATCAGACCCCCAGAAAGGATAATCTCCTTAAAGATTAAAAATTAGCTTTTAAGCCTGATATTACTCAATCCTAGAGATTGACCTTAAAGATTGAGAATTACAAACTCATGGAATTCAATGATATCTAAACTCGAGCTTGAACGAGAAAATATTTTGATCAAAATACAAACCGATTTGTTTTCTAAAAACTCATTTTCAATGCTTTCATTACCATTGAACGTAAAATCCTAAGAATTCACCTAGAATTCATTAGGTCACCTGAACCAAATCGGGTGTCAACCGTAAGAACGGTGGTTGCATAGCATGGTCGAAGACAGGACCTTATGCCAGACCGAAAAATTATAGGATGATCTTTACTATTGCTCCTACAAAGGATAGTAATAGCATCCGACACGTTTTAGACCATGAACAAATGCATGTCATTAGACATTGCCTTAACAGTTTCTTGTTCATCGCTTTCCTTTACAACCGGATGGTAGTTTACCAAAAGGTAATATACGGAACAAGTAAACTGGACGTGTTGTTTTCCTAATACAAGGTTAGCAAGTGGGTGACACAAAACCGCAAGTTTTGCGCTAAAATTTTCAAATTTGAAACCCACAAAACCCACAAAAATAATTTGCAAACACCGGTGAAGGGTTATTCCGGAAAACTTATCTAGGGTAAAAGCTAGATTGAATTTTCAAAAGATCAAATGTTTTCATAAAGATCCAATTTCCTTAAGGATCTACATTTTCATAGTCATGTGGGACTGTAAACCGCCTTTCAAATGTGCACTTTACTTTGGAAACCGAAAGTAAATCGGCTATTTGATTGCAAGTGTCGTTGACCTAAACCCGAGGCAACTGTGGATGGCACACCCACCTTTAACCATGGTTCTACTGTTACTATCATTGTTCATACCGCCATATCAAAATCACTGATGTATAAAGTGTGAAGAATAAAGAAGTGATTCGTGTGATTTAATTTCAAGTTCTGTATTGCTTGAGGACAAGCAACGTTCAAGTGTGGAGATATTTGATAATGCTCTAAATGAACATATATTTAGGTGCAATATCCTTCCAATATGTAAAGTTTTCAGTTGCAATTGTTCTATTTTCAAGTAATATTCGTTTAAATAAATAAGTGCGAAGACAAAAGGCGAAAATGAAGATTTGAAGGCGCAAACGTCCAAAAAGCTTAAATGTACAAGATACAATCCAAGTGGTTCAATTTATTGATAAGAAACGTCTCAAAATTACAAAAGTACAAGCTGCGGAACGCAAAGTACAAGATATTAAATTATACGAAAGGACGTTCGAAAATCCGGAACCGGGACCTGAGCTAACTATCAATGCGCGACGCAACGGACCTAAAATTACAAGTCAACTATGCACATAAATATAATATAATATATAAATAATTCTTAAAATTATATATATATATATATATATATATATATATATATATATATATATATATATATATATATATATATATATATATATATATATATATATATATATATATATATATATTATATATATTTATTAAAACCGTCGGCAAATTAAAAGACAAAAATATGTGAGCTGGATCTGGCGGCCATGCGATCGCATGGGAAATAGGCATAAAACCCATGCGATCGCATGGGTTACTGTAGCAGGCCAACATTCTATAAAAAGACAGTTTGCTCGAGAGTTTTAGGCACCATATTTTCTTTCTTACTCTGTAACATAAATATATATATTTATAATTTTAATTTTAATTTAAGTTTAATAATAATTGGGTTATTGTAAGAAATGTTTTACGGGTTTTAAGTCGGAACTCTGTCCGGGTAACGCTACGCGATAAATAATCACTGTAAGCTATGTTTTTCCTTTTTAAATTAATGTCTCGTAACTAAGTTATTATTATGCTTATTTGAGCCGAAGTAATCGTGATGTTAGACTAAATATTAAGATTGGGTTATTAAATTTTGTACCATAATTAGGGTATGGACAAAAGACCGACACTTGTTTTAATTGGACCATGGACCATTAATAGATGGGGGATATTGTCTAATTGAATGATAATTCTTTGGAGCCTGTCGAACCTATCTTCATATTAATTAATCTAATAATTATTAAATGATTATGCATGTCCTATTTAGTGACGTTTATACGACATCTTTAACAATCATTTAATTAATCAATTGGGTTGGGTAATTGATTATTCATTCTGATCAAGTGGTAAAATTAATAATCATGGAATAATTAAAACAGGGGTGGATTACATTCAAGGGTAATTGGTGTAATTGTTAACAAAGTATTAAAACCTTGGATTACACACAGTCGATAACCTGGTGTAATCATTAAACAAAGTATTAAAACCTTGTTACAGTTCGAATCCCTAATTAGTTGGAATATTTGACTTCGGGAATAAGGTTAATTTGACGATCATTTTATAATTATGACCGATGAAATATTATGGACAAAAACCAGATAGGTTCCAAATAAATCCAGGACAAAGGACAATTAACCCAAAGTAATAAATTAAAATCAAAACGTCAAACATCATGGTTACGGAAGTTTAAATAAGCATAATTGTTCTATTTTATATCTCATCGTATTTTTATTTACTGTTATTTTATTTACTGTCATTTTATTTACTCGCAATTTTATTTAACGTCATTTAAATATTGTTATTTATTTTACGCACTTTAATTATCGTCATTTATCTTTACGTTTAAAATATAAATTCGACAAACCAGTCATTAAACGGTAAAACCCCCTTTTTATAATAATAATATTACTATATATAATTATATATTTTATATAAATATAGTCGCTTAAAAATATAGTACGTAATCACCAGCTCCCTGTGGAACGAACCGGACTTACTAAAAACTACACTACTCTACGATTAGGTACACTGCCTATAGTGTTGTAGCAAGGTTTAGGTATACCCATCCGTTAAATTAATAAAACTTGTGTAATATTTCGTCTTATTTTGTAGTAAAATATAATAGTATTTCGTACCCTACTCGCAACACATCAGTGGACCAGTCTGTTGTCGAAACCATGACCACCCATCCACTGTTTTCAATTCCGTCAGCTAGAAGATAGTTGAGGTCTGAGTCTAAGTGATATAATTTTCTATATTAATAACATAATTTACCATCTCCTCGCCAGTTGTTATTCCAAAACCGAGTCGCACTACCAGGTTCTATCTTAATTCGTAACACATTAGTAGAGACTCTAGCTTTGCTTTTCACCTTAAAAACTGTTTAACTATATTCTTCCAAGTACTAAATCCGGAAATGAAATGCCCATCAAGACCTCCTGTTTGGCCGTGAATATCTCTCAATACCTTACACGTACCAAAAAGCTTCAGTACAAGATACAAACCTCCATACCCATTTAAATTACAAAGCATAGTTAAATGCTCAAATGCTACTGATGTTTAAACCACCTTAATTTCGAGAAGCCACTACTTGTTCCCTACGTACCAAATGCATTTTATTTTTATCCAATGTAGAACCCCCAAAGAACATGGATCGTAAGCTTTCTAAATCATTCAAGACTGTCTCCGAACATTTGAACAACGATAGAAAATAAACACCCAATGATCCAAAAACTGACTAAGTAAGCGTTAATCTTCCACATATCGACAACATATTCGCTTTCCAACCAGCTAACTTCTTTTTGAACCGATCTGCCAACACCTTCCTAAAACTAACCCTTTGCATTGAAACACCCATAGGTAGTCCTAAATAGGAGAAAGGAAAACTACCTTATACGCAACGGGAAAATAAGGTGAAACTGTCAAGCTCGAAAGGTGAGACTCCAACACGGTATAACGAAGACTTGAATACATTAATAGACAGTCCAGAGCTCTCATGACACAATATGAGAGTGCAGAATGCAATCAAAATTAGTCTTGTCCCATTTAGAGATGATTAGAGCGCCATTCATAAAATAAATGTGAGATTTTTACCGAAGGAGACCGAACCGATGCCCCAAACAAGCTGCCCGAATCCACTTCTCGTTTAATAAAAGCATGTAGGCATTTCATTACGATAATAAATAAGAAAGAACTCACCGGGTCACCTTGCCTAAGTCCTTGTTTGACACAAAATTCCTTTGTCAGACTACCATTGATTAAGACCGATGTTGTAGCTGTCACCAAGCACTTACGCACCCACAATCTTCCTTTTGATCCAAACCCCAACAACTATAACATCTAATCTAGAAAATCTCATCGCACCGTATCATACGCCTTTTTGAAATCAATCTTGAAATTTAAGAGTTTCTATTTCAATTTACTATAACAACCAATGGTCTCGTTAAGTATAAAAAGTCAACCTAGAATTCAACGACCAGAAATAAACGCCGACTGTTCAATACAAATAACTTTGTTTATAACTTTAGCCATCCTCGAAGCAAATAGCTTTGCATTCACCTTATATGTCACACCGATGTGAGAAATAGGACGAAGTCCTTAAGGATAGTTAGATTAGAAACTTTCGGTATAAATGTAATAAAAGTTGAACATGTGTAGTGACCCGAACTTTTCCATGATTATATATTATATGAGATTAATATTTACATAAATAAATGTTTCCAACATGTTAAGCAATCAAACTTGTTAAGACTTGATTAACTGAAATAGATTTTGTGTTAACATTTGACCACCCAGTTTGTCCGATGATTCACGAACGTTATAACTCGTATATGACATGTTAATATATATATATATATATATATATATATATATATATATATATATATATATATATATATATATATATATATATATATATATATATATATATATATATATGGACATATAGATATATGTAACATGATGAAATGATATTTAAGTATCTCATTATGTATATTAACAACAAACTATATACATAAAACAAGAATACTGACTTAAGAAATTCAAAACAATATCTATATGTAACGATTATCGTTGTAATAACGTCTTAATATTTATATATCATATTAATATATATTAGTACATCATGTTATCATGATAATGTAACAATTTAACATCTCATTAGATATATTAACAATGGGATTATTTTCATTTAACGAAATCGTTAACTTAAAGGTTTCAAAACAACACTTACATGTAACGACTAACGATGACTTAACGACTCCGTTAAAAAGCATTTACATGTAGTGTATTAAGATGTAATAATAAACTTTTGAAAGACTGCATGACACATATCAAAGTACTTCTACTTAACAAAAATGCTTACAATTACATTCTCATTCATTTTCATTAACAATTCTACTCGTATGCACCCGTATTCATACTCGTACAATACACAGCTCCTAAATATACATACTATTGGTGTGAGTCACCTAAACATGTGGGAACCATCATTTGGCAACTAGCATGAAATATCTAACAAAAATACAAACTTATGGAGCCTATATCCATGATGCATATTCACGTGAATCTCCTCACACACAAACACTTTCATTTTCCAACTTTTATGCATCAAACTATTCTCTCTCAAGTTCTCTCATATTGTTCTAAGTGTTATTCATTATCTTCATCAAAATCTACATCAATCTAGCTCTTAAATCCATACATAAACCAACTTACAAAACAACAACTCAAGAACACGTCAAGAACACTTTCAAGTTTGTTAACTTACTTCCAATCTTGCAAATCCATTTCAAGTGATCATCCAACTTCACTAAATCTTTGTTATTTACAGTAGGTTATCATCCTAATTTAAGGTAATACTCATATTCAAACTTTGATTCGATTTCTATAACTATAATTATCTTAATTCAAGTAATAATCTTACTTGAACTTGTTTTCATGTCATGATTCTACTTCAAGAACTTCCAAGCCATCCAAGATCCTTTGAAGCTAGATCATTTCTTATCACTTCCAGTAGGTTTACCTACTATACTTGAGGTAGTAATGATGTTCATAACATCATTCGATTCATATATATAAAACTATCTTATTCGAAGATTTAAACTTGTAATCACTAGAACATAGTTTAGTTGATTCTAAACTTGTTCGCAAACAAAGTTAATCCTTCTAACTTAACTTTTAAAATCAACTAAACACATGTTCTATATCTATATGATATGATAACTTAATGATTTAAAACCTGAAAACCCGAAGAACACCGTAAAACCGGATATACGCCGTCGTAGTAAAACCAGGGGCTGTTTTGGGTTGGATAATTAAAAACTATGATAACCTTTGAATTAAAAGTTGTTCTTTTGTGAAAATGATATTCCTTATGAACATGAAACTATATCCAAAAATCATGGTTAAACTCAAAGTGGAAGTATGTTTTTCAAAATGGTCATCAAGATGTCGTTCTTTCGACGGAAATGACTACCTCTTTCAAAAACCACTTGTAACCTGTATTTCTGACTATAAACTTATACTTTTTCTGTTCAGTTTCATAAATTTCAGTTCATTATTAAACCATAGCAACTTGATTCACCCAAAACGGATTTATAACGAAGAAATTATGGGTAAAACAAAATTGGATAATTTTGCTTGTTTTAACTACGTGAAATTTTGTAATAAATCTATACTAACCATAACTTAACTAACTTATCATGTAGTCTAACATATATTATGTAATCTTGATAGACCATAGACACGTATACAATATTTTGACATATCATATCGACGTCATCTATATATATTATTTGGAATAACCATAGACACTCTATATGCGGTAATGCTAAAGTTAGCTATACATGGTTGAGGTTGATTCCAAAATAATATATATACTTTGAGTTGTGATCGAGTCTGAGACTTGTATACACTGGGTCGTGGATTGATTCGAGAAAATATATTGATTCATTTATGTACTACTAACTGTGGACTACTAATTGTGGACTACTAACGTTGGACTGCTAACTTAATAAATTAAAACATCAACACGTAATAAAAATGTTGTGTATATATTTCGATCATACTTTGATATATATATGTATATATTTGTTATAGGTTCGTGAATCGACCCGTGGCCAAGTCTTATTTCCGACGATTTGAAAATCTGTGAAAGTGAGTTATAGTCCCACTTTTGAAATCAAATCTAATATTTTTGGGATGAGAATACATGCAGTTTAATAAATGTTTTACAAAATAGACACAAGTACGCGAAACTACATTCTATGGTTGGATTATCGAAATCGAATATCGCCCTTCAAGTCTGGTAACCTAAGAATTAGGGAAATGACCCCTAATTGACGCGAATCCTAAAGATAGATTTATTGGGCCTAACAACCCCCATTCATATCTATGGATGGCTTTAGTACTTCGAGATTATTATTATACAGACGACGATGTCTGTGGGGATATTCTATGCATTATGGTTAATGTCGGTTACCAGGTGTTCTATCTATATGAATGATTTTTATGCAGATGGCTATATGCATGTATGATGTTTATGAGAAATGGAAATATGAAATCTTGTGGTCTATTATTGCGATTTGATAAATATATAGGCTAAACCTATAACTCACCAACATTTTTGTTGACGTTTAAAGCATGTTTATTATCAGGTGATTATTAAGAGCTTCCGCTGTTGTATTGTAATTTAAGGACAAGAATTGGAGTCAGCATGCTTGTAATATATTGTTTAAAAACTGCATTCGGAGATTTAAATCGATGTGTAATATTATTGTAAACCATTATGTAATAGTCGTGTGTAAAACGTTATCTTTTAGATTATCATTACTTGATAATCTACGTTATGGTTTTAAACCTTTATCGATAAAATAAAGGTTATGGTTTGTTTTAAAAACGAATGCAATCTTTGTTAAACGTCTCATATAGAGGTCAAAACCTCGCAACGAAATCAATTAATATGAAACGTTTATAATCGATATGAACGGGACATTTCAACCTGCACCCCTTGGCATGACATTATTACACAATTCATCCATTATAGTTTTCACGAACTCATCTTTAAGGATACGCCAAAACATTTTAATGAACGCGAAGGAAAACCCGTCGAGGCCGGAAGCTTTATTGTTACCATAATCCCAAACACTTGACTTATTTGCTCCTCCATGACCCTTTCTTCTAACACCAATTGATCCTCATCCGATAAAGCCACAATCGAACTGAATCCAAGATTAACAAATGGAGAACCAGGAACCGAAATCTTCTCATTATAAAAATAAAAAAATGCGTTTTTAATGGTGGACGGTTTAGTGATCCATTCGCCATTGATGGAGATACCTTTTACCATTTGAATATTTTGCCGTTGTTTGAGAATAAAACGAAAAAACTTTGAGTTTTCATCCCACTCTGCGTCCCATTTGAATCGTGCTTTTTGTATCATGTCTACATCTTCTATAGCATATAACTTTTCAATTTCGTGAAACAAGAATAACCTTTCCTCTATCTCTGCTTGAACAACGCTACTGGACTCAATCTTGGATGCAATTTCATCAATTCGACCCAAGAAGGCAACTTTCTTGTTAGAGTCTACCTCCTTTTTTGCCTTGGCCCAAACTTTGATTTTACTCTTAATGTGCTTCATTTTCTTGTGTAAAGTGGATGCTATTCAACAAAAATTTCATTAGCTTCCTTAGTTAAAATATGATCGAACTCCTCACAAAGATTCCAAGAAGTGTAGCATTTAAATGGAATAAGGCCAAAGTCTTTTTAATCGCTATGGAACAATAATGGCAAATGATCGGACCAAACTTTACCTGATGTAACCAACTTCAAGTTTGCAAAACATTGCACACGTTAGAAGATACCATAACTCTGTCGAGTCTACTCATATTCGATACGGCTTTGTTAATCCACTCCGCCTAACGGTACATCAACTAAACTATTATTTCTAATGTAAGTCTGAAACGTATTGGCTTCCTCAACATTAAAGTTCGAACCCAACCTTTCCGATTCATCTACAACTTCGTTCATGTCCCCAAACAAAACATATTCACCCTCATGATCATTCATAAAAGAGCTCAAACAATCCCACAATCCTCTCTTTAAAGTCGTAGTACTAGTCCCGTCAATATTGACCATATAGAAAGTTGAACTCAAATTCACCCATCGGCCTTTCACTATTAGAAAGTACAGATCACTCCATATGTTATTCTTTATAAAAAAGTTGGGATCCCAATAAATTTGAGCCCCCCTGAAAAACCTCTAGACATACTACATGCATAATCAAAAGCAAAATTCCTCTACATAGATTTTATGTGAATTTGCTCTAAACGATTCATTTTCGATTCTTGAATCCCACAGATTGAATGTTATTTGCATAACACATCTCCTTAACCCAAACTCGTTTTCTCCTATTTCGAAAACCCCTTATATTTAGGGATAGTAAATTCATTGATTACCTATCAAAACTCCAATTTGATCAATCAATTGTGCAAATAATTGCTTAATCTTTAACTCATCTAAGCGTACCTTCGATGCAGCTATAGAAACGTCATTAATTTATTTTACAAAAGTAAAAGAGAAACAACATGATTTACATTCCTCTTCCTTTTGGGTATCTTCTTTAATATCTTCATTATTTACGAAAACCTCTTCCTCCAATGCATTATTATGGACTACCTCAGGTTTGGATTAATCATTCATTTGTTTCCCAAAATCATGTTCATACATGGATGGTATCGACTCTGACTCATCATCTAGAGTCATCCGTCTTTTCATCCAAGAAGCCTGCCAAGTTCCTCTCTCTTTAATTTAAACCACATAAGTAACACTGTTGATGACAACCATGAACTCGAGGGAAATCATCCCATTCAATATAGTTGCCACACAAACCTTTCCGAGACTAGCCATACCATTCTTATCCACATCGATGTACATGAATCTACCTACGGTGTTAGCTACTTTATTAAAAGCAGACGGTTTCCATGCACACAATGGCATGCCCGTAATCTCCATCCATGCCATCCTCTCATCCACCACGAAATTCTTTGCAATAAGTCTAATAAACGATATCAAAGTTCTTAACATTGTATTAACCTTAAACACGGAACACACATCCAACAAAGTGAATGAAACACCAAAGAGCCAATGGTTTGGCGGCATCGAGGTCACCTTTACAACCTTGAGGTTGAGGGTTCGAGTCCTGTTTAGGACAATTCGTGGTGTATAGATTCGAGTTAGATTTAGGTGGGTGTGTGAGTTTGCCTTTAAAAAAAAAAACAAAAAAAAAAAAAAAAAAAAGTGAATGAAACCCAAAGCCAAAGACCACCAATGTATTTAATGTCCACACCTTCAAATCCCTCTTCTTTAATAACCGTATGAATACACCTCATAAAAGCCGAATCCTTTAGCTTAATCGAAATCGACTCCATTGGATTTGAAATTTAGATAAGATCTTATTTCAATAGCGTAACAATTGGTGTAAGCCGCTCGATTTAATCCAAAGCAAACCGGGTATACATTGCGCGATGGTGTGTAAGGAGTTTCCTCCTAACGTATGTGTGCGTGACATATGATGGTGCTCGAAGAAAACAGAAAACTTCATAGTAGTAGTCTTGATTGTTTTATTGTGATTTGAACGTGAATGAAGTAATAAAGGTGGCGTGTGTGTTTGTTTATGGTGCATCATGATGATGATCGAAACAGAGAAACATTGTATGTAGCTTCAATGGTTTGTTAATGGTGATGACTAATGGGTTGTGTGTTTTCTCAAATGAGAAAGAAGATGGTTCCTTTTTATTAATGAAGATCGACAGGAAGAATAAATTCAGAGAAGAAGAAAAGAAAAAAAAAAAGATACAATCAAAAGTAGAAAAAGACTTCAAACAGAATTTGTTCATATTCTGTGATTGATTCTTGATTGGTACGATTGATTATGATCGATAACAATTTTTGTTTGTAGTATAACATATTTGTACTGTGTAATCAATCATACACAGTCATATTGGCAAATTGATTCTGATTTGGATCCTATAATTTAATTATATTTTTATCCGAAAAAAATGTATATACCGTTTTTATATAAATATAACTCTGTATATGTATATGTATATGTATATGTATATGTATATGTACCTGATTATAATCTGTAATATTAAATATATACATGTATTAATACTAATAATGATAATAATATCAATATTTCTAATAATTAATAATTTACAATTAAATATTTTAATAGTAATACTAATAATATTAATAATAATAATGTCTATTAACAATATTAATATTAATCATAGTAACTAACATTATCACTTTACTACTAGTCATAAAAATGATGATATTAATAGTAATAGCAATAATATATCAAATGTATCAACTTTTATATCTATATATAATATATTAAAATAATATCATTTATAATACTGATATTATTATTATTATTATTATTATTATTATTATTGTTAATATTTATGTTAATGATAACAAAGGTTATAATAACTATGTTTTAACATGTAATTACATATATTGTAACAAATAAACTCAAAATATAACATTTAATAGCTTGTTAATATTGACACTTTATATACATTCAATTTACTTTTCTCTTTTTAAATAACAGTTTAAAATACATGACTAGGTTTTCTTCATAATAATCAAATCACATAATATTTCATTAATATTTTAAGTTTATGATATATAATTATTTACATGTATAGTTATTTATATATATACATTTCTATTTATGATTAAAGGTTCGTGAATCGTCGGGGATAGTCACAGTTCAATGGCATATATGAAATAGTTTCAAAATTTTTGAGATTCAACCAACAGACTTTGCTTATCGTGTCGAAATCATAAAAGATTAAGTTTAAGTTTGGTCGGAAATTCCCGGGTCGTCACACCACGGCTGAATTTTCATTAGAGAGGGGGATAAGACAAGGCGACCCACTGTCTCCTTTTCTTTTTCTTGCAAAGGCCGCATGTAACCATGGACATATTAAAGGTGTGAAAGTCGGGTTGAACAAATTCATCCTTACCCAGTTGTAATACGCAGACGACACGATCTTTATTGGTAAATGGGATATGAGAAACTCTAGAAACGTGATGAAATTATTGGAATGTTTGAACTCTCATCGGGGCTTAAGGTAAACACCTCAAAAAGTACACTTTATGGTATAGGAGTTAGTCAGGCTGAAACCGTTGAGGTGGCAACAAGAATTGGTTGTACATGCAGTTCACTTCCCCTTACTTATCTCAGACTTCCAGCTGGGTTAAAAATGAACAAGATGAATGATTGGAAACCGGTGGTGGAAAAGTTTAATAAAAAATTTACGGGGTGGAGGTCTAGGTTTATGTCGTTCGGTGGAAGTTTAACCCTAATTAAATCGGTCCTCTCAAGCTTACCGTTGTACTACTTCTCACTTTTTCGAGCTCCTTCTTGTGCCATCAACCTTCTCGAGAGTTTACGTCGTAAGTTTTTTGGGGCGGGTCCGGGGAAAATACTAAAATGGCTTGGGTTAAATGGGAAGATATTCTTGTTCCATATGGGGCTGGGGGCTTAAATATTGGGTCATTAAAAGTGAAGAATCTTGCCTTACTTAGCAAATGGTGGTGGCGTTTCTAGGTTGAAAGTGATGCTTATTGGGTAAAAATAATTAAAAGCATATATAAGCGGGAGGGTGGTGTAACAGACTGAAACCCGGGCTAGTTGTAAGTTGCCTATTTTGCCCTTAGGGTTTGTGCTTAGTCTTAAGTGCTTTTATTTTAATTATTTTATTAGTGTTTTATTATAATTGTGTTGTGACCAGTTTGTGACAAGGGTCCCAGAACATGTTGGTTTATTTAATTTGGACTCCGTTAGGACCGCCTAAGGAGATACGAAAGGTTATCAGATAAGATAACTGGTAAATACCCGTGTGTTGTGGGGTATGGGTTTTAATACCCACTTAAGAGTGTAAACTGCTTCTATTTTCTCATTTCTAGACTTTTCTCAAATAAGTACGTACCAAACTTATCTCATCTCAAACCCTAATTGATCTAAGTCTTAAATTGGATTATGAGACTTTAAGGATTTATTCATATCATCCTTGTGATCATTTATCCAGGTTTGTTAGCTTGAATTCGTGCTTTAATTCATAGAAATTGGGTACAGTACCGAGTTGCTACATGCAGTTCACTTCCCCTTACTTATCTCGTACCCGAGTTGCTACAGTACCCCCGAGTTGCTACAGTGTCACTATTTGCTACAGTACCGAGTTGCTACAGTATCACTATTTGCTACAGTACTTTAATGAAATTGAAACGGACGTAACTTTCAAAACGTAACTCCGTTTTTGATGAATAAACTATCGTTAGAATCGTAATAAAGAATACTTTTCAATGGTGAACTTTTAAGAAACTAGATCAAACTGATTTTAGGCCAGAAAAGGAGTTTTAGTGTGTATGTCATGTTTTGCACGCACCTGTATGCCATTATTGAATGGAGTCATGATGTAGACTCATAAAATTATGAATATATGGTGTTATGACCTAGTTAATTGTATGAAATGATTATATTATTTATTGGATATGTACATTAACTTTGTTTGTGTTGTTCTCAGGTTATAAGGAAAAGGAGGAAGCTCAGAAATAATAACTGAGCAGTTGCTGGTAATTGGTGAGTGGGTCTATCTCCGGATAGAGTTTAAGTAGCATATCATGCTACTGTGGTTGACTCTTTTACCATGAATAGTGTAGAAATTGTCATGTTAGAATGATATAGTATGCCTGATGTTGTATGTGAATTATGTGTACACTGTGTGAATGGCACCAGTCGGGCCTAGGGAGACTGGGGACTCGAGACCGTGCCTAGGAGAGGTTAGAGTCCGTATGAGGTCAACAGTGCCTAGGGGAGGTTGGGTCCATAGGCTACTGATTGTAGAGTATAGTGTGAATGATGCATCCCCTGCATCTGGATAACTATACTGTGAATTGAGTAGCAGGGACTATCGGTAGACTCAAGTCCGATCAGCTAGGAGTCGTGTGCTCGTACAAGCTGTCGATCCTCGTATTGTCTTATTGTATGCTAGTTGATAGTTAGCATGTGTTGTTGTTAGTATATAGCTTGTGTGTGACTTAAGCTATATCTGTTAGATAGATTCCATTCACTTAGCGGTGCGCTAATCCCCCACATATTCTCCCCTTGCAGGTTTACGTACTGCTAGTCGGGATGGGTGCTGTTGCAAAAGACATGTTTGACAACCCAACTCTGATGTGGACTTTTGTATAAATAATGTTTTGTGATAACGTAACACCGTTGTGTAAACTTAAACTTAATTACTCAGATTAATGTAATGACGCGACTTATAGTGTGTTTGTTAATAAAGTCTTCCGCTGTGTTTTAAAAAAAAAAAAAAATTGCCGGTGTTACAAGTTGGTATCAGAGCATGGTTTGGCAGCAAATACGTACGCGTATTTTGTTCCCAAACCCTGAGGCAAGTCAAACATGTCTGTGGGAGTGGGGGCTAAGTGAAAATAGGATATACGTGTGTTAGTTGTGATTGAACTAACTGTTATCCACTAAGCTTTTGTGTGAGCTGTTTTGTAGCACAGGTATGGTTGATAGAAACGTAACTGGCCCATCCAACCCCGGAACATTCAGAGCACCAGAAGAGGGTGTTGAGTCGGATGATGATCAGAGTAGTTACATCCTTCAGTTAGAAAGCAAGCTAAAAGAGGCTGAGGACAAAATTAATGAGCTTGAATTGGCGAGGCATTCTGGAAATGATGATACACCACCTGGATTCCCAACAGCGCAATCCAAAACGATACCTAATGTGCCCCAGAACCAGTTTCAGAATCAAATACCTAACCAATATTATATGCCACCACAAAACACCTTTACTTACCAAAATCCCATGATGATGAATCCATACCAAATGCAAATGTTCCATCAACCTTACATGCAACCACCCAAAAGATGTACTTATAAGAACTTCCGTGATTGCAAGCCCTCCGAGTTCTCTGGAAGTACTGATCCGACTGTAACTCTCAATTGGTTGCGAGAAGTTGAAAGGGTATTTGAAGCATGTCAGTGTGAACCTGAGCGGAAGGTAACATATGCTAGTAGACTGTTGAAAGGTAGGGCTATGATTTGGTGGGATTCTTTGATTTCCAGTATACCGAAAGAGCAAGTGAGTATGATCATATGGGAGCAGTTTTATGGGAAGGTGTGTGAACAGTATTGTAATCTGTTTGATATGAACCGAATCAAGACCGAGTTTCTTGAAATGAAGATGACACCTCAAATGACGATTGATGAAGTAATAGAGAAGTATATGGATAAACTGAGATTTTTACAACAGTGGGTGCCAGACGAAGCTTCTCGTATCCAGCATTTTGTTAATATCATTCTGCCAGAGTACCGAACTTTTGTTAGAACAGCTACATCCTTGTCTCAAGCTGTTGTGATGGCTAAGATGGTAGAAAGTGATGTTCAGGCTGCCAGAAACAGAATGTTTGGTAATGTGCTACAACAAGGTGGGCAAGTATCTGGTCAATCAGGATCTAAATCCAAGAAGTCTAGTGGGTTTAAATCGAAGGGTAAAAGTGGTCAGAGTAGTACTGGATCTGGATCAGGTAAAGGGAATTGGTGTCACACATGTCGATCTTCTCACATTGGTCAGTGTTCTGAGGCTACAAGAAGATGCTTAAAGTGTGGTGTTGTTGGGCATGAGTCTTCAGCATGCCCGTATCCAAATAGTGTGTGTTGGAGTTGTCACAAACCAGGGCATCGTGCAATTAGTTGTCCGTCGAAGAGTGGTAGTTCCGGGGTAGGGTCAGGGGTGCGTTCAGCATCAGCTGGAGGGTCAACTGCCTCGCGTGGGCAGAAGAGGAAGAACCCTTCAACAGAAGAGGCTAGAGCTTTTCAGATGTCGGTTGAGAATGCTGTGACAACCGACGAAGTGATCACCGGTATGTTTCTAATCAACTCAATACCTGCTCGCGTATTGTTTGATTGTGGTGCCAATAGGTGTTTTATGTCCCTAGATTTCTGTGCTAAGTTGAATTTACCAGCTACTGTGTTACCTAAGCCGGTTAGTGTAGAAGTAGCCGATGGTAAGACCACACCCGTCACAACCTATGTGACTGGGGTTTGTATAGAGATCGAAGGGAAGTCTTTCCCGGTGACTTGTTTAGTGTTACCTATTCCTAGCTTTGATGTAGTACTAGGAATGGATTGGTTGAGCTCGCTTAGGGCTAATATTAAGTGTGATAGGAAAATGATTACCTTTCGTTCGACCGATGGAACCCGTGTTGTGGCCCGAGGGGAGCGGGGTGGGTATAATTTTTCGTTGATAACCATGATGAAAGCGAAAAAGTCGATGGCAAAGGGTTGTGAATCATTTCTTGCATATGTGATTGATGCGAAGAAAGAAAAGAAAACAGTGGCCGATATTCCGATAGTATCAAAATTTCCCGAAGTATTCCCAGATGAGTTACCAGGTCTACCGCCGGTAAGGGAAGTCGAATATAAGATTGAGTTGGTTCCTGGAACAACTCCAGTTGCAAAAGCTCCATACCGATTAGCGCCATCTGAAATTCATGAAATGATGTCACAGATTCAAGAGTTATTAGATCGTGGGTTTATCCGACCGAGTTCTTCACCGTGGGGTGCTCCGGTATTGTTTGTTAAAAAGAAAGATGGGTCAATGCGTATGTGTATTGATTATCGTGAATTGAACAAAAGAACAGTGAAAAATAAGTATCCATTACCTCGAATAGACGATTTGTTCGATCAGTTACAGGGTGCTTCATTCTTTTCCAAGATAGATTTACGATCCGGGTATCATCAGGTTCGTGTTGCTGAATCAGATATACCGAAAACAGCGTTCAGAACTAGGTATGGTCATTATGAATTTCTTGTCATGCCGTTTGGGTTGACAAATGCGCCAGCAATCTTCATGGATCTAATGAATAGAGTGTGTCGCCCGTTCTTAGATAAGTTTGTGATTGTGTTTATAGATGATATACTAGTGTATTCAAAGACCGAAAGTGAACATGCTGAACATCTGAGACAGGTTTTGAACATGTTGAAACGTGAACAACTATTTGCAAAATTTTCAAAGTGTGAATTTTGGTTACGTGAAGTGCAGTTTTTGGGTCATGTGATTTGTGCCGAGGGTATAAAAGTTGATCCGACAAAGATAGAAGCGGTAATGAATTGGAATTCTCCGAAGACTCCGACTGAGATTAAGAGTTTTCTGGGATTAGCCGGTTATTATCGCAGATTTATCAAGGATTTCTCGAAAATAGCGGGTCCGTTGACTAAGTTGACTCGTAAAGATGTAGCCTTTCGATGGACTGATGAACAGGAAAAGGCTTTTCAGATTTTGAAACAGCTACTGTGTCAGGCACCAGTGTTAGCTTTACCAAAAGGTTCAGACGACTTCGTGGTATACTGTGATGCATCATATGCCGGGTTGGGTTGTGTATTAATGCAAAGAGATAAAGTAATCGCCTACGCCTCGCGACAGTTGAAAGTTCATGAGAAGAATTATCCAGTGCATGATCTTGAAATGGCTGCAGTAGTGTTTGCTTTGAAACTGTGGAGACACTATTTGTATGGAACCCATTGTGTTATATGTACAGATCACAAGAGTTTGCAGTATATCTTCTCACAGAAAGAATTGAATATGCGTCAGAGACGATGGCAAGAGTTGATCAAAGATTACGATTGTGAAATTAAATACCATCCGGGTAAGGCAAATGTGGTTGCAGATGCGCTAAGTCGTAAAAATTCAAGTGAAAATGTGAAATTTCTTCGTTTGAATATAACTTCAGATTTGATTAACAGCTTAAAAACCATTCAGGCCTGTGCTTTAGAGGACGAACATATTAAATCTGAACAAATGACCAAACGAAAAGTGGACTTAATTGATGACTCACTGTGGACTAAAGACCTTAAACAATCGTGTTTGGGTGCCTAAGCTTGGAGATTTGAGGGATTTAATCATGACGAAAGCTCACAAATCCAGATTGACAGTACATCCGGGTAGTAATAAGATGTATCATGATTTGAAAACAGTGTATTGGTGGCCAACAATGAAATCAGATATCGCCCGTTATGTCGAAAAGTGTCATATATGTGCTCAAGTGAAGGCCGAATATCAGAAACCTTATGGTTCGTTACGTCAGTTACAGATTCCAGAGTGGAAATGGGAACATATAACGATGGATTTTGTGACCAAATTACCTCGAACTCAGAAAAGACATGATATGATTTGGGTAATAGTGGATCGCCTAACTAAAAGTGCTCATTTTCTTGCTACTCGTGAAACAGCTTCGTTAAGTGAGTTAGCCGAATTGTATATAAACGAGATAGTTAGTCGACATGGTGTGCCATTATCGATCGTTTCAGACAGAGATTCCAGATTTGTGTCGAATTTTTGGAATAGTCTTCAACAGAATTTGGGTACACGTGTGAATTTAAGTACAGCTTATCATCCTCAGACAGACGGTCAGAGTGAAAGAACGATACAGACTTTGGAGGATATGTTAAGGGCTTGTGTGTTAGAATACGGTGGTTCGTGGGATACACATTTGCCGTTGGTCGAATTTGCGTATAATAATTCATATCATTCGAGTATAGGGATGCCGCCCTATGAAATGTTATACGGTCGTCATTGCAGAACTCCGACTTGTTGGTTAGAAGCCGGGGAGAAACTGTTTGCAGGTCCCGAAATTGTTCAAATGACAGCCGAAAAAGTTGCAATTGCGAGAGAAAAGTTGAAAGCCGCTAGAGATAGGCAGAAAATGTATGTTGATCCGCGTAGACGTCCGGTAACCTTTAATGTGGGTGAACGAGTGTATCTGAAAGTTTCGCCGTGGAAAGGGGTTATCAGATTCGGTAAACGTGGTAAGTTAGCACCGAGATTTATTGGTCCGTTTCCGATCAGTGAAGTGTTGAATGATCAGACTGTGGTGTTAGATCTTCCGCCAGAGTTAGCTGGTATTCATAATACATTCAACGTATGTTATCTTCGTAAGTGTAAAGTCGACGATGAAACACAACTTCTTCCTTTAGAAGATTTAAGGGTCGATTTGAATAAGAAATTGGTGGAAGAGCCGGTCCGTGTGGTTGACCAAAAGGTGACTAAGCTGAGAAAGAAAGAGATTCCGATGGTGTTGATTGAGTGGAAACACAGTTTGGGTTCTAATCTTACGTGGGAAACGGAAGAGTTGATGAGAAAACGTTACCCTCATTTGTTTGACCAAGACCGGATTCCGAGGACGGAATCTTCTTAAGGGGGGTGGATTTGTAACAGACTGAAACCCGGGCTAGTTGTAAGTTGCCTATTTTGCCCTTAGGGTTTGTGCTTAGTCTTAAGTGCTTTTATTTTAATTATTTTATTAGTGTTTTATTATAATTGTGTTGTGACCAGTTTGTGACAAGGGTCCCAGAACATGTTGGTTTATTTAATTTGGACTCCGTTAGGACCGCCTAAGGAGATACGAAAGGTTATCAGATAAGATAACTGGTAAATACCCGTGTGTTGTGGGGTATGGGTTTTAATACCCACTTAAGAGTGTAAACTGCTTCTATTTTCTCATTTCTAGACTTTTCTCACTCAAACCCTAATTGATCTAAGTCTTAAATTGGATTATGAGGCTTTAAGGATTTATTCATATCATCCTTGTGATCATTTATCCAGGTTTGTTAGCTTGAATTCGTGCTTTAATTCATAGAAATTGGGTTTTGGGTGTAAATGGGTTTTTGATGAATTTTGAGCTTGAATCTTCATATTATGTGTTTGTATGTGTTAATTGATATTAGAAATAGGTTGTATATATGTTTAGTAGCTTCCATGTGCTTAAAATTTGATCAAAATCGCTCAAAAATCGAGTTTTTGGGGAAAAAATCACGAAATCAGCGAATGTGTTCGAACCAGTTGCTACAGTATTTTGCTACAGTGCCCGAGTTGCTACAGTGCCCGAGTTGCTACAGTTCCCGAGTTGCTACAGTGTGACTATTTGCAACAGTACCGAGTGCTACATTGTCACTATTTGCTACAGTGTCACTATTTGCTACAGTGTCACTATTTGCTACAGTGTCACTATTTGCTACAGTATCCGAGTTGCTACAGTGCCCCCGAGTTGCTACAGTGTCACTATTTGCTACAGTACCGAGTTGCTGCAGTGTCGCTATTTGCTACAGTACTTTAATGAAATTGAAACGGACGTAACTTTCAAAACGTATCTCCGTTTTTGATGAATAAACTATCGTTAGAATCGTAATAAAGAATACTTTTCAATGGTGAACTTTTAAGAAACTAGATCAAACTGTTTTTAGGCCGGAAAAGGAGTTTTAGTGTGTATGTCATGTTTTGCACGCACCTGTATGCCATTATTGAATGGAGTCATGATGTAGACTCATAAAATTATGAATATATGGTGTTATGACCTAGTTAATTGTATGAAATGATTATATTATTTATTGGATATGTACATTAACTTTGTTTGTGTTGTTCTCAGGTTATAAGGACAAGGAGGAAGCTCAGAAATAATAACTGAGCAGTTGCTGGTAATTGGTGAGTGGGTCTATCTCCGGATAGAGTTTAAGTAGCATATCATGCTACTGTGGTTGACTCTTTTACCATGAATAGTGTAGAAATTGTCATGTTAGAATAATATAGTATGCCTGATGTTGTATGTGAATTATGTGTACACTGTGTGAATGGCACCAGTCGGACCTAGGGAGACTGGGGACTCGAGACCGTGCCTAGGAGAGGTTAGAGTCCGTATGAGGTCAACCATGCCTAGGGGAGGTTGGGTCCATAGGCTACTGATTGTAGAGTATAGTGTGAATGATGCATCCCCTGCATCTGGATAACTATACTGTGAATTGAGTAGCAGGGACTATCGGTAGACTCAAGTCCGATCAGCTAGGAGTCGTGTGCTCGTACAAGCCGTCGATCCTCGTATTGTCTTATTGTATGCTAGTTGATAGTTAGCATGTGTTGTTGTTAGTATATAGCTTGTGTGTGACTTAAGCTATATCTGTTAGATAGATTCCATTCACTTAGCGGTGCGCTAATCCCCCACATATTCTTCCCTTGCAGGTTTACGTACTGCTAGTCGGGATGGGTGCTGTTGCAAAAGACATGTTTGACAACCCAACTCTGATGTGGACTTTTGTATAAATAATTTTTTGTGATAACGTAACACCGTTGTGTAAACTTAAACTTAATTACTCAGATTAATGTAATGACGCGACTTATAGTGTGTTTGTTAATAAAGTCTTCCGCTGTGTTTTAAAAAAAAAAAAAAATTGCCGGTGTTACAGGTGGGTTGGGACTCTCGTACAATTCTAATTCGAACTCCGTTTGGTCATACATTATTCGTGTTGGTCCCTTGTTTTCTAATCTTGGTCTGGATCTTAATCAATCTTTTGTAAGGATTATTGGAAGTGGTAGGGCCACATTGTTTTGGGACGATCTCTGGCTCGGTGAACAACGACTCACAGAAAAATTTCCAAGACTTTATCAACTCGAGTCAAGGAAGGATGTGTGTGTAGGTGATAGGGTCAAAAAACTGGATTCTGGAATAAAGTGTTCATGGGAATGGTCGCGGGAGCTATTTGGTCGAGTTCAATCTGATCTACAAGAGCTTCAAAACACATTAAACTCAACCTCCTTCGGGCCCAACGAAAAGGACTGTTGGAGGTGGCACTTGGATGGCAGCAGGCTGTTTAAAAGCAGTATCATGTCTGCACTTGTTGATGAAAAATTATTACATAACTCATTTCATGGCCAGGAAACTGTTTATAATAGTCTAATTCCTAGAAAAATCGAAATATTTGTGTGGAGAGCGATTCACAAAAGGATTCCAACCCGGGTGGAGCTTGATAAAAAAAGGTATCGATCTCAACTCGGTGAGGTGTCCGATGTGCGATGAAGACTTAGAGACGGTTGAACATGCAATTGTATTTTGCAAATGTGCTATGAATGTATGGTCGCGTGTTTTTCAGTGGTGGGGTTTGGGTAATGTTTCCACCCTCCCCATCAATGACATGTTCATAGATGATGCTCCATATCCACGATCGAAAGGTAATGGTGGTCTTTGGCAAGCGGTTAAGTGGGTTAGCGGATACATGATATGGAAAAATCGTAATCATAAAGTATTCGGTAGGAATTTATCTCCTAGTTCGGTAATCTTAAATGAAATCCAAAGTAAGAGTTTTTTTGGGTCACGAAGAGGTCGAAGAGATGCAAGTTCGTATGGCAACAGTGGCTGACTGATCCTAGTTTGTGTGGTTTTACATCAACCCAAACAGGGGTCGGGTAACTATTTCTAAGATAGATACTGATCGTGTTCAGGTCTGTGGCAATGCAGGCTAAATGTTTTCAACTGCATTGCTACTGTTTTCCTTAATTCTCATGGAATGCTTTCTGTTAGTCTGTGTACAGGTTATTAGCGATAGTTTGATGGGCTATCTTGGCCCAAATGTACACAAATGTATGTACCTCATGATTTAATTTAATTCAATTGCTGTCTAAGCACCCTTCTTCTATAGCTCCATCCTTGCCTGATATGACGGTTGATCACTTTCACCTCGTTACGACTTCTGCTGTTATTTTGGGCCAGATTAAAAGTTTTCCTCGGGGCACTTCATGTGGTAGGGATGGTTTACGTGCACAAAACCTTATGGATTGCTTGGGTGGTGCTGCTGTGGCAGTCTCGGATGAGTTGGTTGGCTCTATTACCGGGGTCGTTAATCTCTTTCTAGCTGGTAGGTGCCCTATGGAATTAGGAGAGTATATAGCTAGTGATCCCCTCACACCGTTTGTCAAGCCCGGCGGTGGTCTTCGTCCAATAGCTGTGGGTACTGTTTGGCGACGTCTTGTTTCGAAGGTTGGCGCTGCTATGGTTGGCCAGTCTTTGGGAAGTTACTTCGATGGTCTTCAATTTGGTAGTGGTGTTTCTTCAGGTGGTGAGGAAATTCTTCATGCTGTGAATCGGTTGATTGAGGATCGTGGCTCTGATGTTGGCCTCTCTATGTTATTAGTTGATTTTCAAAATGCCTTCAATCTAGTTGATCGTACGGTCATGTTACGTGAAGTTCGCCGCCTTTGTCCGAGCATTTCTCGGTGGGTTGAATTTTTCTACTCTAATCCAGCCAGATTGTATTATGAGAACCACACCTTATGGTCTTCTCAGGGGGTGCAACAGGGTTATCCCCTTGGTCCGCTGCTTTTTGCTTTGGTCTTACAACCCTTGGTTTCTAAAATCAGAGATAATTTTGAGGTTTGTCTTCAGGCGTGGTATTTGGATGATGGCACTATTATTGGGGACACTTTGGTGGTGGGGAAGGTTTTGCATTTGATTATGGAGGATGGGCCTCGTTTTGGGCTACATCTCAACGTTGAAAAAACAGAAATTTTCTGGCCTACGGAGGACCCTCGCAGCAGGAAAGTAGGTGTCTTTCCTCCTAATATTGCTCGGCCTTTAAATGGTGTTAAGTTGCTAGGGGCCCCCGCAACTTCCGATCTTGGTTTTAGTAGTGAACTGGTGATGCAAAGGGTGACCAAGTCCATTGCGCTTATGGATAAGGTTGCTAAGCTTGATGATCCTCAGTGTGAGTTGTTGTTGCTTAGGGCATGTACGGGAGTTTCTAAACTCTACTTTACCTTGCGTACTTGTCCTCCTAGTATATTTGAGGCTGCTCAACGCGCTTTCGATGGAGCCCTTCGATCTTCCTTGGAGCGTATTGTTACTGCTTCAGGGCCTGAGTTTGGTGATTGGCAGTGGCGGCTTGCCACCTTGCCATTTGCATTTGGAGGGCTTGGTGTTTATTCTGCGGGAGATGTTCGTCATTATGCTTTTCTGGCTTCTCGATTACAGTCTGCTGGGTTGCAGACCAAGCTCTTACGTCATACGGGTATTGTTGGTCTTGGTCGTGCTTTTGAAGATGCATTGGGTCTGTTTAATAATACGGTTGGGTTTGATATTTTAGGTAATCCGAGTGAGGTCGCTGCCCCAATACTCATGAAGAAATTGGCAGATGTTTATTTCACAAAGGTTACCGCTTCTGCAGAGTCCACTTTTTCGTTATCTCCCCGACAATCGGCCTTATGGAAATCACAGCAGGGTGATCACACATCTGCTTGGCTAAGGGCAGTCCCTATTTTGGGGTTGGGTCAGATGATGAACGCAAAGACTTACCGATGTGTGTTGTGCTACCGGTTAGGTGTTCCATTGTTCTCTATCTCGACGGCATGCTCTGCCTGTTCAAGGGTTTTTACTGAGGATATTTTCGGGGATCACGCCGTGTCTTGTGCTGGTATGGTGGGTATTAAGCATCGACATAATATTGTTCGGGATTCCCTTGTTGATGTTTGTTATCGCTCTGGGATTTCAGCGAGAAAGGAGGTTGACATTGGGTTGTCTGGAGGGAACGACAGGGCCCTCAGACCTGCAGATGTGTTACTTTATTCCTGGGATTGTGGTCGCGATGTTTGTGTTGACTTGACAGGGTCTTCTCCTTTGACGCAGTCTGGGCTTTCTGACTTTGTCCCTGGACGTGCTGTGGTTGATGCGGCTCGTCGGAAGCGGGTCAAGTACGAATCTAGCTGTCAGGCGATTGGTTATGGTTTCATTCCTTTCTCATTTTCTTCCCTGGGGGAATTAGAGAAGGAGGCTGTTTCTTTGCTAAAGCGGGTTCAGAAGAGTTCGATGGCGCTAGATATTAGTGCCGGTGCTGCTGCTAATATTTTTACTAGGATATGTTTTGCTATTGCTAGAGGTGTGGGGGCCCAGATTGTCTCTAGGCTTCCCACTAATTTTTTGTAAGTTTTAAAACTTTTAAGTTTTTTTATTATTATAATAATAATAATAAAAAAAATAATAATAATAATAATAATAATAATAATAATAATAATAATAATAATAATAATAATAATATTCTTTTTTGATATGCAGCCAATAACCAACATCATCAATTTTATCATTTGGTGCTAGTAATTCATGGACTAGGTATGTAAGACCTAGCGGACAATTGTACATTTGTACCTATCCGGTTTTTGTCCTTGACGACTTTTTCAAAGATTGCTTTTAGATTACAAGTTACTTTAATGGACTTTTTCAGGTATTTTGGGCATCTACATGTTCCGATCAATTGATATATATATACACATTGATTAGAGGAAGAGTACGTGGATATGTATATTGACGATATAGTTTTGTCTGTTTTTTTTTATAAAAAAAAGTGAACGCTTTTATATTAAACTAGTTAAATGACCCGTGATATAACGGGTTTGTTTAAACGAAATAGTTCAATGTATTTTAGTTATTAAGTAAGAGTTGTAATCACTTGAATCCATAAATTTGCTTGAAAACAAAGGGACCAATGAAAACGCGACATGTGGCGCGAAAATCACATGTGATTGGAAAAAAAAAAATTCGAAATTTTTTTTTTTTTTTAATTTTTTTTTAAAAATTTTTTTTTTCGAATTTTTTTTCCGAAATTTTTTTTCGAATTTTTTTTTTAAAAAATCATATGTGATTATGCATGTCAATCACATGTGATTGTAAACCCAATCACATGTGATTATGCATGGCAAATTCAATCACATGTGATTGTACAATTCAATCACATGTGATTGTGCAGGTAAATCACATGTGATTGTAAAAAAAAAAAATTTAAATTTTTTTTTTTTAATTTTAAAAAAAAATTAAATTTTTTTTTCAATCACATGTGATTGTAAAAAAATTAAAAAAAAATTTTTTTTAAAAAATTTTGAAACAAAATTAAATTTTTTTTTTTCAAAATAAAATTTTTGAATTTTTTTTTCCAATCACATGTGATTTTCGCGACATATGTCGCTTTCTCATTGGTCCCTTGAATCTCAACTTAATTTATGGACTCAAATGAATATTCCTCTATTAAGTAAATGTAAATGTTAAAGTCATTTAGTTTAATGACCCATGGAATCACGGATTCCAACTAAGAAACTGGTCGTTGTTTTTACAAACATATTGATGTACTTAACTTAGTAAGAATAAATGAACCACAACACTATTCGGATGTTAGTCCGTATATAAACCGAAAACAATATCCAATATTGTTTGTAACTTTGAAAATCGAAGTAAAACTTATTACAGTACCTTTTTTTGTACAAAAACAGATACTCCGTATATCTTATCTTTATCGAACGAAAAAAAAAATACTAAAACTTGACCTTTTATTTTTGCTCATCTTTTACACCTCACACATCAAGAAAATCCGTGGGGTTTATTTATTTATATCTAATATATATACACTCCGTATAATATATTACATATCTTTAATTAAAAAATAATTAAAGATGAATTAGAATAAAAATATAACTTTAATATTTCGATTAAAAATACTTCAACAGAATTAAAAAATATTATTTGTTTTTATGTTGTTTTTTTCTAATTTTTAATTAAGTAATTAATATATAAATTAATAATGACATCATTATTTAAGTTATTAAATAATTAGTTACTATAAGTAGAACTTTTTTAATAATAAAATACTTAAGATTAATGACATCATCTAAGTTATCTAGATTTTTTTCTTTTTATTTTTAATTTTTTATTAACAAATGAATTAGCCTAATAATGACATCATCATTGTAGGATTTTAATATAAACTGTAGATACGCTTTTAAAAAGAAAATGTCTCAAAATCAGAAACAAAACTCAATACAATAACAACAAAACTCAATACCACATGAGTGGTGTATGGGGATGTGAGATATAGACAATCCTTGTCCTATTCGAGAATAAAAACAAGTCATTTCTCTACACACAGTGAAAAACTCTCAAAAGTAGAGAACGTTATTCCTCTCTTTATTCGATGGATAAAGAGATTGCTTCCGAGTGAACATCCGACCAATAAGTAGGAAATGTTTTTTTTTTTAAAATAGTAAAATAAAATTAAAAATAAAATTGAGAAGCTATGAAAAAATTAAAAAAAGTAAATTTCTAAGAGTTTTAAAATCCTTCCTGGAATTCAATTTAGGCTCTAAACGCCAGTCAACACGCCAATAAATCGAAGTTTGCCGTTGACTCAAAAATAAAAACAAAACTCAATGATATGGGATATATATAGTAAGTGGTGACTGTGTATATCGTGTATACCTAGAATAAAGGTTGGAGAACTCAGATCTCGGGAAGATCCCGTTTGGACATTTTTTGGGAGATCTCGGCATTTCGAGAAATTCTCGGGGAGATATCCGACGTTGACTTACGATGACTTTTTAGTTCTTTTAATATAAATATATAAAAATAACTAAATATATGTATAGTTATATACATTTTTACGAGATTTTACAAGAAAATCTGAGAAAATGAAAGTGAAAATCCGAGATTTTACGAAAAAAATCGAGAAATGAGCGATAAAATCCGAGAAATCGTGGCTTTAACCAAGTTTGACCCCGTTGACCGAGAAATCTCAAGAAATAGACATCTCATCTCGGCTGCCTTCTCAAAACGAGATCTCAAGGAGAAATAACGAGATTTACAAATACTGCCTAGAACGCAATTTTTTAGGGAGTTAATATTTTCACTTGAAATTTTGAGAGATCCACTAGATTTAGAATTAAAATAGATCCCACTAGTTTTATGTGTTACTTTGATGTCGTTGAGCATCAAACTAGTTTTATATATTAGCTTTATACACTCTGTCAAGTGTCAATCCACTTTTAACCTTTTCTATATCCATCCGCAATATTTGTATGGACATAATGACTACCAATCTCACTATTTACAGTGGTTGAGGGCGTGAATTATTAGTGTGAGTCGTTTTTTTGCACTTTTTGATGATTAAGATGTGTTAGTTTTTTGTGTGAAGTATTGATGGTGTTGATTTTTAGTGTTGATTATGAGTATTGTGATGATGTGTTAAAATATAATTGAGTAAGTATTAAAAAGGGGATAAAATAATATTTTAAAATTAATAAAAAATTAAAAAAGTAAAAGCAACACCGTTGCTTGATCCGTTGTTTGGCAACACACAGCTCAAATTTTAGCCCATCCCACGCATCGATACGAAACAAACTTGCGTTGGTTGCTTGCCACATAGGCTGCAATGGTGTGGCCATACAACCGATACAATCGGTCTTATAATATTTGTAACAGACTAGCAGATTTGTTGGGCAATTGACCCAGGAGCTAGTTAAGCATTAATACAACTTTAAAAATGCAGTAATGTTTTTTCTTAGAAGTTCTAATAAAAAAATTTTGTTTGAATTTAAACCTCAAAAACAATAAAATTTTTGTTAAAAATAAAATTTAGCTAGTGCCTAAAAAATTTCATTGTCACATTAAAAAGGCTTACAAAAAATTTGTGAAAAAGTGAAGCTTTTTTATTAGTTACTTTAAATGCAGAGAAATTTTGGGCTTAGTTTAAGCCTGATTTTGATTGGGTCCATGCTCGGCAATTGGCATCTCAAAAATTGTGCAAGCTTTTAGCTCTTTTTAATAAAATTGCTTCTACTGTTCGGGAAAAAAAAAATTCTTACTTATATATAATTTGGTGATAATACTGACATCACCAAGTTTAATCGGTTCAAATTCTAATATATTGCACCTTTAGCTGTTACAAGAGAATAGTGTGCCCGCTACGCTGGGCAAAAATTATCAAATCGTTCGATATTCATATTTAAAATGTATGGAGTAACATTTTTCAATGTATTAAATTAAATTTTCATAAATAATTAACATATAACTTGTTAAAATGTTACTCATTAAAATTAAGAAAAAAATTATTTAGTTGCAAAATAAAAATGAAGTATCAAATATCAAACATATTTGCTATGCATGTTTTCTAATGTTCTGACAACAAAAAATTTTAACCTCAAATAAGTAATATATACGTGGTATATACTCTGAAATCAATAATATAATCGTATACATTTTTTGATCAAAAAGTTCACCCTTAGAGTTTGCGAAAACCAATAATATAGTCGCCTACAATTTTTGACCAAAGAATTCACCCTTAGAGCTACAAAAAAATATATACTCCGAATCAATAATATAATCGTGTACAATTCTTGACCAAAAAATTGATCCTTGGCTGTTGTAGAAAACAATAACATAGTCGGCTACAATTTTTTTCAAAGAATTAACCTTTTAAAAAAGAAAAAGAAAAAAAATTGTCAAAGTTGAACAGTAAAATTGGGCCAATGGGTTTTCCAAAGAATTAACCTTTTAAAAAAGAAAAAGGAAATTTTTTTTGACAAAGTTGAACTGTAAAATTGGGCCAATGGGAGGCCTGTTTTCCGGGCATAAATAGGTATAAGGTAATTTGTATGGTTGATTCCAATTGACGTCATATATTAGATTCTTATATTAAATATTAATTTTTTATAATAATACTTCGTAACTGTTGTATAGAATTTAAATCTATATATCTATCTATCTATCTATAACATTTTATAAAGCAGATGGCTTTTCCTACGTGTCAACAGCAGCCTTATTAGTCCATTCCATTATGCCACGTGTCATTTACAGATTGGTTAATCAGTTTATGTCCTGACAGCACGCCATCTGTCGCTCTCTTATTGGTGCTATCAATTCAAAAAAAACCTATCTCTTTCTCTTTCATTCTCCAATTGTTTTCTTAAATTTTGTACAATCGATTTTTCCTTCAATAGTTTGTTTTCAACCATCATCATCGTTCATCTTCATCATCATAATCATCTATTCATCTTCATCATACAGTACGCCAACAATAGCGCTTCCACTCCACCGCCACCCACAATCAATTGTTGATTTGGAAAAATCACCCACAATCAATTGTTTATTTGGGGTAAAAGTTAGGGTTCCTAGCGATAAAGCTACAACTGTCGTCGTTGATGTGGTGATCTCTCTAACAACGTTTCCGCAATCAAACCCATCCTAAACTCAATTGATTCAATTTATAGGGTATGAAATACTTTCACAATACTGAATCGCCGTTTAATCATTCGAGTACCGGGCGGTGAAACTATCTTCCGATTATCAAGAAAAATGTTGACATCAACGAAATTCTTGATGGGTTTCTCATCCAATAGATCTGTAAGTTTCAAAATTATTATTATGTTCGATTTTTATGCAATCGCTCCACAAATTCCTCGGTTTTTACTTTCCGAAATCATGCCACAGTGTAATTTTTGTTAGGAATTCTAATTTTGTTGTAAACACTTTAAATCTGTTATCCTACTTTATTTTTATACTCGAATTTTGTTTTAATTGTGATCTTTTGGCTTATAATGCGTTTAAATTTTTAAACATTTAAATTAAGGCTTTTGATTTCATAAAATCAAACTGCGATATTTTTTAATTAGGAAATTTGTTTCCATGCATCAGTTGATTTCTACCATGCTTTCAGTTTTTAAATTCTGATTATTTTTAACTTTTATAATGTTTATTTACCTTTTAAAATAATTATTGCGTTTATTTTGCACACTTGCAGTTTTGTATGGTGCCAGCAACTCTAATGGTAGAGTATGGCCATCTTTGTACCAGTGCATTCGACAAATTCTGAAATTTCCTGAACAAGACTTCAATTATGGTGTTGACGCTTTCCCTTTATTCCATGTTGTTTACTCTGCTTTACTAACAAAGATAGATGTGATGAAAACACTGGACACAATGGGTCATAAACTATGTATGTGTCTGATGATCTAAGTAAACCAACTTAGATCTTAATGAGGTTTTGGATAGACCCATCAAATCTTCTTTTGTCCCTTTTTCGAAATATTAAAAACAATTGTTTGATAAAAACACCAATGTACTGTTCTATTGCACTGTTTTCGATTGCTATATTATTTTTTATAGTTATCATTAATTATTGACTTCATTGGTAATTACTGAATTGTTGCTTCATCATAGAAGAATTTAGTTTATTTACGATTACTTCATGTATTTGAGTTTCAATGTGTGTGACTTTTTTGGTTGATTGCAGTGTTTACTACCCGATAACCCATCTCCGTGGGACAAAATGAACATACATGGTCATACATCTACGTTGGCGCTTTAATGAGTTCAAATTGTCTATCACTATGGCAACACTAGTATGGTCTACATTTATACATTCATTATGTAGGTTTTTGTACTTTTTTATTTCATTTGATTTTGAGTGAGTGACTGCAGTCTTCTCCCAAATGTATACAATTATTGGTGTGAGCCATGTGCACACATTTTACCTGACAGGTTGTTTCCGGTTGTTGTTGTTATAAGCCTTATGGCCAACGCCGCATATATCTTCATTGTTTAAACTGTAAGTTTTTATGGATTTTTATTCAGTGTCTTTATTAATTATTTTCTGGGATAGGCTTTCGTTGTGGTCATGGCTTTGCAATTGTGATGCGAAATTGTTTTTTTGTTGGCCATTATTGTATATATCAGTCGTGGTTATTGTTCAATTGGAAGATAGATCTGTATTAACAATTTTGTTCACAGTTTCTTCCTTTTGGGAGATGCTCCATTCATATTTGTTATTAATTCGCTGTTTATGGTCAGTTCACATGCTGATTAATTTTGCTGAAATATCTGATTATTATAATTTCCTGCTTATACTTGATGTTTAACGACGGCTTAAACACTTTGGTATGGCTCTCTTTACGATTTTTTTTCGTTTGTTTCGCTTACATTTTATATGATGGCTATCGATTTGTTCTGTCTCTGTTTTCAATTGTTGATTGTCGCTACATAGCAAAGCTATCTACTTGGCTTATCTAGCTACATCATAAATTTAGTTACAAAAATATAGACACGATCTTGGTCACTGCGAGCTACAACATAAGATGATTTTGGTGTGTGTAGCATTGCATTGTGTACTTTACAATTAGAAATGAGCTTAAAGACTTAAGTTATCATCTATAGATATTTAAAAGTTAAATCTAGAAAGGCTACTCTTTTTCAAAAAGATGAAAAGTAACTAAATAAAAATGGAATTGAATGAATAGATAAAGTTCTAAACTTGCATCGCGTATGACTTTCTGTTTTTCATGCATATTTATTAGCAATATATGTTCCAGGGCTACTATTGATATGTGTCATTTGTTTGCAGAACTATACGCAAGGCCTAACTTAAGAGTTAACATCGAAAAAGAAGGAACATATATTGGCATCATAACCTATGGGTTGCAGCCAACAAATTTGTTGCTAAGAAGTAGGCTGTGATGGTAAACATATTGCCCAAGAGCTGAGCAACTTGAATAAATGTTTTCGTATCTTAGCAGGGCAATCTCTGGATTGCAACCATGTCGATTTACTTTCGGTTGCTTCGTTAATGTATATGTCTGAGCCACTAAGGGGACCACGAAGATTAGTAACACACTTTTTGAGTGGTTCTCTTTAGTCATATGGCACAATTGTATTAATGATTGTGCCTGATGACTCTCACAACTCCGAATAGAAACTTATGGTTTTTCTAGAAAGAAGGTTACTAAAAAAGGTTTTGGTGATTAATTGGTAGGAATTGGGTCAACAAATGGGTTAGAATGGTTTTGTACCTTGGCATGGCAACTTACAGTTTGCAACCGGTACAATTCCCACTATTTTGTTTGATTTCACCCACTTATTTGAGCCTATATTTGATTAACTGAATTTTAGGTCCAATGTTATATGATGAATAAATGCGAAATTTTCTAATTCTGTTGCCAAGTTTGATTTTCAAAGTAATTTAATTTTTTTAGTTGGTGGCTATTTAATATTGCTTACTAATTTGGTTTAATGTTATATTATCTTATTGAATTTCCTGATGCTCGATGCCTACCTGAAGGTGTGTGTATACGACTATGGCTAGCTGTGCATTTCATGATAAATTGAGAGTGAGTATTCTATCTTTTTTTTTTTTTTGCCAATTTTATAATTCTGCTTTTTCTTATATATTCCTGAACGTAGTTGCTTTTTTGTTTATCAACGACGGTGACATTTTTATTGTAGTGTTTCAACCGTGTAAGACCCTGTTTTCTGTTTCAGTGTATCGGGACGCCATCCCAGTTACTGGATGTCGTCCTGTCTTTTGAAGCTGGACGCCGTCTCATATTCTGGACGCCGTCCAAACGTACTGACGGGCCAGCTTTGGGATTTTGCTTTATTAAAGGGATATTATGGTAAATTCACTTGTCAAACATTTTGAGGCCACAAAAGCTGATCCAAACTCATTTGGATCTTATCTTCCACCTCTCCAAATACTCTCAACCCTTTTTAGTGAGAGAAACCTTGGTTTTAGTGAGAGAGAACTTGATTGGAGAAGAAGGAGTGAGATTCTCACCAAAGCTCGAGTGTTAAAGTTGTTCATCTAGTCTCTAGCTACGTAGTGATTGTGGTGGTAAGTCTTAACCTTGATTTCCTTATTTTAAGTTCCTTAAGGGTTAGGGTTTGGGTTAGTGATGAACATAAAACCCATTTGTTAGCGATTTGGGGGTTTTGGGTAAGATTGAGTCATGAGGACTCAAGAATGACTAACCTAGGGTTTCAAGTGATAATTGAGGTTATTGAGTCTTAATTGGTTAGTTAATTACTAGCACACCTAGATATTAAATGAATGGGTGTTATTTGGGTATGTTGGTGACCCAAATGGGTGTCTTGACTTTGAAATGGGTCAAATGAGTCTTGGGTGACCTAAGTTGTCTAATGAGTGTGAAAATGCGATAACCTTGTGTTAAAAAGTGTATTAAGACCATAATCGAATTAATGTTAGGGGTTTGGCATAATCCCGACCTAGTGATAGAGTTAATGGTGCAAATGGGTCACATTTGCACTACGGGTCAAAATGACAATGGGGTGGTGAGTGAGTTGGTTCACCAACTTGAATGTATGATTGATATATGTACATAATATAATAGGTACGTTATCTTGAAGTTTGCGAGCTTGATTCATCATTTCACCGAAGGCGTTAAGGTGAGTGGAATAATTATGTACGTACGTCTATAGTGTATTTACTTGTATGCTATGGCATGATCCACGTAGCCGGAAGTGCCATAGTATGTACGGGTGTCATGATGTAAATCGCGAGCCGGTAGCATCTTGGTATCTTGAGTTGATGCGAGCACCACGAGCCAGTAGCATCGAGGTGTGAACCATGAGCCGGTAGCACTATAAAATGAGGTGTGAACCACGAGCCGGTAACACTAAAGTGTGAGCCACGAGCCAGTAGCACTATAAAATGAAGTGTGAACCAATGAGCCGGTAACACTATAAAGGAGTGTGACTCAAATGCGTAGTGGCGTGAACCAAGAATCCGGTAGCGTCATAGCATTTCGTATGGTGTAAACCATGAGCCGGTAGCACCATAGCGTTTATGGTTAACCATATAATTTGTGCACGTATTATAGTGTAGTATATTATATTATTTGGCGTATATGCTATTGTGTATGGTAGTTGCGGTATTTGAGGTTATTAGCTTTATACTTGGAGTTAGTATGCTAATTATTGCTAGCACGTATGCTGTATATGAGTAAGTGTTTGCTAGTAGGTATATTATATATGTATGTGTATAATTATTGCATGCACTAAGCTTATGCTTACCCCTCTCGTTGTTTATATTTTTAGTTGCATGTGCGGAGAAGGGCAAGTGTAAGCTAGGGGACTAGAGGATTTCCCCATTGTTGTTGTGGTTGATAGCTTTTGGATTTCGACTTAGGTTTGGGTAGTGTAATCCCAAACACCATGCTCATCGTTTGTTTGGAAACTAAACACTTTTGGGTCAAAATTGCTACACTAATGTACTTAATGGGTCGTTGGAGTCCCAAGGGTCGTCTTGCCCATTTTGATGTCTAAACATTTCTAATTTATGTATTGGATGTAATTAAACTTGGGGCGTTGGTTATAAATCACTTTGGTGTTGCTTTGGAAGTGTTGATATAAAATGTTAAGGTTTTAGGACTGATCAGACATCTGGACGCCGTCTAGCCTGGGCTGGGTGAGTTTTTGTCACAGAGCTTTTTAGAACAACTGGACGTCGTCTAATATTTGGGAAGCCGTCCTGGCCTTTGAAACTGGACGCTGTCCAAATGAACTGAACTGTTAAAAAAAATTGGCGTATTTTTGGTAAAACGAAGTTGGGTCGTTACAAGTGGTATCAGAGCATGGTCAAATGGATTTAGGCGACTTAAGATAGGTGCCTAGTGTCACACCCCCAAATAGGGCATGTGGTATTTGTGACTAATTATATCAAATCACAGTTGTATAAACGAGAACGACACTATATGAGACGTTTTATTGAGTTTTTGCAGCGGAAGATAAATAGATTACATTGTATTTAGAGCATTAAATGTTTTTAAATGAATTGGTAAGTAATGCATGAAGACTTCAAGCATGGCAATCAATCATCATCAAAGCAGCAGATATACAGCGGAAGCATTATTTAAGTACCTGGGAATAAACATGCTTAAAAAGTCAACACTAGGTTGAGTGAGTTCATAGGTTTATCATAAATAATAATTTCAGTAATAGATCACAAGATTTAATATAATAAAAGACGATATATCATATATATCAAAAGTATGCCAAGAGTGTATAATATCAAAACTAAACGATTTTACCCCGTAACAATACATGTAATTGTCGAGATCATTATTATACCACCAATTGACCTGAGGTCAACAGTGCGGGACGTTACTCCCAATAGCACTATTTATAATAATTCCATTTGCCTCTTTAGTTCATCTAGCAATTAATGATATTATAAAGCAGGGATTTGCATGTTTCAAATGAACACAATAAAAATACTCATGTTGGTCGCATAATAGTTTGTACTTGTGTCTATCAATTATAAAAATAGTAAATGTATTCTCAGCCCAAAAATGTAGATAAAAATGGAGCAAATGAAACTCACGCAAAATCAGTTTTAGTATTTGTATTCATTACATAAAACAGTTATAAAACAGCGCATGTATTCTCAGCCCAAAAATATAGATAAAAAGGGAGCAATGAAAACTCACGCACAATCAGTTTTAGTATTTGTATCCATTTAGTAAAACAGTTATAAAAGCATTGCATGTATTCTCAGCCCAAAAATGTAAAGAGTAAAAGGGATCAAATGAAACTCACCTTAAAATAACACAACAAAGATTTTACTAGGAAGTAGCTGTAATTGAAGTAGACTGGAAATCTCAACCTAGAGATAGAATGTACGATCAGATGTTGTCTAATAGATATAAGTATAGTAACTCTACTAATGATAATGGTTTTCTAAAAGAAATTTCATTTTCGAAAAGGTTACTATCTATGGAAAGTTCCCACTTTTAGTAACTTTCCAATTATAGAAAGTTCAGGTTATAATCTTTAACATAACGTTGTACGACTATCTCAAATCTCGTTGCTATCATACAAGTCACTTGAATGATCAGTTGTTACCGGGCGCCCAGGATTCTTGACCAGAATCTATGTCATGGCATTCGAAATCCACAAACAGTTCCCATAAGGCAACAAGGACCACCCTAGGCCATATGTAGCGGTGAAGTTCGTATATAGTGCACGTTATCTTGATTATAACCTTCACATATTATAGGTGTATAAACTTTTATTATATAGTTAAGTTATATATATATATATATATATATATATATATATATATATATATATATATATATATACACTATTAGTATTACATAATTATTAATAGTTTTATAATTATATACGCATTATTATTCAAGCTGTAATTACTATATTGATTTAGATTAATTTAATATTTATAATATACTAATTACTAACACATACAATATATAACATAATTGGTTATACTATTTGTTATTTAATTTACAAGATACTTAATAATATAGTACTTTATTAACCCAATATTATCCATAAATACCTAAATAATTAATTAAATACCTAATAATCATATACATAATTTTTATAGTCTTAGTTAATTATAAAAATCAGTAGAAAAATTAAAGAAAGTATTTTATTAAAATTTTGTATTTATATTTCTTTTATTCTTAATTTAAATACAAAACAAGTTTAATTCTACATAAAATACCAAATAAACATAAATAATTATTTTTAAAATTTTTATAAGTTTCTTACAGTTAAATAACTTGTAGAAAAATATTTATAAAAATATTTCTCCATTTTTACAATTATTTCCTTATTTAACTCCTGTTTACATAATAATAGTGTTTAATTATGTAATAATTATTGATTCGACCCATAAATTAATTTTTATAATTTTATCAGACCTAGATAAAGTTTATGAACCCATAAAAATTATTTATTTATTTTTATTTACTGTGTATATTGTTATTACGAATTTTATATGGTTTTCGTGTTTAATTAGTATTTAATTCGTAATTAACTACAAATAATATTCCAAAACTTATCATAATTATTTTTATAAGTACTACTACTGTTCTAAATAATTTCTAAACAAATACTACTGATGTGAATATTTATTAACAATTTAAAATAATAATTGGGTAAAAATATAAGAAATAAATAAAATGAATAAAAATAAATAAGAAAATGAAAATGAAATATTACCTCAAGAGTTCTTCAAGTTTTTAGAGAGGGGATTTTGGTGTGATTTGTGAATGAGAAACTAGGAGTCTAAGGGTGTTTATATAGTGCAAGTATTAGAGTGTTAGTCAATATAAGGATGTTCTAATTTATGATTTTATTTTATTTTATAATTCTTTTAGTCAACAATAGGTGGTACTAGTTTATACTTTTTTTATATATATTTTATTTTTAGTCAACATAAGGATATATTTGTTTAAGATTCTTTAATCTCATTATTATTATTATTATTATTATTATTATTATTATTATTATTATTATTATTATTATTATTATTATTATTATTATTATTATTATTATTATTATTATTATTATTATTATTATTATTATATATATTTTTTACATTTACTACATGATAAGTATTATTTTCTTTTTACTAATTCATGACTTGTATTTATTTTTTATTTAGTTCCCAATTGTTTTATTATTTATATAAATGTCACTTTTTATTTATTACTTATAGATTAATAGTTATAATATTACAGAAATGCATAATTATTTACGAATAACTGTTCGTGAATCGTCAGAATCATATAAAAGTTAGGTTTAAATTTAGTCGAAAATTTCTGGGTTGTTATAGTACCTACCCGTTAAAAGAAATTTTGTCCCGAAATTTGTTTGTGGTCATCATGGCTAACAATAAAAATGTTCTCGTGACGAATATGAGTTGATAAATAGAGTTTTATCACTATTGAGTAATATAGATAAAACGATTCGATTACAGGAAGAGTATAAACGAAGCTATCGTAAAAGTGTGAAATGAGAAAATTAAATGTTCACCTTAACTTTTGACATAGCTAAAGTTGATTTTCGGAATTCAAGGGATTTAAAGAAATCTTCAAAATCTTTATAAGATTTGATTCTCCGGTAATTAAGGAAATTAGGATTTTCTTTGATTAAATGCGGTGAATTGCCTTGATTTTCGTGTCTAGAATTTCGCTATAAATTAACTTCTTCCGTTTCATTATCTTCACCACTTCTATACTTTCTTCCTCAATTGATACTTCCAAAAGATTTGTTAATATGCTCAATCCCGTATTGATCCTTGTTATTATATTGACCATATATACAGTCATTCTTCTTTTTTATTTACCACCAGAGAAATTTGTTTTCTTCTACTATTCCCTTGGGGTTATAATGTTTTTAATTCTCCCGTGTCTTTATTGTAATACGTATTGATATACACAATTTGTAATTTCCGTGTTATTATCAGGCTTTATATTTTCCCTTATATGTCGGAGCTCTTTGCTCTTGTTTTCTCTTCTCGACTTTAAGTAAAGCGAATAATGGTCCAGAATTCGTAGGTATGAAGTTTTAAATGAACATAATGTTCTAAGTGGAAAGAAACATAATATCATGATTTGATTTGTTAAATTACCAGAATTACTGAGGATAGAACTATCAAGAATATATTTTCTTGATATGTTCGAGGTTAAGTAGAATGTAAGAGTCGTGTAACATGGTAAATGTTGATTATAAAGTCTGTGAATCTTCATATTCCATTAAAAATTTAGCATGACTTACTGTAATATAACCATGTTGGCCCGACGTCATTATATTATACTAACTCATGTTTCAATTCCCAACACCACTTCAAAACATTTATAATTTAAACTTGAATTTTAAAGAATATAGAAACTAAAACAGTTTCCTTTATGATGTAATAAAGATATCACAAAGAGATAATTAATTGCGGACAAGAATCGTTATGAAGATATCTTCAGAAATATTGAGGATATTTATAACGAAGAATACGAAAATATTTAAAATCGAAGGATAATGATGGGAATTTTTCTATAAAGATTTAGAATGCGTAAAAAGATCTTCTATGATTTCCTTCAGAAATCGAATCATCTAGATTCTTTGGTTATAGGTTTTGAAATGTCCCGTTCTTATTGATTAAAAACGTTCCATATTAATTGATTTCGTTGCGAGGTTTTGACCTCTATATGAGACGTTTTTCAAAGACTGCATTCATTTTTAAAACAAACCATAACCTTTATTTCATAAATAAAGGTTTAAAAAGCTTTACGTAGATTATCAAATAATGATAATATAAAATATCCTGTTTACACACGACCATTACATAATGGTTTACAATACAAGTATGTTACATCGAAATCAGTTTCTTGAATGCAGTTTTTACACAATATCATACAAACATGGACTCTAAATATTGTCCTTATTTTAGTATGCAACAGCGGAAGCTCTTAGTATTCACCTGAGAATAAACATGCTTTAAACGTCAACAAAAATGTTGGTGAGTTATAGGTTTAACCTATATATATCAAATCGTAACAATAGACCACAAGATTTCATATTTCAATACACATCCCATACATAGAGATAAAAATCATTCATATGGTGAACACCTGGTAACCGACATTAACAAGATGCATATATAAGAATATCCCCATCATTCCGGGACACCCTTCGGATATGATATAAATTTCGAAGTACTAAAGCATCCGGTACTTTGGATAGGGTTTGTTAGGCCCAATAGATCTATCTTTCGCGTCAATTAGGGTGTCTGTTCCCTAATTCTTAGATTACCAGACTTAATAAAAAGGGGCATATTCGATTTCGATAATTCAACCATAGAATGTAGTTTCGCGTACTTGTGTCTATTTTGTAAATCATTTATAAAACCTGCATGTATTCTCATCCCAAAAATATTAGATTTTAAAAGTGGGACCATAACTCACTTTCACAGATTTTTACTTCGTCGGGAAGTAAAACTTGGCCACTGGTTGATTCACGAACCTATAACAATATATACATATATATCAAAGTATGTTCAAAATATATTTACAACACTTTTAATATATTTTGATGTTTTAAGTTTATTAAGTCAGCTGTCCTCGTTAGTAACCTACAACTAGTTGTCCACAGTTAGATGTACAGAAATAAATCGATAAATATTATCTTGAATCAATCCACGACCTAGCTAACTCCAACATTCACATATAGAGTGTCTATGGTTGTTCCGAAATATATATAGATGTGTCGACATGATAGGTTGAAACATTGTATACGTGTCTATGGTATCTCAAGATTACATAATATACAATACAAGTTGATTAAGTTATGGTTGGAATATATTTGTTACCAATTTTCACGTAGCTAAAATGAGAAAAATTATCCAATCTTGTTTTACCCATAACTTCTTCATTTTAAATCCGTTTTGAGTGAATCAAATTGCTATGGTTTCATATTGAACTCTATTTTATGAATCTAAATAGAAAAAGTATAGGTTTATAGTCGGAAAAATAAGTTACAAGTCGTTTTTGTAAAGGTAGTCATTTCAGTCGAAAGAACGACGTCTAGATGACCATTTTAGAAAACATACTTCCACTTTGAGTTTAACCATAATTTTTGGATATAGTTTCATGTTCATAATTAAAATCATTTTCTCAGAATAACAACTTTTAAATCAAAGTTTATCATAGTTTTTAATTAACTAACCCAAAACAGCCCGCGGTGTTACTACGACGGCGTAAATCCGATTTTACGGTGTTTTCGTGTTTCCAGGTTTTAAATCATTAAGTTAGCATATCATATAGATATAGAACATGTGTTTAGTTGATTTTTAAATTCAAGTTAGAAGGATTAACTTTTATTTGCGAACAAGTTTAGAATTAACTAAACTATGTTCTAGTGATTACAAGTTTATAACGTTGAATAAGACAGCTTTTTATGTATGAATCGAATGATGTTATGAACATCATTACTACCTCAAGTTCCTTGGATAAACCTACTAGTAATGAGAAAAATGGATCTAGCTTCAAAGGATCCTTGGATGGCTTGAAAGTTCTTGAAGCAAAATCATGACACGAAAACAATTTCAAGTAAGATTTCCACTCGAAATAAGATTGTTATAGTTATAGAAATTGAATTAAAGTTTGAATATGAATATTATTTTGTATTAGAAAGATAACCTACTGTAAGTAACAAAGGTTTCTTGATCTTGGATGATTACTTGGAATGGATTTAGAAAACTTGGAGTAAACTTGCAATCTTGGAAGTATTCTTGATTTTATGAAACTAGAACTTTTGGAATTTATGAAGAACACTTAGAACTTGAAGATAGAACTTGAGAGAGATCAATTAGATGAAGAAAATTGAAGAATGAAAGTGTTTGTAGGTGTTTTTGGTCGTTGGTGTATGGATTAGATATAAAGGATATGTAATTTTGTTTTCATGTAAATAAGTCATGAATGATTACTCATATTTTTGTAATTTTATGAGATATTTCATGCTAGTTGCCAAATGATGGTTCCCACATGTGTTAGGTGACTCACATGGGCTGCTAAGAGCTGATCATTGGAGTGTATAAACCAATAGTACATATATCTAAAAGCTGTGTATTGTACGAGTACGAATACGGGTGCATACGAGTAGAATTGTCGATGAAACTGAACGAGGATGTAATTGTAAGCATTTTTGTTAAGTAGAAGTATTTTGATAAGTGTCTTGAAGTCTTTCAAAAGTGTATGAATACATATTAAAACACTACATGTATATACATTTTAACTGAGTCGTTAAGTCATCGTTAGTCGTTACATGTAAATGTTGTTTTGAAACCCTTAGGTTAACGATCTTGTTGAATGTTGTTAACCCATTGTTTATTATAACAAATTAGATATTAAATTGTTATATTATATTGATATTATGATATATAATATATCTTAGTATGATATATATACATGTCGTTAAAACGATAATCGTTAAATATATGTCTCGTTTCGAAATCATTAAGTTAGTAGTCTTATTTTTACATATGTATTTCATTGTTAATACACTTAATAATATATTTACTTATCATTTAACATAATTAACCAAGTGTATCAATATCTTAATATGATTCATATGTACCTAGTAAGACGTTGTTATAACGATAATCGTTATATATATCATTTTCGAGTTTCTTAAGTTAATAGTCTCATTTTTATGTATATAACTCATTGTTAAAATACCTAATGAGATACATACTTATAATAAAATCATTTTAACTATATATATAACCATATATATGTCATCGTATAGTTTTTACAAGTTTTAACGTTCGTGAATCACCGGTCAACTTGGGTGGTCAATTGTCTATATGAAACCTATTTCAATTAATCAAGTCTTAACAAGTTTGATTGCTTAACATGTTGGAAACACTTAATCATGTAAATAACAATTTCATTTAATATATATATATATATATATATATATATATATATATATATATATATATATATATATATATATATAAACATGGAAAAGTTCGGGTCACTACAGTACCTACCCGTTAAATAAATTTCGTCCCGAAATTTTAAGCAGTTGGAGGTGCTGACGTATCTTCTGGAAATAAATGCGGGTATTTCTTCTTCATTTGATCTTCACACTCCCAGGTGAACTCGGGTCCTCTACGAGCATTCCATCGAACCTTAATAATCGGTATCTTGTTTTGTTTAAGTCTCTTAACCTCACGATCCATTATCTCGACGGGTTCTTCAATGAATTGAAGTTTTTCATTGATTTGGATTTCGTCCAACGGAATAGTGAGATCTTCTTTAGCAAAACATTTCTTCAAATTTGAGACGTGGAAAGTGTTATGTACAGCCGCGAGTTGTTGAGGTAGCTCCAGTTGGTAAGCTACTGGTCCGACACGATCTATAATCTTGAATGGTCCAATGTACCTTGGATTTAGTTTCCCCCGTTTACCAAATCGAACAACGCCTTTCCAAGGTAAAACCTTAAGCATGACCATTTCTCCAATTTCAAACTCTATATCTTTTCTTTTACTGTCCGCGTAGCTCTTTTGTCGACTCTGGGCGGTTTTCAATCTTTGTTAAATTTGGATGATTTTCTCGGTAGTTTCTTGTATTATCTCCGGACCCGTAATCTGTCTATCCCCCACTTCACTCCAACAAATCGGAGACCTGCACTTTCTACCATAAAGTGCTTCAAACGGCGCCATCTCAATGCTTGAATGGTAGCTGTTGTTGTAGGAAAATTCTGCTAACGGTAGATGTCGATCCCAACTATTTCCGAAATCAATAACACAAGCTCGTAGCATGTCTTCAAGCGTTTGTATCGTCCTTTCGCTCTGCCCATCAGTTTGTGGATGATAGGCAGTACTCATGTCTAGACGAGTTCCCAATGCTTGCTGTAATGTCTGCCAGAATCTTGAAATAAATATGTCATCCCTATCAGAGATAATAGAGATTGGTATTCCATGTCGGGAGACGACTTCCTTCAAATATAGTTGTGCTAACTTCTCCATCTTGTCATCTTCTCTTATTGGCAGGAAGTGTGCTGACTTGGTGAGACGATCAACTATTACCCAAATAGTATCATAACCACTTGCAGTCCTTGGCAATTTAGTAATGAAATCCATGGTAATGTTTTCCCATTTCCATTCTAGGATGTCAGGTTGTTGTAGTAGACCTGATGGTTTCTGATGTTCAGCTTTGACCTTAGAACACGTCAAACATTCTCCTACATATTTAGCAATATCGGCTTTCATACCTGGCCACCAAAAATGTTTCTTAAGATCCTTGTACATCTTCCCCGTTCCAGGATGTATTGAGTATCTGGTTTTATGAGCTTCTCTAAGTACCATTTCTCTCATATCTCCAAATTTTGGTACCCGAATTCTTTCAGCCCTATACCGGGTTCCGTCTTCCCGAATATTAAGATGCTTCTCCGATCCTTTGGGTATTTCATCCTTTAAATTTCCCTCTTTTAAAACTCCTTGTTGCGCCTCCTTTATTTGAGTAGTAAGGTTATTGTGAATCATTATATTCATAGATTTTACTCGAATGGGTTCTCTATCCTTCCTGCTCAAGGCGTCGGCTACCACATTTGCCTTCCCCGGGTGGTAACGAATCTCAAAGTCGTAATCATTCAACAATTCAATACACCTACGCTGCCTCATATTCAGTTGTTTTTGATTAAATATGTGTTGAAGACTTTTGTGGTCGGTATATATAATACGTTTGACCCCATATAAGTAGTGCCTCCAAGTCTTTAATGCAAAAACAACCGCGCCTAATTCCAAATCATACGTCGTATAATTTTGTTCGTGAATCTTCAATTGTCTAGACGCATAAGCAATCACCTTCGTTCGTTGCATTAATACACAACCGAGACCTTGCTTTGATGCATCACAATAAATCACAAAATCATCATTCCCTTCAGGCAATGACAATATATGTGCCGTAGTTAGCTTTTTCTTCAATAACTGAAACGCTTTATCTTGTTCATCCTTCCATTCAAATTTCTTCCCTTTATGCGTTAATGCAGTCAAGGGTTTTGCTATTCTGGAAAAGTAGTAACCAGCTAGTCCTAAAAATTGACGTAAATGCTTCGGAGTTTTTGGGGTTTCCCACTTTTCAACGGTTTCGATCTTTGCCGGGTCCACCTGGATACCTTCTTTGTTCACTATGTGACCGAGGAATTGAACTTCTTCCAACCAAAATGCACACTTTGAAAATTTAGCGTACAATTCTTCCTTCCTCAATACTTCTAACACCTTTCTTAAATGTTCACTGTATTCTTGGTCATTCTTTGAGTAAATAAGTATGTCATCAATGAAAACAATGACAAACTTGTCAAGGTATGGTCCACACACTCGGTTCATAAGGTCCATGAACACAGCTGGTGCGTTAGTCAATCCAAACGGCATAACCATAAACTCGTAATGACCATAACGCATCCTAAAAGCAGTTTTTGGAATATCATCCTCCTTTACTCGCATTTGATGATATCCAGAATGTAAATCGATCTTCGAATAAACCGACGAGCCTTGTAGTTGATCAAATAAGTCGTTAATTCTCGGCAGTGGATAACGGTTTTTGATGGTAAGTTTGTTCAACTCTCTGTAGTCAATACACAACCTAAATGTACCATCCTTCTTCTTGACAAACAAAACAGGGGCTCCCCATGGTGATGTGCTTGGTCGAATGAAACCACGTTCTAATTGTTCTTGCAGTTGGCTTTGCAGTTCTTTCATCTCGCTGGGTGCGAGTCTATAAGGAGCACGAGCTATTGGTGCAGCTCCTGGTACAAGATCTATTTGAAATTCAACAGATCGATGTGGAGGTAGTCCCGGTAATTCTTTCGGAAATACATCGGGAAATTCTTTTGTGACGGGAACATCATTGATGCTCTTTTCTTCAGTTTGTACTTTCTCGACGTGTGCTAGAACAGCATAGCAACCTTTTCTTATTAGTTTTTGTGCCTTCAAATTACTAATAAGATGTAGCTTCATGTTGCCCTTTTCTCCGTACACTATTAAGGGTTCTCCTTCTTACAATGCGAATTGCATTTTTATAACATACGATCTCTGCTTTCACCTTCTTCAGCCAGTCCATGCCAACTATTACATCAAAACTCCCTAACTCTACTGGTATCAAATCAATCTTAAATATTTCGCTACCCAGTTTAATTTCTCGATTCCGGCATATATTATCTGCTGAAATTAATTTACCGTTTGCTAATTCGAGTAAAAATTTACTATCCAACGGCTTCAATGGACAACTTAATTTAGCACAAAAATCTCTACTCATATAGCTTCTATCTGCACCCGAATCAAATAAAACGTAAGCAGATTTATTGTCAATAAGAAACATACCCGTAACAAGCTCCGGGTCTTCCTGTGCCTCTGCCGCATTAATATTGAAAACTCTTCCGCGGCCTTGTCCATTCGTGTTCTCCTGGTTCGGGCAATTTCTAATAATGTGGCCCGGTTTTCCACATTTATAACAAACTACATTGGCATAACTTGCTCCGACACTACTTGCTCTGCCATTACTCGTTCCGACACCATTTGTTCCTTTCGTTCTATTAACCCCTGGTCCGTAGACCTCACACTTCGCCGCGCTATGACCATTTCTTTTACACTTGTTGCAAAATTTGGTGCAGAACCCCGAGTGATACTTTTCACACCTTTGGCATAGCTGCTTCTGATTGTTGTTGTTGTTGCGGTTGTTATTGTTGTTCGGATGATTGTTGTAGTTGCTGTTGTTGTTTTTGTTGTTGTTGTTGTTGTTGTTGTTGTTGTTGTTGTTGTTGTTGTTGTTGTTGTTGTTGTTGTTGGGCCGTTTGTTGTAGTTGCGATTGATGTTGCGATTGTTGGGATAATTGTTGCGATTATTATTGTAATTGCTGTTGTTGTTGTATTGGTGATTCTTATCACTGTTTTCCTCCCACTTTCTTTTGACTTGCTTCAAATTGGCCTCTTCAGCCGTCTGTTCTTTAATTCTTTCCTCAATCTGGTTCACTAGTTTGTGAGCCATTCTACATGCCTGTTGTATGGAGGCGGGCTCGTGTGAACTTATATCTTCTTGGATTCTTTCAGGTAATCCTTTCACAAACGCGTCGATCTTCTCTTCCTCATCTTCAAACGCTCCCGGACACAATAGGCACAATTCTGTGAATCGTCTTTCGTACGTGGTAATATCAAATCCTTGGGTTCGTAACCCTCTAAGTTCTGTCTTGAGCTTATTGACCTCGGTTCTGGGACGGTACTTCTCGTTCATCAAGTGCTTGAATGCTGACCACGGTAGTGCGTACGCATCATCTTGTCCCACTTGCTCTAGATAGGTATTCCACCATGTTAACGCAGAACCTGTGAAGGTATGCGTAGCGTACTTCACTTTGTCCTCTTCAGTACACTTACTTATGGAAAACACTGATTCGACCTTCTCGGTCCACCGTTACAATCCGATCAGTCCTTCGGTTCCATCAAATTCCAAAGGTTTGCAGGCAGTGAATTCTTTGTAGGTGCATCCTACACGATTTCCTATACTGCTAGATCCAAGGTTATTGTTGGTATGTAGCGTAGCCTGTACTGCGGCTATGTTTGAAGCTAGAAAAGTACGGAATTCCTCTTCATTCATATTCACGGTGTGTCGAGTAGTCGGTGCCATTTCCTTCAAAATAGTTAAATGGAACAAGTTAATCATACAGAATATGTAGTTAATAGTATTTCGTAGCATAATATGAACTCATTTATAAAAGCTTTTTCTTCATATTAGCGTTTTATAAGTTTAAATTCGGGTAGTACCTACCCGTTAAGTTCATACTTAGTAGCTAATATACAATTCAACTACTACAATTCTATATGAAAAACTGATTATAATAATATTTCGCGTTCAAACTTTTATACAATATTTTACAAACTTACAATACCGCTTATTTTACATAAAGCATGAAATATAGCACACAATAACTTTCATACATGATAGTTGTCAAGATAATTCTAGCTAGTACACAAGTCGTTCAGCAAAGGCAATAAAGACACGTAATTCATACGTCCAGAAACAAGTCATGCATTCTGGTTTTACTAGGACTACTTCCCATCCTTGGTCTTGTGGAACATAACCGTTATGGCCGTTGATAAGACAGCGTGTTGTAACGTCGTCAAAGGGACGAGGGTTACGTAATATCCAACAGTCCCTTAACAATCTAAAAACCTCATTTCTTACCCCAATTACCGACTCCGTCACTTGTGGGAACGTTTTGTTTAATAGTTGTAGCCCGATGTTCTTGTTCTCACTTTGGAGAGAAGCGAACATTACTAAGCCGTAAGCATAACATGCTTCTTTATGTTGCATGTTAGCCACTTTTTCTAAATCACGAAGTCCTATATTCGGATATATTGAGTCAAAATAATTTCTTAACCCGTTGCGTAAAATAACATTTGGGTTCCCCGCAATATATGCGTGAAAGTAAACACATCGTAACTTATGGATTTCCCAATGTGATATCCCCCATCTTTCGAACGAAAGCCTTTTATAAACCAAGGAATTCTTGGAACGTTCTTCGAATGTCTTACAAACTGATCTCGCCTTAAATAGTTGTGCCGAGGAATTCTGACCGACTCTAGACAAGATTTCATCAATCATGTCTCCGGGTAGGTCTCTTAAAATATTGGGTTGTCTATCCATTTTGTGTTTTTATACTGTAAAATAGACAAGAGTTAGATTCATAAAAAAAAATACTTATTAATACAAGCAATTTTTACATATATCATAAAGCATAAGCACACTATATTACATATATTACACCACACGAATACAACTATCTTATTCTAACTCGCTCGTTTCTTCTTCTTCAGTTTTGGTTCGTTTTGCCAAGTTTCTAGGGATATATGATGTTCCCCTAATACAAGCTGTCGTTTTCCACAATGGTTTAGAAAAACCTGGTGGTTTAGAGGTTCCCGGGTCATTGTTACAACTTAAGGGCTTCGGGGGTTGACGATACATATAAAGTTCATCGGGGTTGGAATTAGATTTCTCTATTTTTATGCCCTTTCCCTTATTATTTTCTTTTGCCTTTTTAAATACAGTTGGGGAAATTTCTATAACATCATCGGAATTCTCGTCGGAATCCGATTCATCGGAGAATTGGTAATCCTCCCAATATTTTGCTTCATTGGCGGAAACACCATTGACCATAATTAACCTTGGTCGGTTGGTTGAGGATTTTCTTTTACTTAACCGTTTTATTATTTCCCCCACCGGTTCTATTTCCTCCTCCGGTTCCTCCTCTTCCGGTTCTGATTCTTCTTCCGGTTCTGATTCTTCTTCCGGTTCTTCTTCGGGAACTTGTGAATCAGTCCAATATATATTTGACTCTTCGTTATTATTAGGTGAGTCAATGGGATTTGTGCTAGAGGTAGACATCTATCACACAATATCAAACATGTTAAGAGATTAATATATCACATAATATATACATGTTAATAATATATAGTTTCCAACAAAAATGTTAAGCAATCATTTTTAAAGAAAACACGGTCGAAGTCCAGACTCACTAATGCATCCTAACAAACTCGATAAGACACACTAATGCAAATTTTCTGGTTCTCTAAGACCAACGCTCGGATACCAACTGATATGTCCCGTTCTTATTGATTAAAAACGTTCCATATTAATTGATTTCGTTGCGAGGTTTTGACCTCTATATGAGACGTTTTTCAAAGACTGCATTCATTTTTAAAACAAACCATAACCTTTATTTCATAAATAAAGGTTTAAAAAGCTTTACGTAGATTATCAAATAATGATAATATAAAATATCCTGTTTACACACGACCATTACATAATGGTTTACAATACAAATATGTTACATCGATATCAGTTTCTTGAATGCAGTTTTTACACAATATCATACAAACATGGACTCCAAATATTGTCCTTATTTTAGTATGCAACAGCGGAAGCTCTTAGTATTCACCTGAGAATAAACATGCTTTAAACGTCAACAAAAATGTTGGTGAGTTATAGGTTTAACCTATATATATCAAATCGTAACAATAGACCACAAGATTTCATATTTCAATACACATCCCATACATAGAGATAAAAATCATTCATATGGTGAACACCTGGTAACCGACATTAACAAGATGCATATATAAAAATATCCCCATCATTCCGGGACACCCTTCGGATATGATATAAATTTCGAAGTACTAAAGCATCCGGTACTTTGGATGGGGTTTGTTAGGCCCAATAGATCTATCTTTAGGATTCGCGTCAATTAGGGTGTCTGTTCCCTAATTCTTAGATTACCATACTTAATAAAAAGGGGCATATTCGATTTTGATAATTCAACCATAGAATGTAGTTTCACGTACTTGTGTCTATTTTGTAAATCATTTATAAAACCTGCATGTATTCTCATCCCAAAAATATTAGATTTTAAAAGTGGGACTATAACTCACTTTCACAGATTTTTACTTCGTCGGGAAGTAAGACTTGGCCACTGGTTGATTCACGAACCTATAACAATATATACATATATATCAAAGTATGTTCAAAATATATTTACAACACTTTTAATATATTTTGATATTTTAAGTTTATTAAGTCAGCTGTCCTCGTTAGTAACCTACAACTAGTTGTCCACAGTTAGATGTACAGAAATAAATCGATAAATATTATCTTGAATCAATCCACGACCCAGTGTATACGTATGTCAGTATTGATCACAACTCAAACTATATATATTTTGGAATCAACCTCAACCCTGTATAGCTAACTCCAACATTCACATATAGAGTGTCTATGGTTGTTCCGAAATATATATAGATGTGTCGACATGATAGGTCGAAACATTGTATTCGTGTCTATGGTATCTCAAGATTACATAATATACAATACAAGTTGATTAAGTTATGGTTGGAATAGATTTGTTACCAATTTTCACGTAGCTAAAATGAGAAAAATTATCCAATCTTGTTTTACCCATAACTTCTTCATTTTAAATTCGTTTTGAGTGAATCAAATTGCTATGGTTTCATATTGAACTCTATTTTATGAATCTAAACAGAAAAAGTATAGGTTTATAGTCGGAAAAATAAGTTACAAGTCATTTTTGTAAAGGTAGTCATTTCAGTCGAAAGAACGACGTCTAGATGACCATTTTAGAAAACATACTTCCACTTTGAGTTTAACCATAATTTTTGGATATAGTTTCATGTTCATAATAAAAATCATTTTCCCAGAATAACAACTTTTAAATCAAAGTTTATCATAGTTTTTAATTAACTAACCAAAAACAGCCCGCGGTGTTACTACGACGGCGTAAATCCGATTTTACGGTGTTTTTCGTATTTTCAGGTTTTAAATCATTAAGTTAGCATATCAAATAGATATATAACATGTGTTTAGTTGATTTTAAAAGTCAAGTTAGAAGGATTAACTTTTATTTGCGAACAAGTTTAGAATTAACTAAACTATGTTCTAGTGATTACAAGTTTATAACGTTGAATAAGACAGCTTTTTATGTATGAATCGAATGATGTTATGAACATCATTACTACCTCAAGTTCCTTGGATAAACCTACTGGTAATGAGAAAAATGGATCTAGCTTCAAAGGATCCTTGGATGGCTTGAAAGTTCTTGAAGCAGAATCATGACACGAAAACAATTTCAAGTAAGATTTCCACTCGAAATAAGATTGTTATAGTTATAGAAATTGAATTAAAGTTTGAATATGAATATTATTTTGTATTAGAAAGATAACCTACTGTAAGTAACAAAAGTTTCTTGATCTTGGATGATTACTTGGAATGGATTTAGAAAACTTGGAGTAAACTTGCAATCTTGGAAGTATTCTTGATTTTATGAAACTAGAACTTTTGGAATTTATGAAGAACACTTAGAACTTGAAGATAGAACTTGAGAGAGATCAATTAGATGAAGAAAATTGAAGAATGAAAGTGTTTGTAGGTGTTTTTGGTCGTTGGTGTATGGATTAGATATAAAGGATATGTAATTTTGTTTTCATGTAAATAAGTCACGAATGATTACTCATATTTTTGTAATTTTATGAGATATTTCATGCTAGTTGCCAAATGATGGTTCCCACATGTGTTAAGTGACTCACATGGGCTGCTAAGAGCTGATAATTGGAGTGTATAAACCAATAGTACATACATCTAAAAGCTGTGTATTGTACGAGTACGAATACGGGTGCATACGAGTAGAATTGTTGATGAAACTGAACGAGGATGTAATTGTAAGCATTTTTGTTAAGTAGAAGTATTTTGATAAGTATCTTGAAGTCTTTCAAAAGTGTATGAATACATATTAAAACACTACATGTATATACATTTTAACTGAGTCGTTAAGTCATCGTTAGTCGTTACATGTAAATGTTGTTTTGAAACCCTTAGGTTAACGATCTTGTTGAATGTTGTTAACCCATTGTTTATTATAACAAATGAGATGTTAAATTGTTATATTATCATGATATTATGATATATAATATATCTTAGTATGATATATATACAGTTAAATGTCGTTACAACGATAATCGTTAAATATATGTCTTGTTTCGAAATCATTAAGTTAGTAGTCTTATTTTTACATATGTATTTCATTGTTAATACACTTAATAATATATTTACTTATCATTTAACATAATTAACCAAGTGTATCAATATCTTAATATGATTCATATGTACCTAGTAAGACGTTGTTATAACGATAATCGTTATATATATCGTTTTCGAGTTTCTTAAATTAATAGTCTCATTTTTATGTATATAACTCATTGTTAAAATACCTAATGAGATACATACTTATAATAAAATCATGTTAACTATATATATAACCATATATATGTCATCGTATAGTTTTTACAAGTTTTAACGTTCGTGAATCACCGGTCGACTTGGGTGGTCAATTGTCTATATGAAACCTATTTCAATTAATCAAGTCTTAACAAGTTTGATTGCTTAACATGTTGGATACACTTAATCATGTAAATAACAATTTCATTTAATATATATATATATATATATATATATATATATATATATATATATATATATATATATATATATATATATATAAACATGGAAAAGTTCGGGTCACTACAGGTTTAGTCCTTGGGATTTGTCCACAGCTTCCTTCATATTTTGCTCAATCCATTTCTCAATACCAGATTTTCTTTTGAGCTTTTCCAACACACAATTCTTTATTATCAAGCTTTTGGCTATTAAGACTATCTATAGCTTTTGCTGCTTCATCAGCATTATTAAGGTTAACGAGTCTGAATCATTGGTTATCAATCCGAGATATTTTCAAGAATTTTGAAGAATGTACATGGTAACATATTAATGTGAGATATAAATATTTCTCGGGTTTTACCTACCCGTTAAAATATTTTCTCAATCAACAGTTTGTGCAAAAGAATTTTTAATTACAATCTTTATGAAAATATACATACATATATATCTTCCTTCGGATGTAATTATGGATTTTATGAGTTAATATAATATTAAACTCATTTAATTTACTGTTGAAACGAGAATAAATAATCTCCAAAACTTTAGAGATTACATAATTGTCGCGAAATATTTCTTTAATGAAGTTATGAATCAGTACTTCATCGTTCATTGTTATTGATATACCTCGGTATATGATGTTAATGCTCGTGGAGTCCATGTGAACTTCGCACGGCACAAATAATGTTCTCTAGAAAGTTTCGAGTGCATCAAAAATGGAAGTATACAATCAAACATGTATTCGAATAATACACTTGGTTTATTATGAAATGGAGTTTATTGTGTTGAAGTAGTGATTAACGATTGCTAAGTCATTAACGAAAGATGTACATCATAGCATATTAGTGATATGAATTAACCAAGTAGTACATATCAGTTAAGATTCACACGTAATAGCTTAGTACGAAAAGATTTATTATTGTTCCAAACCATATATATATATATATATATATATATATATATATATATATATATATATAATTCTTCAGGAAGAATGAGTCAATACATCTTAACTCATTATTAATAATATTCCTTGGTGGCTGTGGTGTTGCTGTTGTTGATACTGGTGGTGCTGTCGGTGTTGGTTATGCTGCTGATGCTCTTAGGTTTTGCACCATATTCTCTAGAGCCACCACTCGAGCGCGGAGCTCGTTGACTTCTGCTATTATTCCGGGATGATTGGCGGTTCAGACAAGCGGATGATTAAGGTCTAGAATTTTCGATATTATATAGTCGTGACGGGATACCCTGGAAATAAGAGAGAAAATAGTGTTTTGGACTGGTTCGGCAGTAAGCGCTTCAGGTTCTTCGCCAATAGGGCAATGTGGTGGGTGAAAAGGATCACCTTCTTCACTTCTCCATTGATTGAGTCGGCTACAAACCCATCCCCAATCCATCCAGAATTGATGATGAATGATTGGTTCGTTCGTTCCAGTTACGCTGCTTGTGGAACTTGAGGAATCAAGTGAGTAATCCATATTATGTGATTTGGAATAGGGTTTTTGATATAAAATGGGTGTTGAATATTGAATGATATATTCGTCTCCTTGAATAAGTATATATAGCAAAAAGATTTTCGTAATTTACGGAGAAAATTTAGGAAAAGTATTAGACAAAGTCTATTGGAATAGATATGATAAGATATGATAAGATATGATGTGTCTATACTCCATTTATGCAATAATGGCAGTATGACGTGTCGAGATAATAAAATGATAAGTATGTAATATGATAATCTTTCGATTAAAGACTTTCAATTCGTAATGGCCTATTCAGGTCTAGGGGCTTGAGCTATAGGATCCTTTAGATCGGTAATCCAAACTCTTACATTCTAGAGTTTTGTAAACGCCACTCGTCAAGAAAATTCAATGATCAAAATAACGAGAAAGCAAAGATTTTGAAAGTAATGAATAGGAATAGTGATGACATTATAATGTCTTTGAGATTCTCGATAACTCAATGACATTTTCCGGTTTGCAAACTGATGCATAAGGGCATAAGGCATATAGGTACGTGATATAACAGGAAGGTTATATACGTTTGAGTATGAGTAGTAACAAACATAGGAGTTTCAAAAATCATGGATAATATTTCATGTAATACATATGTAATACACAAAACCATGATAGATGACATAGGAATGTCAAGAATTTCAGAAATCTTGGTGTCGCATTTAAATGTGGTGGCGGAATTGGATAGTACTTAGGAGAGTGAGCAGAGTTCTTAGATTGGCTTGGCATTCTAAGGAAGAATAAAGAATTTAATAAGCATAGTTTCTAAGGTATAGTGTAGCATTTATCAATTAAAGGCAACAATTAAATGCACTATGGTCAAGGAACGTTGTAGTCCAACATTACTAAGGTACCTAATTGTATAAGGCACACATAAAATGCAATCCTGGTTCTCTATAACAAACTGCTCTGATACCATTTCTGTCATACCCCCAAATAGGGCCTGGGGTATTTGTGACTAATTATACCAAATCACAGTTGTATAAACGAGAACGACTCTATATGAGACGTTTTATTGAGTTTTTGCAGCGGAAGATAAATAGATTACATTGTATTTAGAGCATTAAATGTTTTTAAATGAATTGGTAAGTAATGCATGAAGACTTCAAGCATTACAAGCAATCATCATCAAAGCAGATATACAGCGGAAGCATTATTTAAGTACCTGGGAATAAACATGCTTAAAAAGTCAACACTAGGTTGAGTGAGTTCATAGGTTTATCATAAATAATAATTTCAGTTTAGATCACAAGATTTAATATAATAAAAGACGATATATCATATATATCAAAAGTATGCCAAGAGCGTATAATTTCAAAACTAAACGATTTTACCCCGTAACAATACATGTAATTGTCGAGATCATTATTATATCACCAATTAACCTGAGGTCAATAGTGCAGGACGTTACTCCCAATAGCGCTATTTATAATAATTCCTTTTGCCTCTTTAGTTCATCTAGCAATTAATGATATTACAAAGCAGAGATTTGCATGTTTCAAATGAACACAATAAAAATACACATGTTGGTCGCATAATAGTTTGTACTTGTGTCTATCAATTATAAAATAGTAAATGTATTCTCAGCCCAAAAATGTAGATAAAAAGGGAGCAAATGAAACTCACGCAAAATCAGTTTTAGTATTTGTATTCATTACATAAAACAGTTATAAAACAGTGCATGTATTGTCAGCCCAAAAATATAGATAAAAAGAGAGCTATGAAAACTCAATCAAAATCAGTTTTAGTATTTGTATCCATTTAGTAAAACAGTTATAAAAGCATTGCATGTATTCTCAGCCTAAAAATATAAAGAGTAAAAAGGATCAAATGAAACTCACCTAACAATAACACAACAAAGATTTTACTAGGAAGTAGCTGTAATTGAATTAGATCGGAAATCTCAACCTAGAGATAGAATGTACGATCAGATGTTGTCTAATATATATAAGTATAGTAACTATACTAATGACAATGGTTTTCTAAAAGAAATTCCATTTTCGGAAAGGTTACTATCTATGGAAAGTTCCCACTTTTAGTAACTTTCCAATTATAGAAAGTTCGGGTTATAATCTTTAACAAGACGTTATACGACTATCTCAAATCTCGTTGCTATCATACAAGTCACTTGAATGATCAGTTGTTTCCGGACGCCCAGGATTCTTGACCAGAATCTATGTCATGGCATTCAAAATCCACAAGCAGTTCCCATAAGGCAACAAGGACCACCCTAGTCCATATGTAGCGGTGAGGTTCGTATATAGTGCACGTTATCTTGATTATAACTTTCCCATATTATATGTGTATAAACTTTTATTATATAATTAAGTTAATTATATATATATATATATATATATATATATATATATATATATATATATATATATATATATATATATATATATATATATATATATATATATATTACTATTAGTATTACATAATTATTAATAGTTTTATAATTATATACGCATTATTATTCAAGCTATAATTAATATATAGACTTAGATTAATTTAATATTTATAATATACTAATTACTAACACATACAATATATAACATAATTGGTTATACTATTTGTTATTTAATTTACAAGATACTTAATAATATAGTACTTTATTAACCCAATATTATCCATAAATATGTAAATAATTAATTAAATACCTAATAATCATATACATAATTTTTATAGTCTTAGTTAATTATAAAAATCAGTAGAAAAATTTAAGAAAGTATTTTATTAAAATTTTGTATTTATATTTTTTTATTCTTAATTTAATCATAAAACAAGTTTAATTCTACATAAAATACCAAATAAACATAAATAATTATTTTTAAATTTTTTATAAGTTTCTTACAGTTAAATAACCTGTAGAAAAATATTTCTTTATTTTTACAATTATTTCCTTATTTAACTCCTGTTTACATAATAATAGTGTTTAATTATGTAATAATTATTGATTTGACCCATAAATTAATTTTTATAATTTTCTTAGACCTAGAAAAATTTTATGAACCCATAAAAATTATTTATTTATTTTTATTTACTGTGTATATTTTTATTACAAATTTTATATGGTTTTCGTGTTTAATTAGTATTTAATTCGTAATTAACTACAAATAATATTCCAAAACTTATCGTAATTATTTTTATAAGTACTACTACTGTTCTAAATAATTTCCAAACAAATATTACTGATGTGAATATTTATTAACAATTTAAAATAATAATTGGGTAAAAATACAAGAAATAAATAAAATGAATAAAAATAAATAAGAAAATGAAAAGGAAATATTACCTCAAGAGTTCTTAAAGTTTTTAGAGATGGAATTTTAGCGTGATTTGTGAATGAGAAACTAGGAGTCTAGGGGTGTTTATATAGTGCAAGTATTAGAGTGTTAGTCAACATAAGGATGTTCTAATTTATGATTTTATTTTATTTTATAATTCTTTTAGTCAACAATAGGTGGTATTAGTTTATACTTTTTTTATATATATTTTATTTTTAGTCAACATAAGGATGTATTTGTTTAAGATTCTTTAATCTCATTATTATTATTATTATTATTATTATTATTATTATTATTATTATTATTATTATTATTATTATTATATTTTTTTTACATTTACTACATGATAAGTATTATTTTCTTTTTACTAATTCATGACTTGTATTTATTTTTTATTTAGTTCTCAATTGTTTTACTATTTATATAAATGTCACTTTTTATTTGTTACTTATAGATTAATAGTTATAATATTACAGAAATGCATAATTATTTACAAATAATTGTTCGTGAATCATCGGAATCATATAAAAGTTAGGTTTAAATTTAGTCAGAAATTTCCGGGTTGTTATACCTAGACTTAGACTTTATTTGTGTATGCGCTTTATGCGGGACTTGTAAGAGTACGGGTCAGACCGGGATTTAGTTAGTGCCTAGGTTTAGGTGAACTAACTTTACGCTAATGGTTTTGTGTTGTGTTTACAATCATCAAGCGAGATAGGTGTTGTACTAGCGAGTTAATGCGACATGCTCGCGTAACAATGACTAGCTACCATTGTTACGGTTCTAATCGGGTCAAACAAGCTATGTACGACGAATGTCAAGCAAGATGGGACGGTGTGGTATATATATGTCATTTCCTTTACGTTTCGTTGTTTAATCGATGTGCATTCTTTAGAATGAAGATGGAAGATGGAATCGGAACGGACACGCCTACTCATGAAAGGAAGGATGAGTTAACGGTGAGGGTTGAGGCTGTGCTCGGACATTATGTCTCGGGATTGGCCAACGAAGTTAGACAAGTAGTCAAGGAGTCAATCGAAGGACGAGTAACCGAAATGGTCCGAGACCAAGTGACTAAGATCGTAAGGGAAGAGTTTGAAAAGAGGTTTTCCGAATCTCGAGGTAGTGGTGATGAAGAAGTACTTGCAAGGTCAGAGTCAAGTGCTCCTGGTAAAAGGATGAGAAATGCGCATGAAAGCGTCGGAAGCGTGAAAAAGAGGAGTAAGAGAGGTTACGTACCTACGTGCTATAATTGTGTACAACGGGGTCATTTGTCGCGTGATTGCACAAATGCACCTTCTAATAACGACACATGTTTTAAGTGTCAAAAAAATGGACACCGCCAGTCAGAGTGTCCCGAGTCGTTTAATGATCAAAATAAAGGTGTAATGGAGAGCGCGGGTAGCATGAGGAATGGAGTGTCGGGCTCCAGCAAGTATAAATGTTACAATTGTGGTTAAGAGGGACATAAGTCTCGTGAATGTCCGTCGGGCAAGACTATATGTTTTTATTGTCGGAAGGAAGGGCACCAAAGGTCTGAGTGTCCCGATTTGGCTAGTAATCAGACTAAAAGGTTGGGAGGTTTTGTGCCTACGTGTTTTAGGTGTGGGGGACGAGGTCATTTGACACGGGATTGTACGGGTGTACATTTAAGCACGATCAAGTGCTTTATTTGCCAGAAAGAGGGACACCGAATGTCGAAGTGTTCCGAATCATTTACCGATCGGGTTAGGAGGTTAGAGCGCGACTACTTGATGGATAGTGAAGCGCAAAAGTCCAACAATGTAGCTTCAGGTACTTTCATTTTTGATACAAATATGCCTTACTATTACTTGTTGTGTGTTGATGGATTCATTTATGAATTTAGAGACTTAAATCTCGTTTCGAGATCTAGTTAGTCTCGAGTGAGCGTATATTTCCATAGTACCCACATAGGTGCGGGTTAGTAATTTCGATGACGGTGCACTAGGGTAGCGCTTGAGTCTTTGACTCATAAGAGTGCGGCCAGGGGGCGAATGCATTGTGTTAATACGGGGAATTGTTATGGGTAGCATTCCTAATGGAATTGCCCTATGTTGATGGTTGGATTGACGGACGAAGGGCGAAGGACTTAAGTTTCTAAGCATTTCCTGGAGTGGAGTGAGGGGTTTAGTTTTACCAACCTATATAAATGTACTCGAGTGTTTGGTTGATAACGCGTGCTCGTTTTGGTGTCGGGAATTGAAGAACCGTAAGGTTCATAGGTTGGATATGGTTGAAGTCATTAGTCGTGACACTGGTAACATCGGACAAATGGAACAATGTGATGTGATGTACGAACCGTGAGATACTAGATTGGTAAATTTCATCTCCCTTTTAACGAGATGGTTGTGCAAGATCGTCGAGGATGCGGAAACGGACTCGACGGTCGAACAAGTCAAGGATGGTGTGTGATGGCGGAGATGCGGGTAACACAATTGTTAAGTTAACATTGTTCACTCTTTTTCCCAAAGGAGAAGCTTAGGTGTAGTGTCGTTCGGACAATGTCGGGAGCTACGAGACTATTAAACCCAATGGTTAGAGAAGTCTGCTTTACGGGTAGCGGCGTTTTTGATATACGAGGTACGAGTTATGTTGGCGTTAGGTCGTTGCTTAATTGATGCCAACGGATGAAAGCGAGCGTCGGTTTTTATGGTGAAATGAATTTGCAAGAGTTCGTGGGCTATGATCGATGAGGAGATTGGTTGCATAGGTCGGTGTTGTGCCTTGACTCTATTGTTTGAGTCCGTGGTTGTCTAGACTTTTTTTTGCGTTATGGCTTTTGGGTTGTTAAAACTCGGTCGAGTAAGACCCGTAGGAATTGTCGATTGTGTCATGTATTGTTGCGCGTGTATGAGTTTAATAACTAAATGTATGGTGATGAAACCATGCCGGGCGTAGCCATAATGAAAATGCAAGTTGGATGACATTAACATGTTAAGTTTGTATCTACAAGTTAAATTGGTGATTTTGTAAGTAAAGTGTCGGGTGACATCCCGGCGTAAAGATTCGGCTTTCGAAGGCTACATGATATAATGCAGTGAGTGATTCCGTAAGAATCTCACTTCTTTTTAACCACGATTGCAGTTCGATACGGTGCGTGTAGCGAGTGTTCATGGAATTTATGAGAGAAGGTAACTGTGATGATGATTATGATGAAGTTGGAGGAGTATAAGCCTTGGTGTTTCCAAGCATCTCCTTAGTGATGAGTTGAAAGGTTAATAGACTAGTTGTGTGACCTGGATAAATTGAGACTATCAGATGTCGCTAGAAGGTTGTGGGCGTTGAGCCGTAAGGTTCCTGGAAATTGCGTGACTTCGAGTAGTCAGAAGACGCGTGACACCGAGAGTAGACCCCGTAAGGGTCGAGCTCTTGAGACTCGGTGGTAGTGATGGGAGTTGCATGACACTGCGTCAGGTGCCTCCGTATACCTTCTAATGAAATGCTTCACTCTGATGGTGTGATTACTTTATATTTGAGTAGCGGTGAGGAACCCGAAGATACAACTGTGGTTTACTGCGGTGTTTAGCGGGCATTAGCGTTTGACCGATTTGAAGGATCGAGGTTCGAATACCTTGTTATAGATCCGCAAAGAATCATTGAGTATGACCAGCGTCGAGACCGGTAATGTTGGTTGTGTAATGTCAGGATTTCGCGAAATGTTATCACCTTGGCAGTGGGTGTACGGGATTAGAATCCTAAGTACTGGGGATTTCGGAATGATCCCTATCTAGTAGACGTGATGGGCGAACGGGTGTCGCTTATTTAGGAAAGGAAGACCTCGATGGTCTTCGGAGAAGTTCCAAGTTGGACTTTGGATTAAATTGTGAAGATATTTTTGCGACATGAGTTGGAATGACGAAGTTCCCGAATGGCGGATACGAGAGATTTTCAGAAAGCGTCGGGATGATTCCCAAATATTCCACGATTGAAAGGCGCGACGACGATGATTGTCGTAAATTGTTTTACTTTTAGAACTATTGTGAAGGGTATGGTACGAGTTTGGATACTCGGCATAGGAGCAAACGGTTGCGGTTGTTTTGTCTCGTGGGTTGAATACCCGATATCGTCATAAAATGATGTGTAGTGTACGAAGCAAAAATTCGGATGCGTGATTACTACATGTGTGACTTCGCGTTGGAAGCGAAAATGTTCGGGGGAGAAGTGCTTAACTTCTAGTGTTGGTATGGATCACGAGGACGTGATCCAATTTAAGTGGGGGAGAGTTGTAAGACCCTGTTTTCTGTTTTAGTGTATCGGGACACCGTCCCAGTTACTGGATGCCGTCCTGTCTTTTGAAGCTGGACATCGTCCCATATTCTGGACGCCGTCCAAATATACTGACGGGCCAGCTTTGGGATTTTGCTTTATTAAAGGGATATTATGGTAAATTCACTTGTCACATGTTTTGAGGCCACAAAAGCTGATCCAAACTCATTTGGATCTTATCTTCCATTCTCCAAATACTCTCAACCCTTTTTTGTGAGAGAAACCTTAGTTTTAGTGTGAGAGAGCTTGATTAGAGAAGAAGGAGTGTGATTCTCACCAAAGCTCGAGTGTTAAAGTTGTTCATCTAGTCTCTAGCTACGTGGTGATTGTGGTGGTAAGTCTTAACCTTGATTTCCTTATTTTAAGTTGCTTAAGGGTTAGGGTTTGGGTTAGTGATGAACATAAAACCCATTTGTTAGCGATTTGGGGGTTTTGGGTAAGATTGAGTCATGAGGACTCAAGAATGATTAACCTAGGGTTTCAAGTGATAATTGTGGTTATTGAGTCTTAATTGGTTAGTTAATTACTAGCACACCTAGATATTAAATGAATGGGTGTTATTTAGGTATGTTGGTGACCCAAATGGGTGTCTTGACTTTGAAATGGGTCAAATGAGTCTTGGGTGACCTAAGTTGTCTAATGAGTGTGAAAATGCGATAACCTTGTGTTAAAAAGTGTATTAAGACCATAATCGAATTAATGTTAAGGGTTTGGCATAATCCCGACCTAGTGATAGAGTTAATGGTGCAAATGGGTCACATTTGCACTACGGGTCAAAGTGACACTGGGGTGGTGAGTGAGTTGGTTCACCAACTTGAATGTATAATTGATATATGTGCATAATGTAATAGGTATGTTATCTTGAAGTTTGCGAGCTTGATTCATCATTTCACCGAAGGCGTTAAGGTGAGTGGAATAATTATGCACGTATGTATATAGTGTATTTACTTGTATGCTATGACATGATCCACGTAGCTGGAAGTGCCATAGTATGTACGGGTGTCATGATGTGAACCGCGAGCCGGTAGCATCTTGGTATCTTGAGTTGATGCGAGTACCACGAGCCGGTAGCATCAAGGTGTGAACCATGAGCCGGTAGCACTATAAAATGAGGTGTGAACCACGAGCCGGTAACACTAAAGTGTGAGCCACGAGCCGATAGCACTATAAAATGAAGTGTGAACCAATGAGCCAGTAACACTATAAAGGAGTGTGACTCAAATGCGTAGTGGCGTGAACCAAGAAGCCGGTAGCGTCATAGCATTTCGTATGGTGTGAACCATGAGCCGGTAGCACCATAGTGTTTATGGTTAACCATATAATTTGTGTATGTATTGTAGTGTAGCATATTATATTGTTTGGCGTATATGCTATTGTGTATGCTAGTAGCGGTATTTGAGGTTATTAGCTTTATACTTTGAGTTAGTATGCTAATTATTGCTAGCACGTATGCGGTATATGATTAAGTGTTTGCTATTAGGTATATTATATATGTATGTGTATAATTATTGCATTCACTAAGCTTTATGCTTACCCCTCTCGTTGTTTATCTTTTTAGTTGCAGGTGCGGAGAAGGGCAAGGGTAAGCTAGGGGACTAGAGGATTTCCCCATTGTTGTTGTGGTTGATAGCTTTTGGATTTCGAATTAGGTTTGGGTAGTGTAATCCCAAACACCATGCTCATCGTTTGTTTGGAAACTAAACACTTTTGGGTCGAAATTGCTACACTAATGTACTTAATGGGTCATTGGAGTCCCAAAGGTCGTCGTGCCCATTTTGATGTCTAAACATTTCTAATTTATGTATTGGATGTAATTAAACATGGGGCGTTGGTTATAAATCACTTTGGTGTTGATTTGGAAGTGTTGATATAAAATTTTAAGGTTTTGGGACTGATCAGACATCTGGACGCCGTCCAGGTAGGCTGGACGTCGTCCAGTATAACTGGGCTGGGTGAGTTTTTGTCACAGAGCTTTTTAGAACAACTGGACGCCGTCTAATATTTGGGACGCCGTCCTGGCCTTTGAAACTGGACGCCGTCCAGATAACTGGACGCCGTCCAAATGAACTGAACTGTTAAAAAACATTTTAGGCGTATTTTTGGTAAAACGAAGTTGGGTCGTTACAAACCGCCACCGAGATTGATTCTTCAAAGTTAGAACCAGGTTTGTCCATTATCTACTTGGCACTAATCAGTTTATTTACATGTTTGGATCATGGGTCATATGTTTAACATTGTTTGTTTGTAAAGTAATTGAAATTGGTATGTAAACTATTTGTGATATTTATGAACCAAAGAACTCATCATGATAAAATAAATAATGTCCAACTCATGCGTAACTCAGTAGAACCTAAAATATTGAAATCTCAAAATTTTAGTTTATAGGATTAATATATAAGTAAATTATTATTATTTGTTTCAATCTCAAAATTATTATACAAGTAGATTATCATGAAAGGAATTAGTTTGTTTGTTTCAGTGTGTTTTGTCTTTAAAGATTTTCTATTGATTTGTCGTAGTTTTTGATTTTCATTTGTGCAGGTTAATTTTTCATTTATTAGCGTAATTTATGGTATTCTTCTCATCTTTTGTTATTTCTCATCCTTACGGTTTATTGTTATTTTTCTCAAGAGTAATTAACAATTAATGACTGTCATAACCTTTGTGGTGATTTTTAGTTATTATTGCCTGCAATCTAGATTCAGGTTTGTCTTTACCTAACCTTTTGACAATTAAAGTGTCAATCTGTTGCAGTAATGGCAAATTTGGGTTACTAAAAAAATGAATATGGATGCTATGGAGATTAAGTCTGACGAACATGAGGGTAAAAAGTTGTTAGAGTTAGCCGGTAAAGAGGAATTTCATGAAGAAACATTGTTCAATATAACGAAGATTATTACATGGAAAGTCCGATACCCAAAAGAATATTGGTGAGTACCCTTAACTTGATCACCATTTTGCTTCGTAAATTATCATTAACTGACATATCTATTGATGCAAAGAGTATTAACTATTGGTGCAAATTGTATATGTTATTGCTGTGGTTATTGGTGCAGTTAATGATATACATATCTATTGATACAAAGGGTACTCACGAAGAATTTGTGTGTGGTTATTGGTGCAGATTGTTGCCCTTTGTCTGTTAACACTGTACCCGAGCCTATTGTTTCAGGTTTATTTTGTTTTACTTGATGTTTTCCTTTTCAGATGTTAAGTTATTGTTGTTTACATGTGTTGATTATATTGCATTGTCAATGACTGATGTTATGCGAGGTGTATACGAAATAGTTATATTTTTATTACGAAATACTATTAAATACGATACAATTTTACACAAGTTATTTATTTATTTATAGAGTGGATATACCTAAACCTTGCTACAACACTATAGGCAGTGTACCTAATCGTACAGTAGTGTAGTTTTTAGTAAGTCCGGTTCGTTCCGCAGGGAGCTAGCCAAGTTAACGCTATAATTTTTATTTTAAACTATATTTGTGTGTGTGTGTGTGTGTGTATATATATATATATATATATAAATATATATAAGTAGTATTATTAATATTATTATAAAAAGGGGGGTTTTTACCGTTTAGTGACCGGTTTGTCAATTTTATGTCTTAAGTCACAATTAAAACCTAATGTAAAATATTAAAAATAAATATAACTTAATTTAAAGCGTAAAGTAAATGACGATAATAAAATTGCGATAATTAAAAGTGCGATAAATAAAATGACGGTAAATAAAATTGCGATAATTAAAAGTACGATAATTAAAAGTGCGATAAATAAAATGACAGTAAATAAAATTGCGATAATTAAAAGTGCGATAAATAAAATGACAGTAAATAAAAGTGCGATGAGATATAAAATATAAGAATTATGCTTATTTAAACTTCCGTAATCATGATGTTCGACGTGTTGATTTTATTTTATTACCATGGATTAATTATCCTTTGTCATGGATTATTCAATATGTCCATACGATTTTTGTCCATAACAGTCCATCAGTCATAAATATAAAGTGCGAGTGTCCTCGTAAAATTATCCTTATACCCGAAGTCAAATATTCCAACTAATTGGGGACTTAAACTGTAATAAGGTTTAATACATTGTTAATGATTACACCAGGTTATCGACTGTGTGCAATCCAAGGTTTTAATACTTTATTAACAATTACACCAAGTGTCCTTGTATGTAATCCACCCCTGTTTTAATGAGTCCATTGACTATTAACCATTCCCGTGTCCGGTTAAATGAACGATTATTAGTATTTATAATATCCCGCCCATCGTGTCCGATCGAGTGTATATGGTTATTTATAGATACGTCAAATTGTAAATCTCTATATTAAATTAACGAACTATCATTCAGTTAAACAAATATAAATCCCATTAATAGTCCATAGTCCAATTTCCACAAGTGTCGGTCTTTTGTCCAAACCCCAATTATGGTACAAAGCCCAATTACCCCGTCTTTAATATTTAGCCCAACATCACGATTACTTCGATTTAAATAAGCATAATACTAACTTAGCTACGAGACAATAATTTAAAAAGGTTGAACATAACTTACAATGAGTATTAATAGCGTAGCATTACACGGACAGAATTTTGACTTACAAACTTAAAACATTCGCCACTATAACCTTATTATTATTAACTTAAAATTAAAATTAAAATATAAATATAAATATATATTGAGAGTGAGAGAGATTGAATTATATTCTGTGTGTATCATTCGTCCGAAAAACGCTTCAATTTATAGATGTGGCCAGCTATCTCCTGCCATGCGATCGCATGATTTTACTCCTCCAGGCCATGCGATCGTATGCCCCCCTGGGACAGCTCACACTCACTTGTTTGCTAGTTTGTTGACAGTTTTTAATATATAATATATATATATATATATATATATATATATATATATATATATATATATATATATATATATATATATATATATATATATATATATATATATATAATTTTAAGAATTATTTATATATTATATTATATTCATGTGCATAGTTAACTTGTCATTTTAGCTCCGTTGCGTCGCGCGTTGATAGTTGGTTCATGTCCCGGTTCCGGATTTTCGAACGTCCTTTCGTACGATTTAATATCTTGTACTTTGCGTTTTGCGGCTCGTACTCTTATAACTTTTAGACATTTCTCATCAATAATTTGAACCTCTTGGATTGTACTTTGTACTTTTTAGCGTTTTGGTCATTTGCGTCTTCAAATCGCCGAATCTGTCTTTTGTCTTCACCTTTTATTATTTAAACGAATATCACTTGTAAATAGAACAATCGCAACTAAAAGCTTGTCTTTCTTGAAGGATAATGCTATGAAATATATGTTTGTTTTTAGCATTATCAAATATTCCCACACTTGAGCGTTGCTTGTCCTCAAGCAATATAGAACTTGAATAAAAACTAACTTGAATCACTTCTTTATTCTTCACACTTTGTACATCAGTGATTTCTATATGGCGGTATGAACAATGATAGTAACGTTGTGGTTTACAGTCCCACATGACTATGAAAATTTAGATCCTTTAGGAAATTGGATCTTTATGAAAATATTTGATCTTTTGAAAATTCAATCTAGCTTTTACCCTAGATAAGTTTTCCGGAATAACCCTTCACCGGTGTTTGCAAAATGTTTGTGGGTTTTGTAGGTTTCAGATTTGAAAATTTTAGCTCAAAACTTATGGTTTTGTGTCACCCACTTGCTAAACTTGTATTAGAAAAGCCACACGTCCAATATACTTGCTCCGTATATTACCTTTCGATAAACTACCGTCCGGTTGTAAAGGAAAGCGTTGAACAAGCAACTGTTAAGGCAATGTCCCGTGACATGCTTTTGATTATGGTCTATATCGTGTCGGATGCAATTACTATTCTTTGTAGGAGCAATAGTAAAGATCACCCTATAGTTTTTCGGTCTGGCATAAGGTCCTGTCTTCGACCATGCTATGCAATCACCGTTCTTACGGTTGACACCCGATTTGGTTCAGGTGACCTAATGAATTCCGGTGAATTCTTAGGATTTTACGTTCAATGGTAATGAACGCATTGAAAATGAGTTTCAGAAAACAAATCAGTTTGTAATTTTGATCAAAATATTTTCTCATTCAAGCTCGAGTTTAGATATCATTGAATTCCATGAGTTTGAATTCTCAATCTTTAAGGTCAATCTCAAGGATTGAGTAATATCAGGCTTAAATGCTGATTTTTGATCTTTAAGGAGATTATCCTTTCTGAGGATCTGATTCATTAGTCTTATAAGCTAATTTGCACGGTGCCCCCATTGTACGAGACATATCCTCTCATGATTAGGATAAGTCCGACCACTTGGCGACCCTGTTTGATGCTGAGGTCAGTGGATTTCCAGCTGATTTTCGAGAAAACTTTTCAAGGTGTTTCGTAGACTCTACAACTAGTCTGGACGACAACTTCCTGACCTAAATCAAGAAGCGCGTGTCTTTTTCTCGGAAGACTTTACTTCCTTTTAAATTCTATTTATATTACAATAATCTGGGTAAAACTGATTAATATCGTCCAAAACAAAAGTATTTTCAATTATTTGTACAAAAATATGTGATATATGTTCTAAATAACTTGGTAAATTTTTCCCACACTTGGCTTTTATTTTCCTTTCTTTGCCTTTTTATTTTCCTCTATTCCATTTTAAATGAATTCTAACATTTTGGATTGTTTCTCAATTTATGTCCTTTCCGAGGTAACAATAATTTCGGTGTTAACACCTAGTTTTATCGTTCATAAATATGTATAAACATGATTTTGAATTCATTTATTTGAAAATTTTTAAAAATTTTACTAGAATTGGGTAGTCAGTATATAAGACTAGGGCTGTTCTTTATTATCAGAGAGCACTAGATTCTAATACAACTACTGCGTTACTAGTATTTTTAATGGTAACCAAGTGTTTAAATTAAAATTTTATAAATCCGAAAGAATTTAACCCATTCTCACACTTAAGATCTTGAAATGCCCTCATTTGCAAGAAATCAGTAACAATTTAAATTGTTGAGGGTGATTAGCGTAGAAAAATGATTAAATTTTACCAAAGTTTCCAAATATATTGTTGTTTATGTTGAATGATAAATGGTGCACATCATTTGTTCATTTCGTCTGATGTTACATCACACTTGTTTTTCGTTTTGTCGTCAAAATTAATAGCTTTTGCTGAACTTAATGTCAGTCTTTGAAAATGCGCTGTTTTACCCTGTTGTGTACATGATATAAAATACATACAATACAAATATAAACATGCATGGTAATTTGAAATGGGACTTAATATCCCACTTTTAAATTACAAAAATGAAATATTAGTAAAAAATAATAAAAATATTAAACATTACATTAAAGTATCAAAATGTTAGATGTTTAGCATAAATAGATAAAAATAATAAAAGAGAAGACATCACCAATGGAACACTATTGATTTGGATAGGGGTTCCAGTTCATATCGTCGTTCGGGTTCCATGGTTGGTGATAGGTGTTTTGGTAGGCTTGGTTTGGGTCGTATAGGTCAAAGGGTGGTCGCATATCGGGCTGATGTGGTGGATAGTAAGCAGGCCGAGTCGGAATGTAGTTATTTGGTACCTGATATGATAACTGGCTTATGATTTGGTGCTGATGAACTTGCCATCTATCGTGTTGGCGTCGCCTGGAAGTCTCATACTCATTCGCGGCTTGTCACTGCTCATACCGACGATGCCTATCCTCATTAGTCATTTCTACCTCATCTATACGATGGAAAACATCAGTAAAACTATCCCTAATGACATCCCTGATGTCATCCGCTTCCTCTATCTCCTCATCCAAACCCCTCTCTACCTGTGGATGACGGCCCTGATATGGTAATGTCTGATTGTGTCTCCTAGTCAATACCTTTGCACCTTGATAGACTTGCAAACCTAAAGTCTCGTCTTGTTCCCTACATACCATCATCGGACCCCCTTGTTCCCTATCTACACCTAAATACTCTCCAGTGAGAGTAACAAAAATACCTCCTCCTATTATTCCCCCGTCCTGTATTCTTTCCACCATCTTAGATAAATAAAAACCAACACAGTAGGGGATATTAACAAAGCTTCTAGTGTTTCGAATGCACTTAAGGTAAAATAAATCGTGTAGAGTCATTTTCTCCTTGTTGTTACTTCTTTGTGTAATCAAGTTTGCTAAGAATCTATGTATTATACGAAGCTCGGCTTTGTTAATATCTAAATAGGAGTGTCTTCCACTCCGCGTAAACACATTAAAATTTGACATACGCCTCCAGACAGCGTCAGCGTCAAAATTTCTATCTACCCTCTCACCATGATAAATTAAATTTGTACAATCAGGTAGTAGTAATTCAGCGGGAGTGTAAATCTGTAAAGCCCTGGCCATGTCCAGCATGGACATTCTATACATCCTACGGCCAAGTAAAAATCTAAGAAAACTCTTATCGTCTAACCTATCTACATCCTTATTAAAAGCTATAGAACTCATAAGCTCAACACACCACTCTTTATATACAGGCCTACGAGTGGTAAATAAACGTTCCCAATCGGGAAAAAAAGAGCTGCCATACCTTTGGATTAGATGCTGCCTAACTGGGTTATCTAGGTGGACCCTTTCCAAAGGCTCCCAATCTATTACCCTTGGAACTTCTACATTTTTGGTCCAAAGCTTAAATTTGTTACTTTGGTACGTCGGGTAATCTCTCCAACTTCTATCAATTCTTAAATTGGGATGCAACCGTTCTTTATGAATTGGTGGGTGTTCTATTATATGGTGAGCGGGAAATACAACGTAGGCAATAAAAAATTGTGGGTCTGGTTCATAGTATGGTACGTGTTGATCAGGTTGTTGTTGTTGTTGTTCCTGTTGTTGCTCTGGTTCGTGATATTGCATCTCTGGCTGTGGTTCCGGAGCAGGTTGCCTAGATGATGATGATGCACCATCAGTATTGGTATTTCTCTGTAAAACACATTAAACACAAAATTTGTGTATCCAAATATGCATTAGTGTTAACAAAATAACAAATTAAAACAATTACAATAACATGTTTAATCCATATTAAACTTATACTCATTTTCATATTTTTATCAAATCTACACTTTTTCAAATAAGCATATATGAAAATGTTTACAAAGTTCATAAGCATTCAACTCAAATAACATGTTAAAATAACCATTACTAGTGATAATGCTAAAAACGAACATATATTTCATAGCATTATTCCTCAAGAAAGACAAGCTTTTAGTTGCAATTGTTCTATTTACAAGTGATATTCGTTTAAATAATAAAAGGTGAAGACAGAAGACAGATTCGACGATTTGAAGACGCAAACGACCAAAAAGCTCAAAAGAACAAAAGACAATAAAAAAGGTTCCAATTATTGATAAGAAACGTCTCGAAATCACAAGAGTACAAGATTCAAAGCGCAAAGTACAAGATATTAAATTGTACGCGAGGACGTTCGAAAATCCGGAACCGGGACCAGAGTCAACTCTTAACGGTCGACGCAACGGACTAAAAATTACAAGTTAACTATGTATATAAATATAATATAATATATAATTAATTATATTAATTATATATATATTATATATATATATTAAAAACCGTCGGCAGCAAGAAACTCCAAGGGTGTGAGCTGTAAATACATCTCCGCGACTCGCGGAGTTTTAAGGGCATTTTGCCGCGAGTCGCGGAGCCCCAATTTTCAACTCTGGCTATAAAGCCAACCGAATTCTGATCAAATTTCATCATCTTTTTTCTTCTCATTCATACGAGTAATATATATATATAATTTATATTTTAATTTTAATTTTAATTTTAAATCCTAATAATAAGGGTATGTTAGCGAATGTTGTAAGGGTGTAAGTCGAAATTCTGTCCGTGTAACGCTACGCTATTTTTAATCATTGTAAGTTATGTTCAACCTTTTTACATTAATGTCTCGTAGCTAAGTTATTATTATGCTTATTTAAAACGAAGTAATCATGATGTTGGGCTAATTACTAAAATTGGGTAATTGGGCTTTGTACCATAATTGGGGTTTGGACAAAAGAACGACACTTGTGGAAACTAGGCTATGGGCTATTAATGGGCTTTATATTTGTTTAACTAAATGAAAGTTTGTTAATGTTAATATAAAGATTTACAATTGGGCGTCCCTATAAATTACCATATACACTCGATCGGACACGATGGGCGGGGTATTTATATGTACGAATAATCGTTCATTTAACCGGACACGGGAATGGATTAATAGCCACTAGAATAATTAAAACAGGGGTGAAATTACATTCAAGGGTAATTGGTGTAATTGTTAACAAAGTAGTAAAACCTTGGTTTACACGCAGTCGATAACCTGGTGTATTCATTAAACAAAGTATTAAAACCTTGTTACAATTCGAATCCCCAATTAGTTGGAATATTTATCTTCGGGTATAATAATAATTTGACAAGGACACTTGCAATTTATATTTATGACTGATGGACTGTTATGGACAAAAACCAGACGGACATATTAAATAATCCAGGACAAAGGACAATTAACCCATGGGCATAAAACTAAAATCAACACGTCAAACATCATGATTACGGAAGTTTAAATAAGCATAATTCTTTTATATCATATTTAATTTCCTTTATTTTATATTTAATTGCACTTCTAATTATCGCATTTTATTAATTGTTAATTTATTTTATCGCACTTTTAATTATCGTACTTTTTAATTATCGCAATTTTATTTTATCGCATTTTTATTATTCGCAATTTCATTATCGTTATTTACTTTACGCTTTAATTTAAGTCTTGTATTTATTTTATATTTTACATTAGGCTTTAACTGCGACTAAAGTCTTAAAATCGACAAACCGGTCATTAAACGGTAAAAACCCCCCTTTATAATAATAATATTACTTATATATATATTTATATTTTTATAAAAGTAAACTAATATAGCGTTGAGCTTTGTTTAAAGATTTCCCTGTGGAACGAACCGGACTTACTAAAAACTACACTACTGTACGATTAGGTACACTGCCTATAAGTGTTGTAGCAAGGTTTAAGTATATCCATTCTATAAATAAATAAATATCTTGTGTAAAATTGTATCGTATTTAATAGTGTTTCCTGCTAAAATTAATAACTATTTTATATACACCTCGCATCACATCAAAGTATTTTTGGCGCCGCTGCCGGGGATTAGCATTTAAAAGCCGGAAGCGCAACGCTAATATAAAAAAAAAAAAAAAGATTTTTAGTTACTTTTATTAAAAATTCGCTTTTGTAGAAATACGTTTTAATTATTGAAAAATATAAAAAGAAAAAAAAAACAAAAATATTAGTATTTTTAAGATTTTGTTAAAAATTTAAGTTTTATAAGTTTCTTTATTTCTATTTTAGTTTATAAAAATATAAGTTTTATTTTAAAATCTTTTATTTATTTAAAAAAACAGAAAACAGAAAATAAAAAAAAAAGAAAAGAAAAACGCGTAAAAAGATAAATCTGTCAGCTCAAATTCTGAACCCCGCGACTCGCGGGGTTTTCCTCATTAATCACCGCAACTCGCGGAGACCTTCTGACACACGGACAAAAACCCTAATCAAGCATTGATTACGGGTTATTTTTAATTATTATTATTATTAAAACCTAATTATTATTATTATTATTATTAGTTTTAATTTTACTTTTACTTTTTATTTATATATTTTAGTTAAATTAGTTTTATAAAATTGTAAAATTAATAGTTTTATAAAATAAATAATATAAAAATAATATTTTTATAAAAATTGTACTTTTTACAACTTTTTGTATATTTTTATATTTTGTACCTTTTTAATCGTTGTAGCGTAATATTTGTATTTTTTAGCTCATATTTAATTTTAAAGTTAGTTTTTGCTATAGTTATTTTTACTCCTATATTTTTAGGCTTTGCCGTAGAATTCCTTAAGTGCTTTTTCTTTAGACTAAGATTTAGGTGCTTTAGAATTTTGCGACGCCTTTTTAAGTTTTAGTTTCTTTTTAAGTTATTTCCATTTGGGATTTAGTTTTTCCTGTAAGCTTTAATATTTTTAGACCTTTTATTATGTACCAATTATCATTCCAATTAGTAATTTCAATTTGCGATTATAATTTTAAGTTAGTTGTAGTAATAAGGTTAGGTTAGTAAAGTATTTTTAAGTTTTGATAAGTTTCTTTTATTTTTCCGTCACCTTTTATTTTTCAACCATTTTTTTTTTCTTTTTCGACCTTTTGCGACGAACTCTTTTTCTCTCTTATTTCTCGCCATTCTAGTTTTTAGGACTTAGAATTTTTTCTACTTCTTATCTAAATTTCTTAAAATTACGAAAATTTATTTTAAGTAGTTAAATTAATAGACATCAAAATTTTCTGGTTCGTAGTAATAGTTGGATTTGTACGTGGACCGGGTTATTGGAGCCAAACAGTCCTCAATTATATTGAGACCAAACGAATCCTGCCCCTCTGCTGCATCTTTTGGCTATTCGAAACGTGGGCAAAATCAGAAAAGTCTATTGATTGGATAACTTATTATAATTTTTCTTTCCTTTTTAAAAAACTAATAGGATATTCAGTGAATGCACCGAGCAAGACGTTCATCACCTTTTGTACGTTCACCACCTGTAACTCGATCAAGACATCGTTTAACAAATATAACCGCCGTTGATTTTTCTTTAGAATCGTCATCCAGTCGACCAAGTACTTCAGTTCAAATTTCCGATAATCCATTTTTTGAACCCAACCTCACAATTGAGAATCCTGAAAATATTCAGGAACGGTTCATAGATCCCGAACCATTAAACTTTCCTCCGGAACCACCAATCATTCAAACAGAGATTGTTGAGGAACGAACTATTAAATCAGAATCATCTATTGATACCGATTCAACAAATTCAATTATGGAGAATCTGGAACCTTTAAGTATGGAAGACCGAATGAGAGCTAAACGCACTGGCCAAGGTCACGCAATTACTCATCCAGACATTAATGCGCCAGATTATGAAATCAAAGGACAAATTCTACACATGGTGACTAATCAATGCCAATTTAGTGGTGCGCCGAAGGAAGATCCAAATGAACATCTACGTACCTTTAATAGGATCTGCACACTATTTAAAATCCGAGAAGTAGAGGATGAACAGATATATCTCATGTTATTTCCCTGGACTTTAAAGGGAGAAGACAAAGATTGGTTGGAATCGTTACCTGAAGGGGCGATCGATACATGGGATGTTTTAATTGACAAATTTCTTAAACAATTCTTTCCTGCATCTAAAGCCGTAAGACTTCAAGCAGAAATTGTTACGTTCACACATAAGCCAAATGAAACTCTATATGAGGCGTGGACAAGATATGGAAAGTTGTTAAGAGGATGTCCGCAACATGGTTTAGACACCTGTCAAATAGTACAAATATTCTACCAAGGATGCGACATCACTACAAGAAAAGACATAGATATAGCAGCTGGTGGTTCTATTATGAAGAAAACCGAAACTGATGCTTACAAAATTATTGATAATACTGCTTCCCACTCACATGAGTGGCACCAAGAAAAAGATATCATTAGATCATCTAAAGCAGCTAGAGCCGATTCTAGCCATGACTTAGATTCCATTTCCGCAAAGATAGATGCTTTCGAGAGACGAATGGAAAAGATGACTAAGGATATTCACTCTATACGAATTAGTTGTGAGCAGTGTGGAGGACCACATTTGACAAAAGATTGTCTCAGTATTGAATTAACAATGGAACAAAGAGAGAATATTTCATACATAAACCAAAGGCCTGGAAATAATTATCAGAATAATTATCAACCGCCAAGACCTATTTACAATCAAAATCAGAACTATAACCGAAATATTCCATACAACAACCAACAAGGTCCTAGCAATCAACAAATATCCAACAATACTTACAATCAGCAAAGACCTAATTTTCAAAACAAACCACCACAACAAACCGATGATAAAAAGCCGAATTTAGAAGATATGATGACGAAGCTAGTTGAAACTCAAACGCAGTTTTTCACATCTCAAAAACAAACAAATGAACAAAATGCTCAAGCATTTAGAAATCAACAAGCTTCTATTCAAAATCTGGAACAAGAAGTAAGTAACCTAGCAAGGTTAATAGGTGAAAGAAAACCGGGAAGTCTACCAAGCGATACAAATGCTAACCCCCGGAATGAAACAGCTAAAGCTATTACCACAAGAAGTGGTACAACACTTAAACCACCTGAAATACCTGTAACTTCTGATGAAACTATTCCTACTCCACAAGAACCACAACCTGATCAAGATAAGGAAAAAGAACCGGTAGTTGAAAAGGTTAATGAAGATAACACAGTTAAGGATAAACCTTATGTTAAACCATACCAACCACCACTTCCTTACCCGAGTAAAATGAAGAAAGAGAAACTTGAAGCCGAGCAATCCAAATTCTTGGATATGTTTAAACAGATAAATGTAAATCTTCCTTTCATTGATGTGATTTCAGGAATGCCAAGATATGCTAAATTCTTGAAAGATCTAATCTCAAATAGAAAGAAAATGGAAGAACTCTCGGCTGTTACTATGAATGCTAATTGTTCAGCAGTGCTGTTGAATAAGATACCAGAAAAATTATCTGATCCAGGAAGTTTCACAATTCCATGTTTTCTGGGTAGTCTTAGTTCAATAGAAGCATTGGCAGACTTAGGTGCTAGTATAAATCTAATGCCGTATTCACTATACGCTAAACTAGACCTTGGAGAATTGAAACCAACAAGAATAAGTATACAACTAGCCGACCGATCAATAAAATATCCTAGAGGGATAATGGAGAACATGCTAGTTAAAGTTGGTACTTTAGTATTTCCAGTAGATTTTGTTGTTTTGGACATGGAAGAAGATTCTCAAGTTCCTCTCATATTAGGAAGACCATTCTTAAACACGGCTAAAGCAATGATAGACGTGTTCGGTAAGAAACTGACCCTAAGTATAGAGGATGAGAGTGTTACCTTTTCAGTTGATAAAGCAATGCAACAACCACAATCTGCAGATGATACATGTTATTATATTCAAACTATAGATGCACATGCAGAACTATTAGAAGAATTTCCAGAATTACAAGGAACAGGAGAATGTTCTTTAGGAGAAGGTAATGAACCAATTGATGAAGCTGAAATGTTAGCTACACTTATAGCTAATGGATATGAACCAACAACAGAAGAAATTCAAATGCTAAAAGAAGAAGACAGATATCGATATAAATCATCGATAGAAGAACCTCCGAAATTAGAGTTAAAGCCACTTCCAAACCATTTGGAATACGCTTATTTACATGGTGAATCTGAATTACCTGTAATAATATCGTCTTCTCTTACTGAAAATGAGAAATCACAACTCATTTCTGTGTTGAAAGCTCATAAACCAGCCATTGCATGGAAGATTCATGATATTAAAGGAATAAGTCCTTCGTATTGCACACATAAAATCCTTATGGAAGAAGGTCATAAAACGTATGTGCAACGCCAACGAAGACTAAATCCTAATATGCAAGATGTAGTTAAGAAAGAGATTATTAAACTGCTAGATGCAGGTTTGATATATCCAATTTCTGATAGTCCATGGGTAAGCCCAGTTCAATGCGTACCTAAGAAGGGTGGCATGACTGTCATTACAAATGAGAAAAATGAGCTTATTCCTACTAGGACTGTAACAGGATGGCGTGTATGTATTGATTATAGAAAATTAAATGACGCCACCAGAAAAGATCACTTTCCCTTACCTTTCATAGATCAAATGTTGGAAAGATTAGCCGGAAATAGTTACTATTGTTTTCTAGATGGATTTTCCGGATATTTTCAAATTCCAATAGCACCCGAAGATCAAGAGAAAACCACATTCACGTGCCCTTATGGTACTTTTGCTTACAAACGCATGCCATTTGGACTTTGTAACGCCCCTGCAACCTTTCAAAGGTGTATGATGGCGATTTTTCACGACATGATAGAAGAATGCATGGAAGTATTCATGGATGACTTTTCAGTCTTCGGTGATACATTTAAATCATGTCTAGTTAATCTGGAACGAATGCTAATTAGATGCGAAAAATCAAATCTAGTACTTAATTGGGAGAAATGCCATTTCATGGTTAAAGAAGGCATCGTTCTTGGACATAAAATTTCAAAAGAAGGAATTGAAGTGGATAGAGCTAAAGTAGATGTAATTGCTAAACTTCCACATCCCACAAATGTTAGAGGAGTTAGGAGTTTTCTAGGGCATGCCGGTTTTTACCGACGTTTCATAAAAGATTTTTCAAAAATTGCCACTCCTATGAATAAACTCCTAGAAAAGGATGCTCCATTCATCTTTTCAGATGAGTGTATCAAATCTTTTAATATTCTTAAAGAAAAACTCACTAATGCACCGATCATGATAACACCAAATTGGAGTCTACCATTTGAACTAATGTGCGATGCAAGTGATTTTGCAATGGGAGCCGTTTTAGGACAAAGGATTGAAAAACGATTTCAACCTATATATTATGCTAGTAAGACATTACAAGGAGCACAAACGAACTATACAACTACTGAAAAAGAACTCCTTGCTATTGTCTTTGCTTTTGACAAATTTCGATCATATCTCGTTCTAGCAAAAACGGTGGTCTATACCGACCATTCTGCTCTTAGATACCTATTTTCAAAACAAGATGCTAAACCAAGATTAATCCATTGGATCTTACTCTTACAAGAGTTTGATATTGAAATCCGAGATAAAAAAGGAGCAGAAAATCTCGCCGCTGATCATCTTTCTCGTCTTGAAAATCCCGAATTAGAAGTTCTAAATGAATCGGCCATACAAGACAACTTTCCTGATGAATATCTATTGAAGATAGATTATAAAGAAATCCCATGGTTTGCAGACTATGCAAACTACTTAGTTTGTGGATTCCTTGAAAAAGGATTATCGTACCAAAGACGAAAGAAATTCTTCAGTGATATAAAACACTATTTCTGGGAAGATCCACATCTGTTTAAAAGTTGTCCCGATGGAATAATACGCCGATGTGTATTTGGAGATGAAGCCAGTAAAATATTAAACCATTGTCACACAGGACCAACAGGAGGGCATTATGGGCCTCAACTAACAGCAAGAAAAGTTTATGAAGCTGGATTCTATTGGCCTACAATTTACAAAGACGCACACCTTCTTTGCAAATCCTGTGATGCATGTCAAAGGACCGGAAAAATAAGTCAACGTGATGAAATGCCACAAAATGTCATCCAAGTATGTGAAGTATTTGACATTTGGGGTATTGACTTTATGGGTCCATTTCCAAAATCTCATAATAATTTATATATACTCGTAGCCATTGATTATGTATCTAAATGGGCGGAAGCACAAGCTCTCCCAACTAACGATGCACGAGTTGTAGTCAACTTTTTAAAACGTCTTTTTGCAAGGTTTGGAACACCGAAAGCTTTAATAAGTGATCGGGGTACTCATTTCTGTAATAATCAACTTGAGAAAGTTCTTAAAAGATATGGAGTAACTCATAAAATCTCCACCGCATATCATCCACAAACAAGTGGACAAGTTGAAAATACCAACCGAGCTTTAAAACGTATTCTAGAGAAAACCGTAGGATCAAATCCGAAGGAATGGTCCATTAAATTGGAGGATGCACTCTGGGCTTTTAGAACAGCCTACAAAACTCCAATTGGAACCACACCTTTTAGACTTGTGTATGGAAAAGCATGTCATCTTCCAGTAGAAATTGAACACAAAGCATTTTGGGCTTTGAAGACATGTAATCTTGATTTACATGAAGCCGGACGTCTACGATTAAGTCAACTAAACGAATTAGAAGAATTAAGACATGAAGCATACGAAAATTCGTTAATCTATAAAGAAAGAACGAAGAAATGGCATGATAAAAGAATCAGAAGTTCAAAAGAATTTAAAGAAGGAGACAGAGTTCTTCTTTTCAATTCACGATTCAAGCTATTTCCTGGAAAATTGAAATCAAGATGGTCTGGACCATTCGTAGTCAAAAGAGTTTTCCCATACGGAACGATAGAATTAATAAATTCAAATGGGATTGAATTTAAAGTTAATGGTCACAGAGTTAAACATTACATACATGGTCCGATGGAAGTCGACAACGAAGTTAATAACAATTTCGACACCACAGCTAACTAAGTGTGGGGAGAATCAAGTCTTTAAAGGATAATATGTATTTCTGTTAGAGTTAGATTGTCTGTTTTTGTGTAGTTCTCGAAAATGGAACACGTATGGTCTTTCCCTAGCAGACCCTAAAGAACTAGTCTTCTCCCCCCATTCTGAATTTTTATTTTTTTAGGTTTTTACAAAATGAAGACTGCCTGTGAATTAAACCATGGTCTAATGCTACACGCTTTGATCACTAAAAGAAATAATGACATACTACCGAGTGAATTAGTATCAGTAATCAGAGAAAGAATGGACGGAGTTAGAAAAGGATCCAGATGCGAAGATAATAAGTTACAATTTGGTAAAGGAAAATCAAAATCCGCAGCGAAAAGAAGAGCACGACACCTAGAAAGATGTCACAAATGCGGAAAATGGTCACATGGAGGTAAATGTTCAAATAATCAAACCTATTCAAATACCGAATTTGTTACTTTATGCAGAGACGGACCGTTCATATGTTTAGAAGAAAAGACACTGAATGCTCGAGGTTACGCCTTTGGAGCCATGGAAAACCAATTAAACCGACTATCTTATGAATATAATAGATCATATAACTAAGAAATCTATTTCACAGGTATGTCTGTATAGTTTTTATTTTTATTTTTAACCTTTTGATAATAAACGCTAATTTGTTCGCTAAAAAGTATTAAATTGGTATTAAATAAAATTAGGTTTGGCGACCGAAATTATTGATATCATTCAAAAATTTATTACATCACTGCGAAATTTAACGTTTATTCTTAAGGTATAAATATCTTTAATCAATCAACCCAAAATATTTCAAAAATTCGTCATGAGTTAAATTAGGTCTTGGAACCGAAATTACTTTACCGAAAAGAGGGGCGCATATTTTTGATAATATTTGATTGATTAAAGTGGGATAAAAAGACAAAAAGATTTTTAATTTTATTTTTACCATATTTTTAAAATTAATATTTAAATCTTAAATTAATATTGTAAACTTTGTAAAAACAATATATTTAAAATTGTAAATATTTGAAAAATTAATATAAGTTTGGTATGAATTTATGAATTTTTAAATTAAGTTTGGTGTGAATTTTTAATTTTTAAAATATGAAATTTTAATTTTATGCATTTCAAATTTTAAGTTTGGTGTGAATTTTTAATTTTTAATTTTGAATTTTATATTTAAGTTGTGTGAATTTAAAAACAAAAATTTACTTTATCTCATTAAGTTAAGAATATGATTTTTAAAATTCGTCGTAAGTTGAAGACTAGGTCTTTGAACCGAAATTGCTTTACCCGAGGGAGGGACGAGAACTTTTATTATCATTATTTTTAATCTTATTAATTTAAAGTATGCCAAAAACATTTAAAAAAACCCAAAAATCTTAGCTTTTAAAACAATCGCTACAAAAAGACAAATTTTAAAATTTTGTCGAAGGACGGACTAGGACATCGATCCGAAACGACCTCGTCCTAAATAACAAGGGAAACAAAATTTTAAAATTAAATACTTAATTGATTTATAAGTTAAAGATTAAAAAAAAAAAAAAAAAATACCAAACTCCGCGACTCGCGGAGTTTGCAGTGCAAAACCTCCGCGACTTGCGGAGGGACCAAAACCCAGAAAAAAAAATAAAAATAGCTGAACGATCAGTATAATCCACAAAACAAAAACACCCGAATTCTGCTGCGAAAACCCACGAAAATACACCCAAAAACACCCCAAAAATCTCAATTTTTAACCGTTAATCACCAAATTTTTTGCTAAAATCATGTTGAGAAGGATGATATCTAAGAATTACTCAAGAAAAACGGTAAATTTCTACACCTAAACACCATTTAATTCGAATTTTAGTGTTCTTGAGCTATTTTTTTCCCCAATTTGATTTTGATGCTTTTTAGTGTAATTAGACTTAAATTGTTTATGTATTATGGTTGTATAACCTAGATTGATGTTGTTTAACATGATTAGAAGCCTTAAACTTCAATTTTTGAATAATCTAGGGTTTGTGTTCTTGAGCAAATTTGGGGCTTTTTGATATAAACAGGTTATGGCCGATTTTTGTCATGAATTGTTGCTAAATTGAGTAGTGTAACATGTCTAGGTAGTTAAATGATCTAAACTTTGAGCCTAAACATGATTTTGAGAATTAAAGTGGACTTTTTCAAGTCCAAAATTCATGAACTTGATTTTTGAAAGATAATGCCATTTGAGACTTGTTTATTTGCTAGTAATGATTATTTTGACATGTTATTTGAGTTGAATGCTTATGAACTTGGCGAAAATTTTCGTATATGCTTATTTGAAAAAGTATAGATTTGATAAAAATGTGAAAATGAGCTTAAGTTTGATATAAATTGATAATGTCATTGTAATTATTTTGATTGATGATTTTGCTGACACTAATGCATATTTGGATGCACAAAATTTGTGTTTGATGTGTTTTGCAGAATGAAAGGGGTGAATCTTCATCCCAAGCCCGCCATGCTCCTGCTGAGAACTTGGAACAACAGGAGGTAGATAACTACTACAAGCAGGATGTACCTCATCCAGTCATGACCTTTTCAGATATGCACTTGGAACAGTTGCACCCGAACCTGAGATTTGACAGACTTTGGATAGATTATCCAAAATATCAACGGGGTTTGCATACTCTTCATTCCAAGGTTGTTGAGGTACCGAGGGTCATAGAATGGGGACCCTTAGAAGCTGTAGAATTGGCCGGGCCAATTAGGGAATTACTGGTACAGAGGTATGGTAATTCTTCTTTTAATGACTGGATATGTTTATTCACCATACGCAGACCTGTATATAAAGTATGGTGTGAAGAGTTGTTATGTAGTATAGAGTTGAATGATCGGGTAGCTAGTTTAACCGATCGTTCTTTTATTAGATTTTTGTTAGGCGGTTCGATGCGCCACATGTCTTTACTGGACATGGCTCAGGCTTTACGTATATATACGCCTGAGGAATTAGCGTCTGCCGATTGTAGAGGATTGATACTAAACGGTAGAAAGATAGATGAGAATTTTGATACACACGGTGTGTGGAGTCAAATGACAAGCCATCACCGTTTCAAAGGGGAAAACTACTCTTATTTGGATATAGATAGAGCCGAATTAAGAGTAATACATAGGTTTTTAGCTAATTCGATTACACAAAGGGGTAAAAACAAAGAAAAGGTAAATGAACAAGATTTGTTTTACCATATGTGTATTCGAGACCCACAGAGCGCTGTAAGTATACCATATTGTGTGGGTTATTATTTATCAGCTATGGTTCGGGGGATGCGTCCACATAGCATAATAGGAGGTGGTATTTTTATTACTTTGATTGGTGAATATCTCGGTGTGGATATAAGTCGGGGGGGATTATTAGTAGAAGAGCCGGAACCCCGCGACACTATAGGTTTAAATGTATACCATGGTGCGAAAGTTTTGAAGCGGCGAAATAACGCCGCAGTACGATACCATGGTAGACATCCACAGGTGGAGAGAAACCAGGAACAAGGTAATGTAGGAGGGGGGAATGAGATGCAAGAAATGCATAGGTTTATAGCTTCTCAGGAATACGAAAATGCTAGACAGAGAGCATTTGAAGATTGGCAAGTTCATCAGAACCAGATCATAGCGCATTGCCAACATATAGGTAGAAACTATATTCCTACACCGAAACCCGTCTTCCCTCCTTGGTCGATAGAGATGCAGCCACCATATCCTACGTATGACCCTGCCGAAGCATTCTATAGCACTTATGGTTATGCGTGGAACCCCTATTGGTACCAATATCATCCTTAGTTTACTTATTTTTTTTATTTTGTAATTTGTAATTATTGATATGTTTAATACTTTTGTTAATATTGTAATCATTTTTATAATTATCTAACTTTTATTCTTAGATTTTAATAATTTTTGAATGTGGGGTAATAAACCAAACTTCAAAAATATGTATATATGTTTGCAGTTTATCTTATGTACACAACAGGGTAAAACAACGCATTTTCAAAGACTGGCATTAAGTTCAGCAAAAGCAACTAATTTTGACGACAAGATGCAAAATATATGTGAAATAACAACAAGACGGAATGAACAAATGATGTGCACCATTTATCATTCAGCAAACAAACGCCAATATATTTGGAAACTTTGGTAAAAATTTAATCATTTTCACACAAATCACCCTCAATAATTTAAATTGTTACTGATTTCTTGCAAATGAGGGCATTGCAAGATCTTAAGTGTGGGAAGGGGTTAAATTCTTTCGGATTTTAAAATTTTTTACTTTATACATTTGGTTACCATTAAAAATACTAGTAAAGCAGTAGTTGTATTAGAATCTAGTGCTCTCTGATAAAAAAGAACAGCCCTAGTCTTATATACTGACTACCCAATTCTAGTAAAAAAATTTTCAATTAAATGAATTCAAATCATGTTTATACATATTTATGAACGATAAAACTAGGTTTTAACACCGAAATTATTGTTACCTCGGAAAGGACATAAATTGAGAAACAAACTAAAATGTTAAAATTCATTTAAAATGGAATAGAGGACGATAAAAAGGAAAATAAAAGCCAAGTGTGGGAAAATTTACCAAGTTATTTTAAACATATGTCACATATATCTGTAACAAATAACTGAAAATACTTTTTCTTTGAACTAAACTATACTGTTTTACCCGATGAAAGAAAAGAAGAGATGGATCTACATGATGAATCAATTCCATCATTAAAAGGAAGTAAAGTCTTCCGAAAAAGACACGCGCTTCTTGATTTAGGTCATGAAGTTGTCGTCCAGACCAGCTGTAGGTTGACGAAAAATCTAGAAAAGTCATCACTAAAATCAGCAGGAAATCCACGGACCTCAGCATTAAACAGGGTCGCCATGTGGTCAGATTTATCCTAACCATGAGAAGGATTTATCTCGTACAATGGGGGGGCACCGTGCAAATTAGCTGGATAAGACTAATGAATCAGATCCCCAGAAAGGATAATCTCCTTAAAGATTAAAAATCAGCTTTTAAGACTGATATTACTCAATCCTAGAGATTGACCTTAAAGATTGAGAATTCAAACTCATGGAATTCAATGATATCTAAACTCGAGCTTAAACGAGAAAATATTTTGATAAAAAAATTACAAACCGATTTGTTTTCTAAAAACCCTATTTTCAATGCGTTCATTACCATTGAACGTAAAATCCTAGGAATTCACCTGAAATTCATTAGGTCACCTGAACTAAATCGGGTGTCAACCGTAAGAACGATGGTTGCATAACATGGTCAAAGACAGGACTTTGTGCCAAACCGACAAATTATAAGGGTGAGCTTTAGTATTGCTCCTACCAAGGATAGTAATTGCGTCCGACACGTTATAGACCATAATCAAAAGCATGTCACGGGACATTGCCTTAACAGTTGCTTGTTCAACGCTTTCCTTTACAACCGGACGGTAGTTTACCGAAAGGTAATATACGGAACAAGTAAAATGGACGTGTTGCTTTCCTAATACAAGGTTAGCAAGTGGGTGACACAAAACCGCAAGTTTTGAGCTAAAATTTTCAAATCTGAAACCCACCAAACCCACAAAAATATTTTGCAAACACCGGTAAAGGGTTATTCTGAAAAACTTATCTAGGGTAAAAACTAGATTTAATTTTCAAAAGATCAAATGTTTTCATAAAGATCCAATTTCCTTAATGGATCTAAATTTTTATAGTCATGTGGGACTGTAAACCATATCGTTACTACCATTGTTTATACCGCCATATAGAAATCACTGATGTACAAAGTGTGAAGAATAAAGAAGTGATTCTAGTATTTCAAGACAATATTGCTTGAGGACAAGCAACGCTCAAGTGTGGGAATATTTGATAATGCTAAAAACGAACATATATTTCATAGCATTATTCCTCAAGAAAGACAAGCTTTTAGTTGCAATTGTTCTATTTACAAGTGATATTCGTTTAAATAATAAAAGGTGAAGACAGAAGACAGATTCGACGATTTGAAGACGCAAACGACCAAAAAGCTCAAAAGAACAAAAGACAATCAAAAAGGTTCCAATTATTGATAAGAAACGTCTCGAAATCACAAGAGTACAAGATTCAAAGCGCAAAGTACAAGATATTAAATTGTACGCGAGGACGTTCGAAAATCCGGAACCGGGACCAGAGTCAACTCTTAACGCTCGACGCAACGGACTAAAAATTACAAGTTAACTATGTATATAAATATAATATAATATATAATTAATTATATTAATTATATATATATTATATATATATATATATTAAAAACCGTCGGCAGCAAGAAACTCCAAGGGTGTGAGCTGTAAATACATCTCTGCGACTCGCGGAGTTTTAAGGGCATTTTGCCGCGAGTCGCGGAGCCCCAATTTTCAACTCTGGCTATAAAGCCAACCGAATTCTGATCAAATTTCATCATCTTTTTTCTTCTCATTCATACGAGTAATATATATATATAATTTATATTTTAATTTTAATTTTAATTTTAAATCCTAATAATAAGGGTATGTTAGCGAATGTTGTAAGGGTGTAAGTCGAAATTCTGTCCGTGTAACGCTACGCTATTTTTAATCATTGTAAGTTATGTTCAACCTTTTTACATTAATGTCTCGTAGCTAAGTTATTATTATGCTTATTTAAAACGAAGTAATCATGATGTTGGGCTAATTACTAAAATTGGGTAATTGGGCTTTGTACCATAATTGGGGTTTGGACAAAAGAACGACACTTGTGGAAACTAGGCTATGGGCTATTAATGGGCTTTATATTTGTTTAACTAAATGAAAGTTTGTTAATGTTAATATAAAGATTTACAATTGGGCGTCCCTATAAATTACCATATACACTCGATCGGACACGATGGGCGGGGTATTTATATGTACGAATAATCGTTCATTTAACCGGACACGGGAATGGATTAATAGCCACTAGAATAATTAAAACAGGGGTGAAATTACATTCAAGGGTAATTGGTGTAATTGTTAACAAAGTAGTAAAACCTTGGTTTACACGCAGTCGATAACCTGGTGTATTCATTAAACAAAGTATTAAAACCTTGTTACAATTCGAATCCCCAATTAGTTGGAATATTTATCTTCGGGTATAATAATAATTTGACAAGGACACTTGCAATTTATATTTATGACTGATGGACTGTTATGGACAAAAACCAGACGGACATATTAAATAATCCAGGACAAAGGACAATTAACCCATGGGCATAAAACTAAAATCAACACGTCAAACATCATGATTACGGAAGTTTAAATAAGCATAATTCTTTTATATCATATTTAATTTCCTTTATTTTATATTTAATTGCACTTCTAATTATCGCATTTTATTAATTGTTAATTTATTTTATCGCACTTTTAATTATCGTACTTTTTAATTATCGCAATTTTATTTTATCGCATTTTTATTATTCGCAATTTCATTATCGTTATTTACTTTACGCTTTAATTTAAGTCTTGTATTTATTTTATATTTTACATTAGGCTTTAACTGCGACTAAAGTCTTAAAATCGACAAACCAGTCATTAAACGGTAAAAACCCCCCTTTATAATAATAATATTACTTATATATATATTTATATTTTTATAAAAGTAAACTAATATAGCGTTGAGCTTTGTTTAAAGATTTCCCTGTGGAACGAACCGGACTTACTAAAAACTACACTACTGTACGATTAGGTACACTGCCTATAAGTGTTGTAGCAAGGTTTAAGTATATCCATTCTATAAATAAATAAATATCTTGTGTAAAATTGTATCGTATTTAATAGTGTTTCCTGCTAAAATTAATAACTATTTTATATACACCTCGCATCACATCAACTAGCAATTAAACAAGTTTCAAATGGCATTTACATCAATTTAATCAAGTTCATGAATTTTAGACTTAAAAAGTCCACTTTAATTCTCAAAAATCATGTTTAGGATCAATGTTTGGATCATTTAGCTACCTAAACATGTTACACTACTTAATTTAGCAATAATTCATGACAAAAATCGGCCATAACCTGTTTATATCAAAAAGCCCCAAATTACTCATGAACACAAACCCTAGATTTCTAAAAATTTTGAAGTTTTTGGCTTCAAATCATGTTAAATAGCATCAATCTAGGTTATACAAGAATAATATACTAACAATTTAACTCTGATTACACTAGAAATTAACAAAATCAAATTAGGTAAAAATTAGCTCAAGAACACTAAAATTCGAATTTAAAGAGTTTTAGGGGTGAAATCTTTACCTTTCTGCCTCCCCATCTGAATATAGGCATGATTATAGCGGATTATAGCAAGAAATTTGGTGAAATTTGGTGAATTTTGGTGAAAAATTGGTGATTTTAGAGTGGATTTGGGTGTGTGTTCGTGTGTATGTGTTTGTAGAGTGAGGAGCAGAGAGACCAGTTCGTGTTTTTATGATTCTGCCCAGTTATCTGTCCTCATGCGATCGCATGAGGTTACAGGGTAAATCACATGCGATCGCATGAGGTTACAGGGTAAATCCCATGCGATCGTATGGGTCCCTGATCTTTTTTTTATATACATATATATATAAAATCATTTACTTATGAAACAATTAATTAATTTTAAAATTTTGTTTTCTTTTAGAATGAGGGCGTTTCGGATCGTTGTCCTAGTTCGTCCTTCGACAAAATTTTAAAATTTGTCATTTTAAAGCGATTGTTTTAAAAGCAAAAATTTTTGGGTTTTTTAAATGTTTTTGGCATACTTTAATTCAATAAGATTAAAAATAATGATAACAAAATTTCTCGTCCCGCCCTCGGGTAAAGCAATTTCGATTCAACGACCTAGTCTTCAACTCACGACGAATTTTAAAATCATATTTTTAAATTAATGAAATAAAGTAATTTTTGTTTTTAAATTCACACCAAACTTAAATTTAAAATGTATAAAATTAAAAATTCATATAAATATCATTAATATTTTTATATATTAATTTTACAAACTTATATTGAAAATATTAATTTTTAAAATATTTACAAACTTAAATATATTAGTTTTAAAAATTACAATAATAATTTAATATTAATTTAAAAACAAGGTAAAAATAATTGAAAATATTTTTGGTCTTTTATCCCACTTTAATCAATCAAATATTATAAAAAATATACGTCCCTCTTTTAGGTAAAGTAAATTCGGCTAAATTACCTAGTTTTACTCCTGACGAATTTTTGAAATATTTTGGATTGATTGATTAAAGATATTTATACCTTAAGAATAAACGGTAAATTTCGCAGTGATGTAATAAATTTTTGTATGATATCAATAATTTCGGTTTTGCATACCTAATTTTATTGAATATCAATTTAATACTTTATAGCGAACGATTCAGCGTTTATTATCAAAAGGTTAAAAGCAATAAATAAAGACAAATAAAAACTGTACACACTTACCTGTGAGATAGAATTCTCAGAGACCTGCTTTAGCCGACTCATAGGAGAGTCGTGTAATTTGGTTCTCCATAGCTACGTAAGCGTAACCTCGATTCTTCATTTATGACATTTGAACGGTCCTTCTCTGCATAGAGTAACAAATTCGGTATTTGAATATGTTTGATTGTTCGAACATTTACCTTCGTGTGACCATTTTCTGCATTTATGACATCTTTCAAGGTGTCGTGCTCTTCTTTTTGTTGCGGATTTTGATTTTCCTTTACCAAAATGTATCTTATGATGATCTTTCTTGAGTTCTTTCCTTACTTCGTCTATTTTTCCTCTTATGAATGATACCAGTTCACTCGGAAAGATGTTATTATTACATTTAGTAATCATAGCGTGTAGTAGTAGACCATGGTTCAGATCAAAGGAATTCTTCATCTCGTAAAACATAAAAGTAATAAAAAATCAGAATGGAGGGAGAAGACTAGTTCTTTAGGGACTGCTAGGGAAAGACCATTCGGATTCTATTCTCGAGAACTATACGAAAACAGAATATCTAACTCTAACAGAAATACATATTACCCTTAAAAGATTCGAATCTTCTCACACTTAGTTAGATGTGGTGTCGAAATTGTGATTAACTTCATCATCAACTTCCATTGGATTATCTATGTAATGTTTAATTCTGTGACCATTCATCATCAACTTCCATATGATTTTCGGTTTGAGCTAGAATAAGTAATCTCTAAGACTATTAGAAACCACATATTCATCGCAGAATGAAGTTATGGATCAATACTTTATCAGTTATTATTGTTGGTATTCTTTGGTATCTATGGTGCGCATGATGTTGATGTTCGTGGGACAAATTGTGAATTTGAGATGTGAGATGCGGATGTTGCTGTTGCTGGATGGTGGTACTGTTTATGCTGCTGGTGCTGCTGATGCTTTCGGTACTGCTGATGGTGACGGGGCTGATGTTGATGGTTCTTGTGTAATAAGTATATCTTGTAAATCACGCACCATTCGTGTCAGGGTTTCTATCCTACCCTCTATCATTTCTATCCACCCACTCATCTGATTTATAGATCTTGATTATCAATTCGAAGTTCTCTAACTTCTTCTACTATTCCCCTTCGATTGTTATTCGGAAGTAGAGGTTGAATATTTTCTAAGATTGCAGTAATACGACCTTTGAGGCGGAATATTTTGGCAAAAAGGGTGAAAATAGTGTTGCGCATGGGTTCATCGGTGAGTACATCGTTTTCTCCGATATTAGGTGGTAAGTTTGGGTCACGGTAGGGTTCACCTTCTTCATTTCTCCATCGAGTGAGTAAGTCTCGGACCCAGCCCCATTTCCTCCAGAAAGAAAAATAGCTAAACGGTGGAGACACTTCGGGTTCATTGACTTCGGGGTCTACTTCAATACGCATCTCATAATCACTTCCGAAACTAATAGAATCCAAGCCAGGTGTAGGATCCATCTTTCACGATCAGTAAGAGAATTTTGATATGAAATGATTTTAGGATATCGGATGATATTCTAATTACATAGAATACCTATATATATATATAGTACAGAAGATCCCGTGAATTACGGAGGAAATTAAGGAAACGTGTCAGACAAGATTTAATGTGATGGGATATGAATTTGTCTGTACATCGTCTATGCAATAATTGCAATAAGACGTGTCAAGACTGAAAATAATAAGTAGATATTTTTCGACAAATGGTGGTAAGCAAAGACTTTTGACACTACTAGGTCGAAGTCCAGACTCACTAATGCATCTAATCAACTAACAGTTAGACACACTAATGTAAGACCTGGTTCGCTAAGACCAACGCTCTGATACCACCTGTAAAGACCCCGACCTAATCCATCCGGACGAAGTCTTCAACATTTGGTCCCATTGCAATGATCGACTCCAAATAATGTCCTTAAAATGAGCAAATGCACAGCGGAAGACTTAATTCGTACCTGAGAATAATCATGCTTAAAAGTGTCAACCAAAAGGTTGGTGAGTTCATAGGTTTATCATAACAATCATTTCAATATTTTAATAGACCACAAGATTTCATAATCATAAACATAATACACTCGCAAGTGTATGTAAAGCATTCTAAGTGGTTGAGCACTTGGTAACCATACTTAACATTTAATCAACGTCGCATATTCTCTTTATTATAAAATCTCCCTACACTGTACCAAGTGTAGTAACGAAACGAAGTACTGTGCAATCGTTGAATACTGGTCGTCCAGTCCGGTTGGGGTTGTCAGGCCCGATAGATCTATCAACAGGATTCGCGTTTACAATTCCCATGTAAATAGCAGTTACCAAGCTACAGGGAAGTATGCCAGTGGTACAACTCAACGTTGAATGTATTTTTAAGTACTTGTGTCTATTTTGTAAACATTTATAAAAGCAACGCATGTATTCTCAGCCCAAAAATATATATTGCAAAAGCAATTAAAAAGGGAGCAAATGAAACTCACAATACTGTATTTCGTAGTAATTATGTATATGACGGCACTGAACAAGTGCAGGGTTGGCTTCGGATTCACGAACCTATATGATGTGCAGCGGGGTGTATATAAAATAGTTATTAATTTTAGCAGAAAATACTATTAAATACGATACAATTTTACACAAGATATTTATTTATTTAGAGAACGGATATATTTAAACCTTGCTACAACACTTATAGGCAGTGTACCTAATCGTACAGTAGTGTAGTTTTTAGTAAGTCCGGTTCGTTCCACAGGGAATCTTTTTTAAACAAAGCTCAACGCTATATTAATTTACTTTTATAAAAATACAAACATATATATAAGTAATATTATTATTATAAAGGGGGGTTTTTACCGTTTAATGACCGGTTTGTCGATTTTAAAACTTTAGTCGCAGTTAAAACCTAATGTAAAATATTAAATAAATAAAAATACAAGACTTAAATTAAAGCGTAAAGTAAATAACGATAATGAAATTGCGAATAATAAAAGTGCGATAAAATAAACTTGCAATAATTAAAAAGTACGATAATTAAAAATGCAATTAAATAAAATAACAATAAAAATGCGATAATTAGAAGTGCAATTAAATATAAAATAAAGGAAATTAAATATGAAATAAAAGAATTATGCTTATTTAAACTTCCGTAATCATGATGTTTGACGTGTTGATTTTAGTTTTATGCCCATGGGTTAATTGTCCTTTGTCCTGGATTATTTAATATGTCCGTCTGGTTTTTGTCCATAACAGTCCATCAGTCATAAATATAAAGTGCGAGTGTCCTCGTCAAATTATCCTTATACCCGAAGTTAAATATTCCAACTAATTGGGGATTTAAACTGTAACAAGATTTTAATACTTTGTTTAATAATTACACCAGGATGTCGACTGAGTGTAACCCAAGGTTTTAATATTTTGTTATCAATTATACCAAATGTCCTTGTACATAATTTCACCCCTGTTTTAATTATTCTAGTGGCTATTAATCCATTCCCGTGTCCGATTAAATGAACGATTATTCGTACATATAAATACCCCGCCCATCGTGTCCGATTGAGTGTATATGGTAATTTATAGGGACGCCCAATTGTAAATCTTTATATTAACATTAACAAACTATCATTTAGTTAAACAAATATAAAGCCCATTAATAGCCCATAGTCTAATTTTCACAAGTGTCGTTCTTTTGTCCAAACCCCAATTATGGTACAAAGCCCAATTACCCAATTTTAGTAATTAGCCCAACATCATGATTACTTCGTTTTAAATAAGCATAATAATAACTTAGCTACGAGACATTAATGTAAAAAGGTTGAACATAACTTACAATGATTAAAAATAGCGTAGCGTTACACGGACAGAATTTCGACTTACACCCTTACAATATTCGCTAACATACCCTTATTATTAGAATTATAATTAAAATTAAAATATAAATTATAAATATATATATATATTTTACGTATGAGAAGAAGAAGAAAAAGATGATGAAAATGATCAGATTTCGGTTTGCTTTATAGGGAGGGCTCCGCGACTCGCGGCATTTTTGCCTTCAAACTCCGCGAGTCGCGGAGAATGAAATTACAGCTCAGTCCCTTTGGAGTCTTTCTCTGCCGACGGTTTTTATTTATAAATATAATATATATATAATTAATATAATTAATTATATATTATATTATATTTATATACATAGTTAACTTGTAATTTTTAGTCCGTTGCGTCGAGCGTTGAGAGTTGACTCTGGTCCCGGTTCCGGATTTTCGAACGTCCTTGCGTACAATTTAATATCTTGTACTTTGCGTTTTGAATCTTGTACTCTTGTAATTTCGAGACGTTTCTTATCAATAATTGGAACCTTTTTGATTGTCTTTTGTACTTTTGAGCTTTTTGGTCGTTTGCGTCTTCAATTCGTCGAATCTGTCTTTTGTCTTCACCTTTTATTATTTAAACGAATATCACTTGTAAATAGAACAATTGCAACTAAAAGCTTGTCTTTCTTGAGGAATAATGCTATGAAATATATGTTCGTTTTTAGCATTATCAAATATTCCCACACTTGAGCGTTGCTTGTCCTCAAGCAATATCGTCTTGAAATACTAGAATCACTTCTTTATTGTACATCAGTGATTTCTATACGGTGGTATGAACAATGGTAGTAACGATATGGTTTACAGTCCCACATGACTATAAAAATTTAGATCCATTAAGGAAATTGGATCTTTATGAAAACATTTGATCTTTTGAAAATTAAATCTAGTTTTTACCCTAGATAATTTTTCCGGGATAACCCTTTACCGGTGTTTGCAAAATATTTTTGTGGGTTTGGTGGGTTTCAGATTTGAAAATTTTAGCTCAAAACTTGCGGTTTTGTGTCACCCACTTGCTAACCTTGTATTTGGAAAGCAACACGTCCAGTTTACTTGTCCCGTATATTACCTTTCGGTAAACTACCGTCCGATTGTAAAGGAAAGCGTTGAACAAGCAACTGTTAAGGCTATGTCCCCTGACATGCTTTTAATTATGGTCTATAACGTGTCGAACGCAATTACTATCCTTGGTAGGAGCAATAGTAAAGCTCACCCTTATGATTTTTCGGTCTGGCACAAGGTCCTGTCTTTGACCATGCTATGCAACCACCGTTCTTACGGTTGACACCCGATTTGGTTCAGGTGACCTAATGAATTCCAGGTGAATTCCTAGGATTTTACGTTCAATGGTAATGAACGCATTGAAAATGGGTTTTCAGAAAACAAATCGGTTTATAATTTTGATCAAAATATTTTCTCGTTCAAGCTCGAGTTTAGATATCATTGAATTCCATGAGTTTGTAATTCTCAATCTTTAAGGTCAATCTCTAGGATTGAGTAATATCAGTCTTAAAAGCTGATTTTTAATCTTTAAGGAGATTATCCTTTCTGGGGATCTGATTCATTAGTCTTATCCAGCTAATTTGCATGGTGCCCCCCCATTATACAAGATAAATCCTTCTCATGGTTAGGATAAATCTGACCACTTGGCAACCCTGTTTAATGCTGAGGTTCGTGGATTTCCTGCTGATTTTAGTGATGACTTTTCTAGATTTTTCGTCAACCTACAGCTGGTCTGGACGACAACTTCATGACCTAAATCAAGAAGCGCGTTTTTTTTCGGAAGACTTTACTTCCTTTTAATGATGGAATTGATTCATCGTGTAGATCCATCTCTTCTTTTCTTTCATCGGGTAAAACAGTTTAGTTTAGTCCAAAGCAAAAGTATTTTCAGTTATTTGTTACAGATATATGTGACATATGTTTAAGATAACTTGGTAAATTTTCCCACACTTGGCTTTTATTTTCCTTTTTATCGTCCTCTATTCCATTTTAAATGAATTTTAACATTTTGGTTTGTTTTTCAATTTATGTCCTTTTTGAGGTAACAATAATTTCGGTGTTAAAACCTAGTTTTATCGTTCATAAATATGTATAAACATGATTTTGAGTTCATTTAATTGAAAATTTTAAATTTTTTTTACTAGAATTGGGTAGTCAGTATATAGGACTAGGGCTGTTCTTTATTATCAGAGAGCACTAGATTCTAATACAACTACTGCTTTACTAGTATTTTTAATGGTAACCAAGTGTATAAAGTAAAAATTTTTAAAATCCGAAAGAATTTAACCCCTTCCCACACTTAAGATCTTGCAATGCCCTCATTTGCAAGAAATCAGTAATAATTTAAATTGTTGAGGGTGATTTGTGTGAAAATGATTAAATTTTAGCAAAGTTTCCAAATATATTGGCGTTTGTTTGCTGAATGATAAATGGTGCACATCATTTGTTCATTCCATCTTGTTGTTATTTCACATATATTTTGCATCTTGTCGTCAAAATTAGTTGCTTTTGCTGAACTTAATGCCAGTCTTTGAAAATGCGTTGTTTTACCCTGTTGTGTACATAAGTTAAACTGCAAACATATATACATATTTTTGAAGTTTGGTATATTAACCCACATTCAAAAATTATTAAAATCTAAGAATAAAAGTTAGATAATTATAAAAATGATTACAATATTAACAAAAGTATTAAACGTATCAATAATTACAAATTACAAAAAAAATAAAACTAAGTATACTAGGGATGATACTGGTACCAATAGGGGTTCCAGGCATAACCATAGGTGCTATAGAATGCTTCGCCAGGGTTATACGTAAGATACGGTGGTTGCATCTCTATAGTCCAGGGAGGGAAGATGGGTTTCGGTGTAGGAATATAGTTTCTACCTATATGTTGGCAATGAGCTATGATTTGGTTCTGATGAACTTGCCAATCTTCAAATGCTCTCTGTCTAGCATTTTCGTATTCCTGAGAAGCTATAAACCTTTGCATTTCTTGCATCTCATTCCCCCCTCCTACATTACCTTGCTGTTGGTTTCTCTCCACCTGTGGATGTCTACCATGGTATTGTACTGCGGCGTTATTTCGCCTCTTCAAAACTTTCGCACCATGGTATACATTTAAACCTATAGTATCGCGGGGTTCCGGTTCTTCTACTAATAATCCCCCCGACTTATATCCACACCGAGATATTCACCAATCAAAGTAATAAAAATACCACCTCCTATTATGCTATGCGGTCGCATCCCCCGAACCATAGCTGGTAAATAATAACCCACACAATACGGTATACTTACAGCGCTTTGTGGGTCTCGAATACACATATGGTAAAACAAATCCTGTTCATTTACTTTTTCCTTGTTCTTACCCCTTTGTGTAATCGAATTAGCTAAAAACCTATGTATCACTCTTAATTCGGCTCTATCTATATCCAAATAAGAGTAATTTCCCCCTTTGAAACGGTGATGGCTTGTCATTTGACTCCACACACCGTGTGTATCAAAATTTTCGTCTATCTTTCTACCGTTTAGTATCAATCCTCTACAATCGGCAGACGCTAACTCCTCAGGCGTATATATACGTAAAGCCTGAGCCATGTCCAGTAAAGACATGTGGCGCATCGAACCGCCTAACAAAAATCTAATAAAAGAACGATCGGTTAAACTAGCTACCCGATCATTCAACTCTATACTACATAACAATTCTTCACACCATACTTTATATACAGGTCTACGCATGGTGAATAAACGTACCCAGTCATTAAAAGAAGAATTACCATACCTCTGTACAAGTAATTCCCTAATTGGCCCGGCCAAGTCTACAGCTTCTAGGGGTCCCCATTCTATGACCCTCGGTACCTCAACAACCTTAGAATGAAGAGTATGCAAACCCCTTTGATATTTTGGATAATCTATCCAAAGTCTGTCAAATCTCAGGTTCGGGTGCAATTCTTCCAAGTGCATATCAGAAAAGGTCATGACTGGATGAGGTATATCCTGCTTGTAGTAGTTATCCACCTCCTGTTGTTCCACATTCTCAGCAGGAGCATTGCGGGCCTGGGATGAAGATTCACCCCTTTCAGTCTGCAAAACACATCAAACACAAATTTTGTGCATCCAAATATGCATTAGTGTCAGCAAAATCATTAATCAAAATAATTACAATGACATTATCAATTTATATCAAACTTAAGCTCATTTTCATATTTTCATCAAATCTACACTTTTTCAAATAAGCATATACGAAAATGTTTGCCAAGTTCATAAGCATTTAACTCAAATAACATGTCAAAATAATCATTACTAGCAATTAAACAAGTTTCAAATGGCATTATCTTTCAAAAATCAAGTTCATGAATTTTAGACTTGAAAAAGTCCACTTTAATTCTCAAAATCATGTTTAGGCTCAAAGTTTGGATCATTTAACTACCTAAACATGTTACACTACTTAATTTAGCAACAATTCATGACAAAAATCGGCCATGACCTGTTTATATCAAAAAGCCCCAAATTTGCTCAAGAACACAAATCCTAGATTATTCAAAATTTGAAGTTTAAGGCTTCTAATCATGTTAAACAGCATCAATCTAGGTTATACAAGCATAATACATAAACAATTTAAGCCTAATTACACTAAAAAGCATCAAAATCAAATTGGGAAAAAAAATGGCTCAAGAACACTAATTTCGGATTAAATGGTGTTTAGGTGTAGAAATTTACTGTTTTTCTTAAGTAATTCCTAGATAGCATCCTTCTCAACATGATTTTAGTAAAAGATTTGGTGATTAACGGTTAAAATTTGTGATTTTGGGGGTTTTTTCTCGGGTTTTTTCGTGCAGTTTTCGCAGTATTTTTGAGTTGTGGTGTGTGGTTTGAGCTGTTCTTGCGTTTTATTTTTTTTCTGTAAATTGGTCCTCCCGCGAGTCGCGGGGATTAACCCTCCAAACTCCGCGAGTCGCGGAGTTTGGTAATTTTTTTTTTTTTTTTATAAACTTTAACTTATTAAAACAATTAAGTAATTAATTTTAAAATTTTGTTTCCCTTGTTATTTAGGACGAGGTCGTTTCGGATCGATGTCCTAGTCCGTCCCTCGACAAAATTTTAAAATTTGTCTTTTTGTAGCGATTGTTTTAAAAGCTAAGATTTTTGGTTTTTTAATGTTTTTGGCATACTTTAATTCAATAAGATTAAAAATAATGATAATAAAAGTTCTCGTCCCTCCCTCGGGTAAAGCAATTTCGGTTCAAAGACCTAGTCTTCAACTTACGACGAATTTTAAAAATCATATTTTTAACTTAATGAGATAAAGTAAATTTTTGTTTTTAAATTCACACAACTTAAATATAAAATTCAAAATTAATATTAAAAATTCACACCAAACTTAAAATTTGAAATGCATAAAATTAAAAATTCATATTTTAAAAATTAAAAATTCACACCAAACTTAATTTAAAAATTCATATTATAAATTCATACCAAACTTATATTAATTTTTCAAATATTTACAATTTTAAATATATTGTTTTTACAAAGTTTACAATATTAATTTAAGATTTAAATATTAATTTTAAAAACATGGTAAAAATAAAATTAAAAATCTTTTTGTCTTTTTATCCCACTTTAATCAATCAAATATTATCAAAAATATGCGCCCCTCTTTTCGGTAAAGTAATTTCGGTTCCAAAACCTAATTTAACTCATGACGAATTTTTGAAATATTTTGGGTTGATTGATTAAAGATATTTATACCTTAAGAATAAACGTTAAATTTCGCAGTGATGTAATAAATTTTTGAATGATATCAATAATTTCGATCGCCAAACCTAATTTTATTCAATACCAATTTAATACTTTTTAGCGAACAAATTAGCGTTTATTATCAAAAGGTTAAAAATAAAAATAAAAATAAAAACTGTACAGACATACCTGTGTAATAGATTTCTTAGTTATATGATCTATCCCATTCATAAGATAGTCGGTTTAATTGGTTTTCCATGGCTACATAGGCGTAACCTCGAGCATTTAGTGTCTTTTCTTCTAAACATATGAACGGTCCGTCTCTGCATAAAGTAACAAATTCGGTATTTGAATAGGTTTGATTATTTGAACATTTACCTCCATGTGACCATTTTCCGCATTTGTGACATCTTTCTAGGTGTCGTGCTCTTCTTTTCGCTGCGGATTTTGATTTTCCTTTACCAAATTGTAACTTATTATCTTCGCATCTGGATTCTTTTCTAACTCCGTCCATTCTTTCTCTGATTACTGATACTATTTCACTCGGTAGTATGTCATTATTACGTTTAGTGATCAAAGCGTGTAGCATTAGACCATGGTTTAGTTCACAGGCAGTCTTCATTTTGTAAAAACCTAAAAAAATAAAAATTCAGAAAGGGGGGAGAAGACTAGTTCTTTGTGGTCTGCTAGGGAAAGACCATTCGGGTTCCATTTTCGAGAACTACACAAAAATAGACAATCTAACTCTAACAGAAATACATATTATCCTTTAAAGACTTGATTCTCCCCACACTTAGTTAGCTGTGGTGTCGAAATTGTGATTAACTTCGTTGTTGACTTCCATTGGACCATGTATGTAATGTTTAACTCTGTGACCATTAACTTTAAATTCAATCCCATTTGAATTTATTAATTCTATCGTTCCGTATGGGAAAACTCTTTTGACTATGAATGGTCCAGACCATCTTGATTTCAATTTTCCAGGAAATAGCTTGAATCGTGAATTGAAAAGAAGAACTCTGTCTCCTTCTTTAAATTCTTTTGAACTTCTGATTCTTTTATCATGCCATTTCTTCGTTCTTTCTTTATAGATTAACGAATTATCGTATGCTTCATGTCTTAATTCTTCTAATTCGTTTAGTTGACTTAATCGTAGACGTCCAGCTTCATGTAAATCAAGATTACATGTCTTCAAAGCCCAAAATGCTTTGTGTTCAATTTCTACTGGAAGATGACATGCTTTTCCATAAACAAGTCTAAAAGGTGTGGTTCCAATTGGAGTTTTGTAGGCTGTTCTAAAAGCCCAGAGTGCATCCTCCAATTTCATGGACCATTCCTTCGGATTTGATCCTACGGTTTTCTCTAGAATTCTTTTTAATGCTCGGTTAGTATTTTCAACTTGTCCACTTGTTTGTGGATGATATGCGGTGGAGATTTTATGAGTTACTCCATATCTTTTAAGAACTTTCTCAAGTTGATTATTACAGAAATGAGTACCCCGATCACTTATTAAAGCTTTCGGTGTTCCAAACCTTGCAAAAAGACGTTTTAAAAAGTTGACTACAACTCGTGCATCGTTAGTTGGGAGAGCTTGTGCTTCCGCCCATTTAGATACATAATCAATGGCTACGAGTATATATAGATTATTATGAGATTTTGGAAATGGACCCATAAAGTCAATACCCCAAATGTCAAATACTTCACATACTTGGATGACATTTTGTGGCATTTCATCACGTTGACTTATTTTTCCGGCCCTTTGACAAGCATCACAGGATTTGCAAAGAAGGTGTGCGTCTTTGTAAATTGTAGGCCAATAGAATCCAGCTTCATAAACTTTTCTTGCTGTTAGTTGAGGCCCATAATGCCCTCCTGTTGGTCCTGTGTGACAATGATTTAAAATTTTACTAGCTTCATCTCCAAATACACATCGGCGTATTATTCCATCGGGACAACTTTTAAACAGATGTGGATCTTCCCAGAAACAGTGTTTTATATCACTGAAGAATTTCTTTCGTCTTTGGTACGATAATCCTTTTTCAAGGAATCCACATACTAAATAGTTTGCATAGTCTGCAAACCATGGGATTTCTTTATAATCTATTTTCAATAGATATTCATCAGGAAAGTTGTCTTGTATGGTCGATTCATTTAGAACTTCTAACTCAGGATTTTCAAGACGAGAAAGATGATCAGCGGCGAGATTTTCTGCTCCTCTTTTATCTCGGATTTCAATATCAAACTCTTGTAAGAGTAAGATCCAACGGATTAAACTTGGTTTAGCACCTTGTTTTGAAAATAGGTATCTAAGAGCAGAATGATCAGTATAGACCACCGTTTTTGCTAGAACGAGATATGATCGAAATTTGTCAAAAGCAAAGACAATAGAAAGGAGTTCTTTTTCAGTAGTTGTATAGTTCGTTTGTGCTCCTTGTAATGTCTTACTAGCATAATATATAGGTTGAAATCGTTTTTCAATCCTTTGTGCTAAAACGGCTCCCATTGCAAAATCACTTGCATCGCACATTAGTTCAAATGGTAGATTCCAATTTGGTGTTATCATGATCGGCGCATTAGTGAGTTTCTCTTTAAGAATATTAAAAGATTTGATACACTCATCTGAAAAGATGAATGGAGCATCCTTTTCTAGGAGTTTATTCATAGGAGTGGCAATTTTAGAAAACACTTTTATGAAACGTCGGTAAAAACCGGCATGCCCTAGAAAACTCCTAACTCCTCTAACATTGGTGGGATGTGGAAGTTTAGCAATTACATCTACTTTAGCTCTATCCACTTCAATTCCTTCTTTTGAAATTTTATGTCCAAGAACGATGCCTTCTTTAACCATGAAATGGCATTTCTCCCAATTAAGTACTAGATTTGATTTTTCGCATCTAATTAGCATTCGTTCCAGATTAACTAGACATGATTTAAATGTATCACCGAAGACTGAAAAGTCATCCATGAATACTTCCATGCATTCTTCTATCATGTCGTGAAAAATCGCCATCATACACCTTTGAAAGGTTGCAGGGGCGTTACAAAGTCCAAATGGCATGCGTTTGTAAGCAAAAGTACCATAAGGGCACGTGAATGTGGTTTTCTCTTGATCTTCGGGTGCTATTGGAATTTGAAAATATCCGGAAAATCCATCTAGAAAACAATAGTAACTATTTCCGGCTAATCTTTCCAACATTTGATCAATGAAAGGTAAGGGAAAGTGATCTTTTCTGGTGGCGTCATTTAATTTTCTATAATCAATACATACACGCCATCCTGTTACAGTCCTAGTAGGAATAAGCTCATTTTTCTCATTTGTAATGACAGTCATGCCACCCTTCTTAGGCACGCATTGAACTGGGCTTACCCATGGACTATCAGAGATTGGATAAATTAAACCTGCATCTAGCAGTTTAATAATCTCTTTCTTAACTACATCTTGCATATTAGGATTTAGTCTTCGTTGGCGTTGCACATATGTTTTATGACCTTCTTCCATAAGGATTTTATGTGTGCAATACGAAGGACTTATTCCTTTAATATCATGAATCTTCCATGCAATGGCTGGTTTATGAGCTTTCAACACAGAAATGAGTTGTGATTTCTCATTTTCAGTAAGAGAAGACGATATTATTACAGGTAATTCAGATTCACCATGTAAATAAGCGTATTCCAAATGGTTTGGAAGTGGCTTTAACTCTAATTTCGGAGGTTCTTCTATCGATGATTTGTATCGATATCTGTCTTCTTCTTTTAGCATTTGAATTTCTTCTGTTGTTGGTTCATATCCATTAGCTATTAGTGTAGCTAACATTTCAGCTTCATCAATTGGTTCATTACCTTCTCCTAAAGAACATTCTCCTGTTCCTTGTAATTCTGGAAATTCTTCTAATAATTCTGCATGTGCATCTATAGTTTGAATATAATAACATGTATCATCTGCAGATTGTGGTTGTTGCATTACTCTATCAACTGAAAAGGTAACACTCTCATCCTCTATACTTAGGGTCAATTTCTTACCGAACACGTCTATCATTGCTTTAGCCGTGTTTAAGAATGGTCTTCCTAATATGAGAGGAACTTGAGAATCTTCTTCCATGTCCAAAACAACAAAATCTACTGGAAATACTAAAGTACCAACTTTAACTAGCATGTTCTCCATTATCCCTCTAGGATATTTTATTGATCTATCGGCTAGTTGTATGCTTATTCTTGTTGGTTTCAATTCTCCAAGGTCTAGTTTAGTGTATAGTGAATACGGCATTAGATTTATACTAGCACCTAAGTCTGCCAATGCTTCTATCGAACTAAGACTACCCAGAAAACATGGAATTGTGAAACTTCCTGGATCAGATAGTTTTTCTGGTATCTTATTCAACAGCACTGCTGAACAATTAGCATTCATAGTAACAGCCGAGAGTTCTTCCATTTTCTTTCTATTTGAAATTAGATCTTTCAAGAATTTAGCATATCTAGGCATTCCTGAAATCACATCAATGAAAGGAAGATTTACATTTATCTGTTTAAACATATCCAAGAATTTGGATTGCTCGGCTTCAAGTTTCTCTTTCTTCATTTTACTCGGGTAAGGAAGTGGTGGTTGGTATGGTTTAACATAAGGTTTATCCTTAACTGTGTTATCTTCATTAACCTTTTCAACTACCGGTTCTTTTTCCTTATCTTGATCAGGTTGTGGTTCTTGTGGAGTAGGAATGGCTTCATCAGAAGTTACATGTATTTCAGGTGGTTTAAGTGTTGTACCACTTCTTGTGGTAATAGCTTTAGCTGTTTCACTCCTGGGGTTAGCATTTGTATCACTAGGTAGACTTCCCGGTTTTCTTTCACCTATTAACCTTGCTAGGTTACTTACTTCTTGTTCCAGATTTTGAATAGAAGCTTGTTGATTTCTAAATGCTTGAGCATTTTGTTCATTGGTTTGTTTCTGAGATGTGAAAAACTGCGTTTGAGTTTCAACTAGCTTCGTCATCATATCTTCTAAATTCGGCTTTTTATCATCGGTTTGTTGTGGTGGTTTGTTTTGAAAATTAGGTCTTTGCTGATTATAAGTATTATTGGATACTTGTTGATTGCTAGGACCTTGTTGGTTGTTGTATGGAATATTTCTGTTATAATTCTGGTTTTGATTGTAAATCGGTCTTGGCGGTTGATAATTATTCTGATAATTATTTCCAGACCTTTGGTTTATGTATGAAATATTCTCTCTTTGTTCCATTGTTAATTCAATACTGAGACAATCTTTTGTCAAATGTGGTCCTCCACACTGCTCACAACTAATTCGTATTGAGTGAATATCCTTAGTCATCTTTTCCATTCGTCTTTTCACAGCATCTATCTTTGCGGAGATGGAATCTAAGTCATGGCTAGAATCGGCTCTAGCTGCTTTAGATGATCTAACGATGTCTTTTTCTTGGTGCCACTCATGTGAGTGGGAAGCAGTGTTATCAATAATTTTGTAAGCATCAGTTTCGGTTTTCTTCATAATAGAACCACCAGCTGCTATATCTATGTCTTTCCTTGTAGTGATGTCGCATCCTTGGTAGAATATTTGTACTATTTGACAGGTGTCTAAACCATGTTGCGGACATCCTCTTAATAACTTTCCAAATCTTGTCCACGCCTCATATAGAGTTTCATTTGGCTTCTGTGTGAACGTAACAATTTCTGCTTGAAGTCTTACGGCTTTAGATGCAGGAAAGAATTGTTTAAGAAATTTGTCAACTAAAACGTCCCATGTATCGATCGCCCCTTCAGGTAACGATTCCAACCAATCTTTGGATTCTCCCTTTAAAGTCCAGGGAAATAACATGAGATATATCTGTTCATCCTCCACTTCTCGGATTTTAAATAGTGTGCAGATCCTATTAAAGGTACGTAGATGTTCATTTGGATCTTCCTTCGGCGCACCACTAAATTGGCATTGATTAGTCACCATGTGTAGAATTTGTCCTTTGATTTCATAATCTGGCGCATTAATGTCTGGATGAGTAATTGCGTGACCTTGGCCAGTGCGTTTAGCTCTCATTCGGTCTTCCATACTTAAAGGTTCCAGATTCTCCATAATTGAATTTGTTGAATCGGAATCACTAGATGATTCTGATTTAATGGTTCGTTCCTCAACAATCTCTGTTTGAATGATTGGTGGTTCCGGAGGAAAGTTTAGTGGTTCAGGATCTACGAACCGTTCCTGAATATTCTCCGGATTCTCAATTGTGAGGTCGGGTTCAAAAAATGGATTATCGGAAATTTGAACTGAAGTACTTGGTCGACTGGATGACGATTCTAAAGAAAAATAAACGGCGGTTATATTTGCTAAATGTCTTGATCTAGTTACAGGTGGTGAACGTACAAAAGGTGATGAACGTCTTGCTCGGTGCATTCACTGAATATCCTATTAGTTTTTAAAAGGAAAGAAAAATTATAATAATTTATCCAACCAATAGACTTTTCTGATTTTGCCCACGTTTCGAATAGCCAAAAGATGCAGCAGAGGGGCAGGATTCGTTTGGTCTCAATATAATTGAGTACTGTTTGGCTCTAATAACCCGGTCCACGTACAAATCCAACTATTACTACGAACCAGAAAATTTTGATGTCTATTAATTTAACCACTTAAAATAAATTTTCGTAATTTTAAGAAATTTAGATAAGAAGTAGAATAAAAATCTATGTCCTAAAAACTAGAATAGCGAGAAATAAGAAAGAAAAAGAGTTCGTCGAAAAAGGTCGAAAAAGAAAAATAGTTGAAAAAAAATAAAAGGTGACGAAAAAATTAAAGAAACTTATAAAACTTAAAAATACTTGACTAACCTAATCTTATTACTACAACTAACTTAAAATTATAATCGCAAATTGAGATTACTAATTGGAATGATAATTGATACATAGGTAAAAGGTGTCTAAAAATATTAAAGCTTATAGGAAAAACTAAATCCCAAATGGAATTAACTTAAAAAGAAACTAAAACTTAAAAAGGCGTCGCAAAATTCTAAAGTACCTAAATCTTAGTCTAAAGAAAAAGCACTTAAGGAATTCTACGGCAAAGCCTAAAAATCTAGGAGTAAAAATGACTATGGCAAAAACTAAGTTTAAAATTAAATATGAGCGAAAAAATACAAATATTATGCTACAACGATTAAAAAGGGTCAAAATATAAAAATATACAAAAAGTTGTAAAAATTACAATTTTTATAAAAATATTATTTTTATATTATTTATTTAATAAAACTACTAATTTTACAATTTAATTAAACTAATTTAATTAAAATATAAATTAAATAAAACTTAAATTAAAAATAAACTTAATTATAATAATAATAATAATAATTAGGGTTAATAATAATAATAATTAATAATAATCCGTAATAAATGCAGGATTAGGGCTTCCTGTTCGTGTGTCAGGTCCCCTCCGCGAGTTGCGGTATTCAAGGCACCAAACCCCGCGAGTCGCGGGGTTCAGAATTTCAACTGACAGGTTTAATTTCAACGCGTTTTTCTTTATTTATTTATTTATTTTATTTTCTATTTTTAAATATGTGTATTAATAAAACTTTATATTTAAAACTTAAATAAAAATAGAATCACTTTATAATTTTATAAATAAAAATCCTAAAACTAGATTTATATATATATTTTTTTTTATATTTATATGTTTTTAAATAAAAACAAAATACTTAAATAAAACTTATGTTTTTATAAAAACAAAGAAACTTTATAAAACTTAAATATTTATCAAACTCCTAAAAATATTTATATTTTTGTTTTTCTTTTTATATTTTTGAATAATTAAAACATATTTTTACAAAAGCGACTTTTAATAGAAGTAAACTAAAAATCTCTTTTTTTTATATTAGCGTTGCGCTTCCGGCGTTTAGAAAGTTCCCCGGCAGCGGCGCCAAAAATTACTTGATGTGCAGCGGGGTGTATATAAAATAGTTATTAATTTTAGCAGAAAATACTATTAAATACGATACAATTTTACACAAGATATTTATTAATTTAGAGAACGGATATATTTAAACCTTGCTACAACACTTATAGGCAGTGTACCTAATCGTACAGTAGTGTAGTTTTTAGTAAGTCCGGTTCGTTCCACAGGGAATCTTTTTTAATCAAAGCTCAACGCTATATTAATTTACTTTTATAAAAATACAAACATATATACAAGTAATATTATTATTATAAAGGGGGGTTTTTACCGTTTAATGACCGGTTTGTCGATTTTAAAATTTTAGTCGCAGTTAAAACCTAATGTAAAATATTAAATAAATAAAAATACAAGACTTAAATTAAAGCGTAAAGTAAATAACGATAATGAAATTGCGAATAATAAAAGTGCGATAAAATAAACTTGCAATAATTAAAAAGTACGATAATTAAAAATGCAATTAAATAAAATAACAATAAAAATGCGATAATTAGAAGTGCAATTAAATATAAAATAAAGGAAATTAAATATGAAATAAAAGAATTATGCTTATTTAAACTTCCGTAATCATGATGTTTGACGTGTTGATTTTAGTTTTATGCCCATGGGTTAATTGTCCTTTGTCCTGGATTATTTAATATGTCCGTCTGGTTTTTGTCCATAACAGTCCATCAGTCATAAATATAAAGTGCGAGTGTCCTCGTCAAATTATCCTTATACCCGAAGTTAAATATTCCAACTAATTGGAGATTTAAACTGTAACAAGATTTTAATACTTTATTTAATAATTACACCAGGATGTCGACTGAGTGTAACCCAAGGTTTTAATATTTTGTTATCAATTATACCAAATGTCCTTGTACATAATTTCACCCATGTTTTAATTATTCTAGTGGCTATTAATCCATTCCCGTGTCCGGTTAAATGAACGATTATTCGTACATATAAATACCCCGCCCATCGTGTCCGATTGAGTGTATATGGTAATTTATAGGGACGCCCAATTGTAAATCTTTATATTAACATTAACAAACTATCATTTAGTTAAACAAATATAAAGCCCATTAATAGCCCATAGTCTAATTTCCACAAGTGTCGTTCTTTTGTCCAAACCCCAATTATGGTACAAAGCCCAATTACCCAATTTTAGTAATTAGCCCAACATCATGATTACTTCGTTTTAAATAAGCATAATAATAACTTAGCTACGAGACATTAATGTAAAAAGGTTGAACATAACTTACAATGATTAAAAATAGCGTAGCGTTACACGGACAGAATTTCGACTTACACCCTTACAATATTCGCTAACATACCCTTATTATTAGAATTATAATTAAAATTAAAATATAAATTATAAATATATATATATATTTTACGTATGAGAAGAAGAAGAAAAAGATGATGAAAATGATCAGATTTCGGTTTGCTTTATAGGGAGGGCTCCGCGACTCGCGGCATTTTTGCCTTCAAACTCCGCGAGTCGCGGAGAATGAAATTACAGCTCAGTCCCTTTGGAGTCTTTCTCTGCCGACGGTTTTTATTTATAAATATAATATATATATAATTAATATAATTAATTATATATTATATTATATTTATATACATAGTTAACTTGTAATTTTTAGTCCGTTGCGTCGAGCGTTGAGAGTTGACTCTGGTCCCGGTTCCGGATTTTCGAACGTCCTTGCGTACAATTTAATATCTTGTACTTTGCGTTTTGAATCTTGTACTCTTGTAATTTCGAGACGTTTCTTATCAATAATTGGAACCTTTTTGATTGTCTTTTGTACTTTTGAGCTTTTTGGTCGTTTGCGTCTTCAATTCGTCGAATCTGTCTTTTGTCTTCACCTTTTATTATTTAAACGAATATCACTTGTAAATAGAACAATTGCAACTAAAAGCTTGTCTTTCTTGAGGAATAATGCTATGAAATATATGTTCGTTTTTAGCATTATCACTATATCAAGTATATGTATTAACACATATTATAGTAATCGAACAAATTTATGTATTATTAATGATATAGTTGTTATTTTAATGTTTCATTAATAGCTTAATTAGATATATTTATTTTTGTATACTTTAACTAGATAGTTAATATTTATTACTAAAATATTAATATAATCATGATTTATTTCATAATTATATTTTCATATGGAAAAATCTTTATTTATCATAATGTAATAATAATGAAAGTGATAATTTTAATAAAAATGGTACTTTTAATAATAATGATATATTTTTTTTAATAAAAATGATAATTTTACTAAAAATAATTCTTTTAATAATAATATAGTTGTAATAATCATAATAATGATACTAGTAGTAATAATCATATTTGTAACCCTAATCATAATAATAATAATAAATGACACTTAATACTTGCATTAGTAATAATAATAATAATAATAATAATAATAATAATAATAATAATAATAATAATAATAATAATAATAATAATAATAATTTTTATAAAAATTGATACTTTTTAAAATAATGATCTTAATAATACTAGTTAGATAGTAATAATCACAAAAATCATTATAACGGTAATTATAAAAAAGATAAATAAATAAGAATAATAATATTAATAAAAATAACTATAATACTACCTTAAGAGAAAAGACTTAAAAATAAACTGTTTCAGCCGAGACTTGAACCTGCGACCTCTCGCTTAACCCATAACACCCTCAATCCTTCCTCTGTCTTTGTCATTCTGATAAGATTACATACCCGAATTTATTTAACCATTTCTTTTGTTTTTCGGCCCAAACTCGTTTCCAGGCCCAAACTCATTTAATTGTTTAACTTCCTTGTTAAATTGCAAATGGCCCAACATTTAAATACTTGAAGCCCAAATTTAATCCCTGAGCACATGTTGCTAAATAAATAAAGAAAAAAAACTCAGCAACTAGTTTCGAACCCTGGACCCTTCGCTCAACATGCAGACGCTGAACCATTGAACCAGTTTTGTTTTTCTGAAATTATACTAGCGCTAATAATACTTAATCTATAATTACTGTTTCCTTTTCTTCTTCATAAAATAAAACTCAATCGTTTTAACAGCAAGTGGGTTTGTTTTTAGCGAACAACACAGATGTAGTATCAGCGTTTGAACATAGCAATCGCGAAGAGAAAACAAAAAAAAAATATAAATGATGAGGTGATGGTTAGTGACGGGTTCAAGAAAGAAAAAAAATAGAAGAGAGGGAGGGAGAAAAGTTGGTGGGTGTTAGATGGTGTTTTGGTGTGGTTTTAACTTGAACATAAAACAGAAACAATCGCTGTAGTAGTAGCAATACAACAACCATTAACGACTTATAATGTTTTCTGGGTTTGTTCGAAAAAAAATACAATAGTGAGAAAGAGAGAGAGAGGAAGAGAGAGAAGAGGGATGGAGGGTAACCGGTGATGGAGATTTGTTTGGGCTATTCACGATGGAAACCGAGAGACAAAAATAAAATCGAAGGTGATGATGAAGGTGAGGTGGTGGCTAAAGGTGGTGGCGATGGAGGTGGCGATGATAGATGTTATGGTTGTTTAAATGGTGAAGTTGGTGTCGGGCTAAAACTGTTACAAGAAGCAGAAAAATAGCAATTTAAGTGGTGGTAGCCGGAGATTGAAGTGGCCGGTGGTGGTCGGTTGTGGTGGATGGTTGAGTTGGTTGTACACGGGTGATGGCGGCAGTGTATGTGTGAATATATCATCTATGCAAGTATACATATATATAGATAGATATATGACTTATAATATATTTTAATTATAATAATAATAATTAATAATAATAATAAAATAATAATTCATGATTCAAAGAGGCACAGTAATATAATCAGGTATCCTAAACTTTTAGAAATATCCTACCGACACTTAGATATTTTTACTTCGCGGAGTGCTATATCGTGTCCATTGCTAAACAGTTGACGTATGAAAGTGTTTCTAAAATTCCCAAATTTTAACATTAAATGTATTTAATTATTTCACTCATTAACTGTTTAAAACCTGATCAAAAAGGTTCGATAATTATTTATTTTCTGTTCCAATTTATAGGTACGGAGTACTAATATTTAAACTTAAAAAGGTAAAAATATTTTTATCAAACCTAAAATCTTCGAAATCAATTTACTGTTCAACTTTTATTTTAAATCTTCATAAACTTGTACTAGATCTATATTAAAACTAACGAAACGTCAACCGAGTGTCACTGACGTTTACTAATTAGGCTCGAAATCATTCATTTTCCATTTACTCTCTCTCTATATATATAATCAGCTTTAAATAACAAGTTTTATCACATAAATATATTTATATATTTTTAAACAAATAGATTTAATATTATTTTATATATTTCCAAGTAGTATTTATATACACATTTATATACACACGTATATATGTATCTACTTACAAATAGTTGTTCGTGAATCGACGAGAACAGTCGAAGCTTAATTGAATATATGAAACAGTTCAAAATTTTTGAGACTCAACCTAACAGACTTTGCTTATCGTGTTGAAATTACACTATCGTATCGAGAGTTTGGTTTAAAATTAGTTGAAATTTTCCGGGTCGTGACAGTACCTACCCGTTAAATAAATTTCGTCCCCGAAATTTGAGTGAGGTCGTCATGGCTGACAATAAAAATGTTTTCATGACGAATATGAGTTGATAAATAGAGTTTTATCATTATTGATTAATATAGATTAAACAATTCGATTATGTGAAGCGTACGAGTGAAGCTATCACAAAAGAGCGAAAAGTTTCATCTTAACTTTTGACGTAGTCATGGTGGGTTTTCAGAACTCGAGGGATTTAAGGAAATCTTCTAATCAGAAAGAAAATATAATAACACGATTTATTAGCAACTGTTGGAATTACGGAAGAACGGAAATATCAAGGATACATTTCCGTGATATACTTAGAGATTAAGTAGAATGAAAGAGTTATGTAACATGGCACATGATGAAGATAGGGTTTGTGAATCATCATCACGTTACATTAGAAATTTAGCATGATTTACTGTAATATAATCACGTTGGCCAAGTGTCATTATATTATACTAACTCATGCATCAGTTCCCAACACTTCTCCACAATTCATTCATAATTTATACTTAGATTTTACAGAAGTTTCTAATAGAATACAGAAAACACGAAGAGATAGATAATTTCGGATAAGAATATTTATGAAAATATCCTCAGAAATATCGAAGATATTTATGATGATATTTTGGAATTTCTAAGTTTGAAAGTTGATGAAGAAAAATTTTCTGCAAGATTTTAACGTGGATACGGGGCAAAATATTCTCTAAAGATTTCCTCGGATCCAGATTTACCTGAATTTTATAGAGTTTAGTCCTTGTATTTGTTCTTTGTTTTCTTCATGGTCAGCTCAATCCATTTTCCAGTATCAAATTTTTCTATCGAGCGTTCCCAACACTCCATTCTTTATCATCAAACTCTTGACCATTTTGGCCATCTAAAATCTTACTGTTTCCTCGGCATTTAATGCTACTATATCTGAATCATCGGTTATCAATCCGAGGTGGTTTCAAGAGAATTGTGTTTTTAGATGATTAAATGCTGATGGTAATATGGTGGAATATAAAAGATTCCCTGGTAACAATAAAAGAGCACGCATATATATATATATATATATATATATATATATATATATATATATATATATATATATATATATATATATATATATATATATATATATATATATATCAAAATTATAATAAGGTTGTTTTGAACGAAAAGTCGAAGTTGACTTGCTGGAGCTGTGACAAAATTTGCTAATTTGGAAAGGAATTGCAAAGTTATTTTGGGTAATAATAACGCCAAAAGAGCTAGCACGGATATGTGTTAAACGTTTACTCAGTTTCCGGGAGTTTTTCAGGTGCATAACTATATGCATCAATCTTTTCTTCTGTAGATGAAGTGCGGCTGGTCCATCCTCTCAATCGAGGTGTTTTCAAGAATCATGAAAGATTTGAACATGGATTGGAATCGTCAAGATTCAAATGAGGTTTAAGATGAAATCAAGTGGCAAACTTGAAGAATTGTTTAGTTTCATATGTTATAATCAATATTTTAAATCATTTTTAATTGTCCAATCTTGATAGTCCACAGTTAACAGTCCAATAATTCATATATAGTTTAATTTATAATATTCGAATTAATTAATACGTTTCGTGACCCGTATACATCTCAGACTCGATCACAACTCAAACTATATATATTATTATAGAATCAACCTCAACCCTGTATAGCTAACTCCCGTATTACTGCATATAGAGTGTCTATGGTTATTCCAAATAATATATATAGATGCGTCGATATGATATGTCAAAACTTTGTATACGTGTCCCGATATTTAAAATGCGTAAAATTAAATAACAGAAACTAAATGACGATAAATAAAGTGCGTAAAGTAAATAACAGAAATTAAATGACGATAAATAAAGTGCGTAAAGTAAATAACAGAAATTAAATGACGATAAGTAAAATTGCGAGAATGTAAATTGCGATAAATAAATTGCGATAAATAAAATGTAATCAGTTAGCTAGGAACAATTAGCTAGGAACAGTTAGCGTGGATTCTTAACAACATTTTTCTCGTAGTTAATTTATTTATTTCTAACAAGTTTTATTTTGTCCAGTGTTTTCTTCATTATGCCACTTGTTGGATTCTGATAGATCAAAATCCAAATATGAAATTGAATGAAAATGGTTATTCTGTGGTGAACGGATACGTATATCGGTGGTTGTAAATAGGATAGTAAATAACTGTTGAATCAGATTTGAAAGAAAGTACAGTGTAACTTATTAATGTGAAATCTAAATATTCCTCGGGTATTACCTACCCGTTAAAATATTTTCATCATTAACAGTTTGTACAAGAGAATTTTAATTTCAATCTTTATGAAAACATATATACATATATATTTTCTTCAGATGTAGTCATAGATATAATGAGTTATTATGATGTTAAACTCATATGATTTTCGGTTTGAGCTAGAATAAGTAATCTCTAAGACTATTAGAAACCACATATTCATCGCAAAATGAATTTATGGATCAATACTTCATCAGTTATTATTGTTGGTATTCTTTGGTATCTATGGTGCGCATGATGTTGATGTTCGTGGGACAAATTGTGAATTTGAGATGTGAGATGCGGATGTTGCTGTTGCTGGATGGTGGTACTGTTTATGCTGCTGGTGCTGCTGATGCTATCGGTACTGCTGATGGTGACGGGGCTGATGTTGATGGTTCTTGTGTAATAAGTATATCTTGTAAATCACGCACCATTCGTGTCAGGGTTTCTATCCTACCCTCTATCATTTCTATCCACCCACTCATCTGATTCGATAGATCTTGATTATCAATTCGAAGTTCTCTAACTTCTTCTACTATTCCCCTTCGATTGTTATTCGGAAGTAGAGGTTGAATATTTTCTAAGATTGCAGTAATACGACCTTCGAGGCGGAATATTTTGGCAAAAAGGGTGAAAATAGTGTTGCGCATGGGTTCACCGGTGAGTACATCGTTTTCTCCGATATTAGGTGGTAAGTTTGGGTCACGGTAGGGTTCACCTTCTTCATTTTCCATCGAGTGAGTAAGTCTCGGACCCAGCCCCATTTCCTCCAGAAAGAAAAATAGCTAAACGGTGGAGACACTTCGGGTTCATTGACTTCGGGGTCTACTTCAATACGCATCTCATAATCACTTCCGAAACTAATAGAATCCAAGCCAGGTGTAGGATCCATCTTTCACGATCAGTAAGAGAATTTTGATATGAAATGATTTTAGGATATCGGATGATATTCTAATTACATAGAATACCTATATATATATAGTACAGAAGATCCCGTGAATTACGGAGGAAATTAAGGAAACGTGTCAGACAAGATTTAATGTGATGGGATATGAATTTGTCTGTACATCGTCTATGCAATAATTGCAATAAGACGTGTCAAGACTGAAAATGATAAGTAGATATTTTTCGACAAATGGTGGTAAGCAAAGACTTTTGACACTATTAGGTCGAAGTCCAGACTCACTAATGCATCTAATCAACTAACAGTTAGACACACTAATGTAAGACCTGGTTCGCTAAGACCAACGCTCTGATACCACCTGTAAAGACCCCGACCTAATCCATCCGGACGAAGTCTTCAACATTTGGTCCCATTGCAATGATCGACTCCAAATAATGTCCTTAAAATGAGCAAATGCACAGCGGAAGACTTAATTCGTACCTGAGAATAATCATGCTTAAAAGTGTCAACCAAAAGGTTGGTGAGTTCATAGGTTTATCATAACAATCATTTCAATATTTTAATAGACCACAAGATTTCATAATCATAAACATAATACACTCGCAAGTGTATGTAAAGCATTCTAAGTGGTTGAGCACTTGGTAACCATACTTAACATTTAATCAACGTCGCATATTCTCTTTATTATAAAATCTCCCTACACTGTACCAAGTGTAGTAACGAATCGAAGTACTGTGCAACCGTTGAATACTGGTCGTCCAGTCCGGTTGGGGTTGTCAGGCCCGATAGATCTATCAACAGGATTCGCGTTTACAATACCCATGTAAATAGCAGTTACCAAGCTACAGGGAAGTATGCCAGTGGTACAACTCAACGTTGAATGTATTTTTAAGTACTTGTGTCTATTTTGTAAACATTTATAAAAGCAACGCATGTATTCTCAGCCCAAAAATATATATTGCAAAAGCAATTAAAAAGGGAGCAAATGAAACTCACAATACTGTATTTCGTAGTAATTATGTATATGACGGCACTGAACAAGTGCAGGGTTGGCTTCGGATTCACGAACCTATATCAAGTATATGTATTAACACATATTATAGTAATCGAACAAATTTATGTATTATTAATGATATAGTTGTTATTTTAATGTTTCATTAATAGCTTAATTAGATATATTTATTTTTGTATACTTTAACTAGATAGTTAATATTTATTACTAAAATATTAATATAATCATGATTTATTTCATAATTATATTTTCATATGGAAAAATCTTTATTTATCATAATGTAATAATAATGAAAGTGATAATTTTAATAAAAATGGTACTTTTAATAATAATGATATATTTTTTTTAATAAAAATGATAATTTTACTAAAAATAATTCTTTTAATAATAATATAGTTGTAATAATCATAATAATGATACTAGTAGTACTAGTAGTAATAATCATATTTGTAACCCTAATCATAATAATAATAATAAATGACACTTAATACTTGCATTAGTAGTAATAATAATAATAATAATAATAATAATAATAATAATAATAATAATAATAATAATAATAATAATAATAATAATAATAATAATAATAATAATAATAATAATAATAATAATAATAATAATTTTTATAAAAATTGATACTTTTTAAAATAATGATCTTAATAATACTAGTTAGATAGTAATAATCACAAAAATCATTATAACGGTAATTATAAAAAAGATAAATAAATAAGAATAATAATATTAATAAAAATAACTATAATACTACCTTAAGAGAAAAGACTTAAAAATAAACTGTTTCAGCCGAGACTTGAACCTGCGACCTCTCACTTAACCCATAACACCCTCAATCCTTCCTCTGTCTTTGTCATTCTGATAAGATTACATACCCGAATTTATTTAACCATTTCTTTTGTTTTTCGGCCCAAACTCGTTTCCAGGCTCAAACTCATTTAATTGTTTTTCGGCCCAAACTCATTTAATTGTTTAACTTCCTTGTTAAATTGCAAATGGCCCAACATTTAAATACTTGAAGCCCAAATTTAATCCCTGAGCACATGTTGCTAAATAAATAAAGAAAAAAAACTCAGCAACTAGTTTCGAACCCTAGACCCTTCGCTCAACATGCAGACGCTGAACCATTGAACCAGTTTTGTTTTTCTGAAATTATACTAGCGCTAATAATACTTAATCTATAATTACTGTTTCCTTTTCTTCTTCATAAAATAAAACTCAATCGTTTTAACAGCAAGTGGGTTTGTTTTTAGCGAACAACACAGATGTAGTATCAGCGTTTGAACATAGCAATCGCGAAGAGAAAACAAAAAAAAATATAAATGATGAGGTGATGGTTAGTGACGGGTTCAAGAAAGAAAAAAAATAGAAGAGAGGGAGGGAGAAAAGTTGGTGGGTGTTAGATGGTGTTTTGGTGTGGTTTTAACTTGAACATAAAACAGAAACAATCGCTGTAGTAGTAGCAATACAACAACCATTAACGACTTATAATGTTTTCTGGGTTTGTTCAAAAAAAAATACAATAGTGAGAAAGAGAGAGAGAGGAAGAGAGAGAAGAGGGATGGAGGGTAACCGGTGATGGAGATTTGTTTGGGCTATTCACGATGGAAACCGAGAGACAAAAATAATATTGAAGGTGATGATGAAGGTGAGGTGGTGGCTAAAGGTGGTGGCGATGGAGGTGGCGATGATAGATGTTATGGTTGTTTAAATGGTGAAGTTGGTGTCGGGCTAAAACTGTTACAAGAAGCAGAAAAATAGCAATTTAAGTGGTGGTAGCCAGAGATTGAAGTGGCCGGTGGTGGCCGGTTGTGGTGGATGGTTGAGTTGGTTGTACACGGGTGATGGCGGCAGTGTATGTGTGAATATATCATCTATGCAAGTATACATATATATAGATAGATATATGACTTATAATATATTTTAATTATAATAATAATAATTAATAATAATAATAAAATAATAATTCATGATTCAAAGAGGCACAGTAATATAATCAGGTATCCTAAACTTTTAGAAATATCCTACCGACACTTAGATATTTTTACTTCGCGGAGTGCTATATCGTGTCCATTGCTAAACAGTTGACGTATGAAAGTGTTTCTAAAAATCCCAAATTTTAACATTAAATGTTTTTAATTATTTCACTCATTAACTGTTTAAAACCTGATCAAATATGTTCGATAATTATTTATTTTCTGTTCCAATTTATAGGCACGGAGTACTAATATTTAAACTTAAAAAGGTAAAAATATTTTTATCAAACCTAAAATCTTCGAAATCAATTTACTGTTCAACTTTTATTTTAAATCTTCATAAACTTGTACTAGATCTATATTAAAACTAACGAAACGTCAACCGAGTGTCACTGACGTTTACTAATTAGGCTCGAAATCATTCATTTTCCATTTACTCTCTCTATATATATAATCAGTTTTAGATAACAAGTTTTATCACATAAATATATTTATATATTTTTAAACAAATAGATTTAATATTACTTTATATATTTCCAAGTAGTATTTATATACACATTTATATACACACGTATATATGTATCTACTTACAAATAGTTGTTCGTGAATCGACGAGAACAGTCGAAGGTTAATTGAATATATGAAACAGTTCAAAATTTTTGAGACTCAACCTAACAGACTTTGCTTATCGTGTTGAAATTACACTATCGTATCGAGAGTTTGGTTTAAAATTAGTTGAAATTTTCCGGGTCGTGACAAGATACGTAATCAATGGCAACGAGAATGTAGAGATTATTATGAGATTTTGGAAATAGACCCATAAAGTCAATACCCCAAATGTCAAATACTTCACACACTTGAATGACATTTTGTGGCATTTCATCACGTTGACTTATTTTTCCGGCCCTTTGACAAGCATCACAGGATTTACAAAGAAGGTGTGCGTCTTTGAAAATTGTAGGCCAATAGAATCCAGCATCATAAACTTTTCTTGCTGTAAGTTGAGGCCCATAATGCCCTCCTGTTGGTCCTGTGTGACAATGGTTTAAGATTTGACTAGCTTCATTCCCGAATACATATCGGCGTATTATTCCATCGGGATAACTTTTAAACAAATGTGAATCTTTTCAAAAATAGTGTTTTATATCACTAAAGAATTTCTTTCGTTTTTGGTACGACAACCCTTTTTCAAGGAATCCACATACTAAGTAGTTTGCATAGTCTGCAAACCATGGAATTTCATTATAATCTATCTTCAATAGATATTCATCAGGAAAGTTATCTTGTATGGCCGATTCATTTAGAACTTCTAATTCAGGATTTTTAAGACGAGAAAGATGATCAGCGGCGAGATTCTCTGCTCCCTTTTTGTCTCGGATTTCAATATCGAACTCTTGTAAGAGTAAGATCCAACGGATTAATCGTGGTTTGGCATCTTGTTTTGAAAATAGGTATCTAAGAGCAGAATGGTCGGTATAGACCACTGATGTTTTAGCAGAGTAGTATATAAAATAGCTTATATTTTTACAGGAAATACTATTAAATACGATACAATTTTACACAAGATATTTATTTATTTAGAGAATGGATATACTTAAACCTTGCTACAACACTTATAGGCAGTGTACCTAATCGTACAGTAGTGTAGTTTTTAGTAAGTCCGGTTCGTTCCACAGGGAATCTTTTTAAACAAAGCTTAACGCTATATTAGTTTACTTTTATAAAAATACAAATATATATATAAGTAATATTATTATTATAAAGGGGGGTTTTTACCGTTTAATGACCGGTTTGTCGATTTTAAAACTTTAGTCGCAGTTAAAACCAAATGTAAAATATTAAAAATAAATACAAGACTTAAATTAAAGCGTAAAGTAAACAACGATAATGAAATTGCGAATAATAAAAGTGCGATAAAATAAACTTGCGATAATTAAAAAGTACGATAATTAAAAGTGCAATTAAATACAATAACAATAAAAATGCGATAATTAGAAGTGCGATTTAAATATAAAATAAAGGAAATTAAATATGAAATAAAAGAATTATGCTTATTTAAACTTCCGTAATCATGATGTTTGACGTGTTGATTTTAGTTTTATGCCCATGGGTTAATTGTCCTTTGTCCTGGATTATTTAATATGTCCGTCTGGTTTTTGTCCATAACACTCCAATAGTCATAAATATAAAGTGTGAGTGTCCTCGTCAAATTATCCTTATACCCAAAGTTAAATATTCCAACTAATTGGGAACTTAAACTGTAACAAGATTTTAATACTTTGTTTAATAATTACACCAGGATGTCGACTGAGTGTAACCCAAGGTTTTAATATTTTGTTATCAATTATACCAAGTGTCCTTGTACATAATTTCACCCCTGTTTTAATTATTCTAGTGGCTATTAATCCATTCCCGTGTCCGGTTAAATGAACAATTATTCGTACATATAAATACCCCGCCCATCATGTCCGATCGAGTGTATATGGTAATTTATAGGGACGCCCAATTGTAAATCTTTATATTAACATTAACAAACTATCATTTAGTTAAAAAAATATAAAGCCCATTAATAGCCCATAGTCTAATTTCCACAAGTGTCGTTCTTTTGTCCAAACCCCAATTATGGTACAAAGCCCAATTACCCAATTTTAGTAATTAGCCCAACATCATGATTACTTCGTTTTAAATAAGCATAATAATAACTTAGCTACGAGACATTAAATTAAAAAGGTTGAACATAACTTACAATGATTAAAAATAGCGTAGCGTTACACGGACAGAATTTCGACTTACACCCTTACAACATTTGCTAACATACCCTTATTATTAGAATTAAAATTAAAATTAAAATTAAAATTAAAATATAAATATAAATATATACGATATAGATAGAGAGATGGATAAAAAGGATATGAAAAATGATCAGAATTCGGTTGGCTTTATAGGGACTTTCAAAATTTGGGCCTCCGCGACTCGCGGCCCTTTTTGCCTTCAAACTCCGCGAGTCGCGGAGTTTGTAAATACAGCTCACTCCAATTTGGAGTCTTTCTTGCCGACGATTTTATAAATAAATATAATATATTAAATAATTATAAGAATTATTTAAATATTATATTATATTTATGTGCATAGTTGACTTGTAATTTTTAGTCCGTTGCGTCGAGCGTTGAGAGTTGACTCTGGTCCCGGTTCCGGATTTTCGAACGTCCTTGCGTACAATTTTATATTTTGTACTTTGCATTTTGAATCTTGTACTCTTGTAATTTGGAGACGTTTCTTATCAATAATTGGAACCTCTTTGATTGTATTTTGTACTTTTGAGCTTTTTGGTAGTTTGCGTCTTCAATTCGTCGAATCTGTCTTTTGTCTTCACCTTTTATTATTTAAACGAATATCACTTTTAAATAGAACAATTGCAACTAAAAGCTTGTCTTTCTTGAGAAATAATGCTATGAAATATATGTTCGTTTTTAGCATTATCAAATATTCCCACACTTGAGCGTTGCTTGTCCTCAAGCAATATCGTCTTGAAATACTAGAATCACTTCTTTATTCTTCACACTTTGTACATCAGTGATTTCTATACGGCGGTATAAACAATGGTAGTAACGATATGGTTTACAGTCCCACATGACTATAAAAATTTAGATCCATTAAGGAAATTGGATCTTTATGAAAACATTTGATCTTTTGAAAATTAAATCTAGTTTTTACCCTAGATAAGTTTTTCGGAATAACCCTTCACCGGTGTTTGTAAATTATTTTTGTGGGTTTGGTGGATTTCAGATTTGAAAATTTTAGCTCAAAACTTGCGGTTTTGTGTCACCCACTTGCTAACCTTGTATTTGGAAAGCAACACGTCCAGTTTACTTGTCCCGTATATTACCTTTCGGTAAACTACCGTCCGGTTGTAAAGGAAAGCGTTGAACAAGCAACTGTTAAGGCAATGTCCCCTGACATGCTTTTAATTATGGTCTATAACGTGTCGGACGCAATTACTATCCTTGGTAGGAGCAATAGTAAAGCTCACCCTTATGATTTTTCGGTCTGGCACAAGGTCCTGTCTTTGACCACTATGCAACCACCGTTCTTACGGTTGACACCCGATTTAGTTCAGGTGACCTAATGAATTCCAGGTGAATTCCTAGGATTTTACGTTCAATGGTAATGAACGCATTGAAAATAGGGTTTTCAGAAAACAAATTGGTTTGTAATTTTGATCAAAATATTTTCTCGTTCAAGCTCGAGTTTAGATATCATTGAATTCCATGAGTTTGTAATTCTCAATCTTTAAGGTCAATCTCAAGGATTGAGTAATATCAGGCTTAAAAGCTGATTTTTGATCTTTTAAGGAGATTATCCTTTCTGGGGATCTGATTCATTAGTCTTATCCAGCTAATTTGCACGGTGCCCCCCCCCCATTTTACGAGATAAATCCTTCTCATGGTTAGGATAAATCTGTCCACTTGGCGACCCTGTTTAATGCTGAGGTCCGTGGATTTCCTTCTGATTTTAGTGATGACTTTTCTAGATTTTTCGTCAACCTACAGCTGGTCTGGACGACAACTTCTTGACTTAAATCAAGAAGCGCGTGTCTTTTTCGGAAGACTTTACTTCCTTTTAATGATGGAATTGATTCATCGTGTAGATCCATCTTTCTTACAGTAAATCGGGTAAAACTTTTTAGTTTAGTCCAAAGCAAAAGTATTTTCAGTTATTTGTACAAAAATATGTGATATATGTTTTGAATAACTTGGAGAATTTTCCCACACTTGGCTTTTATTTTCCTTTTTATTGTCCTCTATTCCATTTTAAATGAATTTTAACATTTTGGTTTGTTTCTCGATTTATGTTCTTTCCGAGGTTACAATAATTTCGGTGTTAAAACCTAGTTTTATCGTTCATAAATATGTATAAACATGATTTTGAGTTCATTTAATTGAAAATTTTGAAAATTTTTACTAGAATTGAGTAGTCAGTATATAATACTAGGGCTGTTCTTTATTATCAGAGAGCACTAGATTCTAATACAACTACTACTTTACTAGTATTTCTAATGGTAACCAAGTGTATAAAGTAAAAATTTTTAAAATCCGAAAGAATTTAACCCCTTCCCACACTTAAGATCTTGCAATGCCCTCATTTGCAAGAAATCAGTAACAATTTAAATTATTGAGGGTGATTTGTGTAAAAATGATTAAATTTTACCAAAGTTTCCAAATATATTGGCGTTTGTTTGCTGAATGATAAATGGTGCACATTATTTGTTCATTCCGTCTTGTTATTTCACATATATTTTGCATCTTGTCATCAAAATTAGTTGCTTTTGCTGAACTTAATGCAGTCTTTGAAAATGCGTTGTTTTACCCTGTTGTGTACATAAGATAAACTGCAAACATATATACATATTTTTGAAGTTTGGTATATTACCCCACATTCAAAAATTATTAAAATTTAAGAATAAAAGTTAGAAAATTATAAAAACTATTACAATATTAACATAAGTATTAAACGTATCAATATTACAAATTACAAAATAAATAAAACTAAGTAGACTAGGGATGATACTGGTACCAATAGGGGTTCCATGCATAACCATAGGTGCTATAAAATGCTTCGGCAGGGTTATACGTAGGATACGGTGGTTGCATCTCTATAGACCAGGGAGGGAATATGGGTTTCGGAGTAGGAATATAGTTTCTACCTACATGTTGGCAATGAGCTATGATTTGGTTTTGATGAACTTGCCAATCTTCAAATGCTCTCTGTCTAGCATTTTCGTACTCCTGTGAAGCTATAAACCTTTGCATTTCTTGCATTTCATTTCCCCCTCCTACATTACCTTGCTGTTGGTTTCTCTCAACCTGTGGATGTCTACCATGGTATTGTACTGCGGCGTTATTTCGCCTCTTCAAAACTTTCGCACCATGGTATACATTTAAACCTATAGTATCGCGGGGTTCTGGTTCTTCAACTAATAATCCCCCCCGACTTATATCGACACCGAGATATTCAGCAATCAAAGTAATAAAAATACCACCTCCTATTATGCTATGCGGTCTCATCCCCCTAACCATAGCTGATAAATAATAACCCACACAATAAAGTATACTTACAGCGCTCTGTGGGTCTCGAATACACATATGGTAAAACAAATCCTGTTCATTTACCTTTTCCTTGTTCTTACCTCTTTGTGTAATCGAATTAGCTAAAAACCTATGAATCACTCTTAATTCAGCTCTATCTATATCCAAATAAGAGTAATTTTCCCCTTTGAATCGGTGATGGCTTGTCATTTGACTCCATACACCATGTGTATCAAAATTTTCATCTATCTTTCTACCATTTAGTATCAACCCTCTACAATCGACAGATGCTAACTCCTCAGACGTATATATACGTAAAGCCTGAGCCATGTCTAGTAAAGACATGTGGCGCATCGAACCTCCTAACAAAAATCTAATAAAAGATCGATCGGTTAAACTAGCTACCCGATCATTTAATTCTATACTACACAACAATTCTTCACACCATACTTTATATACAGGTCTACGCATGTTGAATAAACGTACCCAGTCATTAAAAGTAGAATTACCATACCTCTGTGCAAGTAATTCCCTAATTGGCCCGGCCAATTCTACAGCTTCTAAGGGTCCCCATTCTATGACCCTAGGTACCTCAACAACTTTAGAATGAAGAGTATGCAAACCCCTTTGGTATTTTGGATAATCTATCCAAAGAATGTCAAATCTCAGGTTCGGGTGCAAATCTTCCAAGTGCATATCAGAAAATGTCATGACTGGATGAGGTATATCTTGCTTGTAGTAGTTATCCACCTCCTGTTGTTCCGCATTCTCAGTAGGAGCATTGCGAGCTTGGGATGAAGATTCACCCCTTTCAGTCTGCAAAACACATCAAACACAATTTTTGTGCATCCAAACATGCATTAGTGTCAGCAAAATCATCAATCAAAATAATTACAATGACATGATCAATTTATATCAAACTTAAGCTCATTTTCACATTTTTATCAAATATACACTTTTTCAAATAAGCATATACGAAAATGTTCGCCAAGTTCATAAGCATTTAACTCAAATAACATGTCAAAATAATCATTATTAGCAATTAAACAAGTTTCAAATGGCATTATCTCTCAAAAATCAAGTTCATGAATTTTTAGACTTGAAAAAGTCCACTTTAATTCTCAAAATCATGTTTAGGCTCAAAGTTTGGATCATTTAACTACCTAAACATGTTACACTACTTAATTTAGCAACAATTCATGACAAAAATCGGCCATAACCTGTTTATATCAAAAAGCCCCAAATTTGCTCAAGAACACAAACCCTAGATTACTCAAAATTTGAAGTTTAAGGCTTCTAATCATGTTAAATAGCATCAATCTAGGTTATACAAGCATAATACATAAACAATTTAAGCATAATTACACTAAAAAGCATCAAAATCAAATTGGGGAAAAAATTGCTCAAGAACACTAATTTTCGGATTAAATGGTGTTTAGGTGTAGAAATTTACAGTTTTTCTTGAGTAATTCCTTGATAGCATCCTTCTCAACATGATTTTAGTAAAAGATTTGATGATTAACGGTTAAAAATTGTGATTTTGAGGGGTTTTTCTCGGGTTTTTGCGCAGGTTTTTCGCAGTATTTTTCTTTATGTTTGAGTTGTGTGTGTGGTATGAGCAGTTTTTTACGTTTTATTTTTTTTCTGTATTTCGGTCCCTCCGCGAGTCGCGGGGTATATACCTTCAAACTCCGCGAGTCGCGGAGTTTGGTTTTTTTTTTTTTTAACATCTTATACTAATTAAAACAATTAAGTAATTAATTTTAAAATTTTGTTTCCCTTGTTATTTAGGACGAGGTCGTTTCGGATCGATGTCCTAGTCCGTCCTTCGACAAAATTTTAAAATTTGTCTTTTTGTAGCGATTGTTTTAAAAGCTAAGATTTTTGGGTTTTTTTAATGTTTTTGGCATACTTTAATTCAATAAGATTAAAAATAATGATAATAAAAGTTCTCGTCCCTCCCTCGGGTAAAGCAATTTCGGTTCAAAGACCTAGTCTTCAACTTACGACGAATTTTAAAAATCATATTTTTAACTTAATGAGATAAAGTAAATTTTTGTTTTTAAATTCACACAATTTAAATATAAAATTCAAAATTAATATTAAAAATTCACACCAAACTTAAAATTTAAAATGCATAAAATTAAAAATTCATATTTTAAAAATAAAAAAAATTCACACCAAACTTAATTTAAAAATTCATATTATAAATTCACACCAAACTTATATTAATTTTTCAAATATTTACAATTTTAAATATATTGTTTTTATAAAGTTTACAATATTAATTTAAGATTTATATATTAATTTTAAAAACATGGTAAAAATAAAATTAAAAATCTTTTTGGCTTTTTATCCCACTTTAATCAATCAAATATTATCAAAAATATGTGCCCCTCTTTTCGGTAAAGTAATTTCGGTTCCATGACCTAATTTAACTCATGACGAATTTTTGAAATATTTTGGGTTGATTGATTAAAGATATTTATACCTTAAGAATAAACGTTAAATTTCGCAGTGATGTAATAAATTTTTGTATGATATCAACAATTTCGGTCGCCAAACCTAATTTTATTCAATACCAATTTAATACTTTATAGCGAACAAATTAGCGTTTATTATCAAAAGGTTAAAAATAAAAATAAAAATAAAAACTGTACAGACTTACCTGTGAGATAGTATTCTTAGTTATATGATCTATCCCATTCATAAGATAGTCGGTTTAATTGGTTTTCCATGGCTACATAGGCGTAACCTCGAGCATTCAGTGTTTTTTCTTCTAAACATACGAACGGTCCGTCTCTGCATAAAGTAACAAATTCGGTATTTGAATAGGTTTGATTATTTGAACATTTACCTCCATGTGACCATTTTCCGCATTTGTGACATCTTTCTAGGTGTCGTGCTCTTCTTTTCGCTGCGGATTTTGATTTTTCTTTACCAAATTGTAACTTATTATCTTCGCATCTGGATTCTTTTCTAACTCCGTCCTTTCTTTCTCTGATTACTGATACTATTTCACTCGGAAGTGTGTCATTATTACGTTTAGTGATCAAAGCGTGTAGCATTAGACCATGGTTTAGTTCACAGGCTGTCTTCATTTTGTAAAAACCTAAAAAAAATAAAAATTCAGAATGGAGGGAGAAGACTAGTTCTTTAGGGTCTGCTAGGGAAAGACCGTTCGGGTTCCATTTTCGAGAACTACACGAAAACAGACAATCTAACTCTAACAGAAATACATATTATCCTTTAAAGACTTGATTCTCCCCACATTTAGTTAGATGTGGTGTCGAAATTGTGATTAACTTCGTTGTCGACTTCCATCGGACTATCTATGTAGTGTTTAACTCTTTGACCATTAACTTTAAATTCAATCCCATTTGAATTTATTAATTCTACTGTTCCGTATGGGAAAACTCTTTTGACTATGAATGGTCCAGACCATCTTGATTTCAATTTTCCAGGAAATAGCTTGAATCGTGAATTGAAAAGAAGAACTCTGTCTCCTTCCTTAAATTCTTTTAAACTTCTGATTCTTTTATCATGCCATTTCTTCGTTCTTTCTTTATAGATTAACGAATTTTCGTATGCTTCATGTCTTAATTCTTCTAATTCGTTTAGTTGACTTAATAGTAGACGTCCAGCTTCATGTAAATCAAGATTACATGTCTTCAAAGCCCAAAATGCTTTGTGTTCAATTTCTACTGGAAGATGACATGCTTTTCCATAAACAAGTCTAAAAGGTGTGGTTCCAATTGGAGTTTTGTAGGCTGTTCTAAAAGCCCAGAGTGCATCCTCCAATTTAATGGACCATTCCTTCGGATTTGATCCTACGGTTTTCTCTAGAATACGTTTTAAAGCTCGGTTGGTATTTTCAACTTGTCCACTTGTTTGTAGATGATATGCGGTGGAGATTTTATGAGTTACTCCATATCTTTTAAGAACTTTCTCAAGTTGATTATTACAGAAATGAGTACCCCGATCACTTATTAAAGCTTTCGGTGTTCCAAACCTTGCAAAAAGACGTTTGAAAAAGTTGACTACAACTCGTGCATCGTTAGTTGGGAGAGCTTGTGCTTCCGTCCATTTAGATACATAATCAATGGCTACGAGTATATAGAGATTATTATGAGATTTTGGAAATGGACCCATAAAGTCAATACCCCAAATGTCAAATACTTCACATACTTGGGTGACATTTTGTGGCATTTCATCACGTTGACTTATTTTTCCGGCCCTTTGACAAGCATCACAGGATTTGCAAAGAAGGTGTGCGTCTTTGTAAATTGTAGGCCAATAGAATCCAGCATCATAAACTTTTCTTGCAGTTAGTTGAGGCCCATAATGCCCTCATGTTGGTCCTGTGTGACAATGGTTTAATATTTTACTAGCTTCATCTCCAAATACACATCGGCGTATTATTCCATCGGGACAACTTTTAAACAAATGTGGATCTTCCCAAAAATAGTGTTTTATATCACTGAAGAATTTCTTTCGTCTTTGGTACGATAATCCTTTTTCAAGGAATCCACAAACTAAGTAGTTTGCATAGTCTGCAAACCATGGAATTTCTTTATAATCTATCTTCAATAGATATTCATCAGGAAAGTTGTCTTGTATGGCCGATTCATTTAGAACTTCTAATTCAGGATTTTCAAGACGATAAAGATGATCAGCGGCGAGATTTTCTGCTCCTCTTTTATCTCGGATTTCAATATCAAACTCTTGTAAGAGTAAGATCCAACGGATTAATCTTGGTTTAGCATCTTGTTTCGAAAATAGGTATCTAAGAGCAGAATGGTCGGTATAGACCACCGTTTTTGCTAGAACGAGATATGATCGAAATTTGTCAAAAGCAAAGACAATAGCAAGGAGTTCTTTTTCTGTAGTTGTATAGTTCGTTTGTGCTCCTTGTAACGTCTTACTAGCATAATATATAGGTTAAAATCGTTTTTCAATCCTTTGTCCTAAAACGGCTCCCATTACAAAATCACTTGCATCGCACATTAGTTCAAATGGTAGATTCCAATTTGGTGTTATCATGATCGGCGCATTAGTGAGTTTCTCTTTAAGAATATTAAAAGATTTGATACATTCATCTAAAAAGATGAATGGAGCATCCTTTTCTAGGAGTTTATTCATAGGAGTGGCAATTTTAGAAAAATCTTTTATGAAACGTCGGTAAAAACCGGCATGCCCTAGAAAACTCCTAACTCCTCTAACATTGGTGGGATGTGGAAGTTTAGCAATTACATCTACTTTAGCTCTATCCACTTCAATTCCTTCTTTTGAAATTTTATGTCCAAGAACGATGCCTTCTTTAACCATGAAATGGCATTTCTCCCAATTAAGTACTAGATTTGATTGTTCGCATCTAATAAGCATTCGTTCAAGATTAACTAGACATGATTCAAATGTATCACCGAAGACTGAAAAGTCATCCATGAAAACTTCCATGCATTCTTCTATCATGTCGTGAAAAATCGCCATCATGCACCTTTGAAAGGTTGCAGGGGCGTTGCAAAGTCCAAATGGCATGCGTTTGTAAGCAAAAGTACCATAAGGGCACGTGAATGTGGTTTTCTCTTGATCTTCGGGTGCTATTGGAATTTGAAAATATCCAGAAAATCCATCTAGAAAACAATAGTAACTATTTTCGGCTAATCTTTCCAACATTTGATCAATGAAAGGTAAGGGAAAGTGATCTTTTCTGGTGGCGTCATTTAATTTTCTATAATCAATACATACACGCCATCCTGTTACAGTCCTAGTAGGAATAAGCTCATTTTTCTCATTTGTAATGACAGTCATGCCACCCTTCTTAGGCACGCATTGAACTGGGCTTACCCATGGACTATCAGAGATTGGATAAATTAAACCTGCATCTAGCAGTTTAATAATCTCTTTCTTAACTACATCTTGCATATTAGGATTTAGTCTTCGTTGGCGTTGCACATATGTTTTATGACCTTCTTCCATAAGGATTTTATGTGTGCAATACGAAGGACTTATTCCTTTAATATCATGAATCTTCCATGCAATGGCTGGTTTATGAGCTTTCAACACAGAAATGAGTTATGATTTCTCATTTTCAGTAAGAGAAGACGATATTATTACAGGTAATTCAGATTCACCATGTAAATAAGCGTATTCCAAATGGTTTGGAAGTGGCTTTAACTCTAATTTCGGAGGTTCTTCTATCGATGATTTGTATCGATATCTGTCTTCTTCTTTTAGCATTTGAATTTCTTCTGTTGTTGGTTCATATCCATTAGCTATAAGTGTAGCTAACACTTCAGCTTCATCAATTGGTTCATTACCTTCTCCTAAAGAACATTCTCCTGTTCCTTGTAATTCTGGAAATTCTTCTAATAATTCTGCATGTGCATCTATAGTTTGAATATAATAACATGTATCATCTGCAGATTGTGGTTGTTGCATTGCTCTATCAACTGAAAAGGTAACACTCTCATCCTCTATACTTAGGGTCAGTTTCTTACCGAACACGTCTATCATTGCTTTAGCCGTGTTTAAGAATGGTCTTCCTAATATGAGAGGAACTTGAGAATCTTCTTTCATGTCCAAAACAACAAAATCTACTGGAAATACTAAAGTACCAACTTTAACTAGCATGTTCTCCATTATCCCTCTAGGATATTTTATTGATCTATCGGCTAGTTGTATGCTTATTCTGGTTGGTTTCAATTCTCCAAGGTCTAGTTTAGTGTATAGTGAATATGGCATTAGATTTATACTAGCACCTAAGTCTGCCAATGCTTCTATTGAACTAAGACTACCCAGAAAACATGGAATTGTGAAACTTCCTGGATCAGATAGTTTTTCTGGTATCTTATTCAACAGCACTGCTGAACAATTAGCATTCATAGTAACAGCCGAGAGTTCTTCCATTTTCTTTCTATTTGAGATTAGATCTTTCAAGAATTTAGCATATCTAGGCATTCCTGAAATCACATCAATGAAAGGAAGATTTACATTTATTTGTTTAAATATATCCAAGAATTTGGATTGCTCGGCTTCAAGTTTCTCTTTCTTCATTTTACTCGGGTAAGGAAGTGGTGGTTGGTATGGTTTAACATAAGGTTTTTCCTTAACTTTGTTATCTTCATTAACTTTTTCAACTACCGGTTCTTTTTCCTTATCTTGATCAGGGTGGGGTTCTTGTGGAGTAGGAATAGCTTCATCAGAAGTTACAGGTATTTCAGGTGGTTTAAGTGTTGTACCACTTCTTGTGGTAATGGCTTTAGCTGTTTCATTCCGGGGGTTAGCATTTGTATCACTAGGTAGACTTCCCGATTTTCTTTCACCTATTAACCTTGCTAGGTTACTTACTTCTTGTTCCAGATTTTGAATAGAAGCTTGTTGATTTCTAAATGCTTGAGCATTTTGTTCATTAGTTTGTTTCTGAGATGTGAAAAACTGCGTTTGAGTTTCAACTAGCTTCGTCATCATATCTTCTAAATTTGGCTTTTTATCATCGGTTTGTTGTGGTGGTTTGTTTTGAAAATTAGGTCTTTGCTGATTGTAAGTATTATTGGATACTTGTTGATTGCTAGGACCTTGTTGGTTGTTGTATGGAATATTTCTGTTATAATTCTGGTTTTGATTGTAAATAGGTCTTGGCGGTTGATAATTATTCTGATAATTATTTCCAGGCCTTTGGTTTATGTATGAAATATTCTCTCTTTGCTCCATTGTTAATTCAATACTGAGACAATCTTTTGTCAAATGTGGTCCTCCAGACTGCTCACAACTAATTCGTATTGAGTGAATATCTTTAGTCATCTTTTCCATTCGTCTCTCGACAGCATCTATCTTTGCGGAAATGGAATCTAAGTTATGGCTAGAATCGGCTCTAGCTGCTTTAGATGATCTAACGATATCTTTTTCTTGGTGCCACTCATGTGAGTGGGAAGCAGTGTTATCAATAATTTTGTAAGCATCAGTTTCGGTTTTCTTCATAATAGAACCACCAGCTGCTATATCTATGTCTTTCCTTGTAGTGATGCCGCATCCTTGGTAGAATATTTGTACTATTTAACAGGTGTCTAAACCATGTTGCGGACATCCTCTTAATAACTTTCCAAATCTTGTCCACGCCTCATATAGAGTTTCATTTGGCTTCTGTGTAAACGTAACAATTTCTGCTTGAAGTCTTACGGCTTTAGATGCAGGAAAGAATTGTTTAAGAAATTTTTCAACTAAAACGTCCCATGTATCGATCGCCCCTTCAGGTAACGATTCCAATCAATCTTTGGCTTCTCCCTTTAAAGTCCAGGGAAATAACATGAGATATATCTGTTCATCCTCCACTTCTCGGATTTTAAATAGTGTGCAGATCCTATTAAAGGTACGTAGATGTTCATTTGGATCTTCCTTCGGCGCTCCACTAAATTGACATTGATTAGTCACCATATGTAAAATTTGTCCTTTGATTTCATAATCTGGTGTATTAATGTCTGGATGAGTAATTGCGTGACCTTGGCCAGTGCGTTTAGCTCTCATTCGGTCTTCCATACTTAAAGGTTCCAGATTCTCCATAATTGAATTTGTTGAATCGGAATCACTAGAGGATTCTGATTTAATAGTTCGTTCATCAACAATCTCTGTTTGAATGATTGGTGGTTCCGAAGGAAAGTTTAGTGGTTCAGGATCTACGAATCGTTCCTGAATATTCTCCGGATTCTCAATTGTGAGGTCGGGTTCAAAAAATGGATTATCGGAAATTTGAACTGAAGTACTTGGTCGACTGGATGACGATTCTAAAGAAAAATCAACGGCGGTAATATTTGCTAAATGCCTTGATCTAGTTACAGGTGGTGAACGTACAAAAGGTGGTGAACGTCTTGCTCGGTGCATTCACTGAATATCCTATTAGTTTTTAAAAGGAAAGAAAAATTATAATAAGTTATCCAATCAGTAGACTTTTCTGATTTTGCCCACGTTTCGAATAGCCAAAAGATGCAGCAGAGGGGCAGGATTCGTTTGGTCTCAATATAATTGAGGACTGTTTGGCTCCAATAACCCGGTCCACGTACAAATCCAACTATTACTACGAACCAGAAAATTTTGATGTCTATCAATTTAACCACTTAAAATAAATTTTCGTAATTTTAAGAAATTTAGATAAGAAGTAGAATAAAAATCTATGTCCTAAAACTAGAATAGCGAGAAATAAGAAAGAAAAAGAGTTCGTCGGAAAAAGATCGAAAAAGAAAAATAAGAAAGAAAGATAAAAGGTGACGGAAAAATAAAAGAAACTTATAAAATTTAAAAATACTTGACTAACCTAACCTTATTACTACAACTAACTTAAAATTATAATCGCAAATTGAGATTACTAATTGGAATGATAATTGATACATAGGTAAAAGTCGTCTAAAAATATTAAAGCTTACAGGAAAAACTATATCCCAAATGGCAATAACTTAAAAAGAAACTAAAACTTAAAAAGGCGTCGCAAAATTCTAAAGTACCTAAATCTTAGTCTAAAGAAAAAGCACTTAAGGAATTTTACGGCAAAGCCTAAAAATCTAGAAGTAAAAATAACTATGGCAAAAACTATGAGTTAAAAATAAATACGAGCGAAAAATACAAAAATTACGCTAAAACTATTAAAAAGGGACAAAATATAAAAATATACAAAAAGTTGTAAAAAGTACAATTTTTATAAAAATATTATTTTTATATTATTTATTTATTAAAACTATTAATTTTACAATTTAATAAAACTAATTTAACTAAAATATTAAATAAAAAGTAACTTAAAATAAAACTAATTATAATAATAATAATAATAATAATAATAATTAGGGTTAATAATAATAATAATTAATAATTACCCGTAATTAATGCTGAATTAGGGTTTCTGTCGGTGCGTCAGAGAAGCTCCGCGAGTTGCGGTATTTAAAGAAGCAAACCCCGCGAGTCGCGGGGTTTAAAAATTCAACTCAGGTACAGTTTTTTTATTCGACGCGTTTTTCTTTTTTTTTATTTTTTATATTTTCTGTTTAATATTTTATGTTTATATCAAAATATTTATATAATAAAAACTTATATTTAAAAACTTAATTAAAAATAGAACTACTTTATAAATTTAAAAATATCTTAAAAATAGATTTATATATATTAAATTTTTTTTTATATGTTTTAAATAAAAACAAAATACTTAAATAAAACTTATATAAAAATAAAGAAACTTTATAAAACTTAAATATTTAACAAAATCTTAAAAATACTTATATTTTTGTTTTTCTTTTTATATTTTCGAATAATAAAAAAAACGTAAATTTTTATTTTTTTTATTAGCGTTGCGCTTCCGGATTTTAAGCGATTTCCCCGGTAGCGGCGCCAAAAATACTTGATGTTTTAGCAGAGTAGTATATAAAATAGCTTATATTTTTACAGGAAATACTATTAAATACGATACAATTTTACACAAGATATTTATTTATTTAGAGAATGGATATACTTAAACCTTGCTACAACACTTATAGGCAGTGTACCTAATCGTACAGTAGTGTAGTTTTTAGTAAGTCCGGTTCGTTCCACAGGGAATCTTTTTAAACAAAGCTTAACGCTATATTAGTTTACTTTTATAAAAATACAAATATATATATAAGTAATATTATTATTATAAAGGGGGGTTTTTACCGTTTAATAACCGGTTTGTCGATTTTAAAACTTTAGTCGCAGTTAAAACCAAATGTAAAATATTAAAAATAAATACAAGACTTAAATTAAAGCGTAAAGTAAACAACGATAATGAAATTGCGAATAATAAAAGTGCGATAAAATAAACTTGCGATAATTAAAAAGTACGATAATTAAAAGTGCAATTAAATACAATAACAATAAAAATGAGATAATTAGAAGTGCAATTAAATATAAAATAAAGGAAATTAAATATGAAATAAAAGAATTATGCTTATTTAAACTTCCGTAATCATGATGTTTGACGTGTTGATTTTAGTTTTATGCCCATGGGTTAATTGTCCTTTGTCCTGGATTATTTAATATGTCCGTCTGGTTTTTGTCCATAACAGTCCATCAGTCATAAATATAAAGTGCGAGTGTCCTCGTCAAATTATTCTTATACCCAAAGTTAAATATTCCAACTAATTGGGGACTTAAACTGTAACAAGATTTTAATACTTTGTTTAATAATTACACCAGGATGTCGACTGAGTGTAACCCAAGGTTTTAATATTTTGTTATCAATTATACCAAGTGTCCTTGTACATAATTTCACCCCTGTTTTAATTATTCTAGTGGCTATTAATCCATTCCCGTGTCCGGTTAAATGAACAATTATTCGTACATATAAATACCCCGTCCATCGTGTCCGATCGAGTGTATATGGTAATTTATAGGGACGCCCAATTGTAAATCTTTATATTAACATTAACAAACTATCATTTAGTTAAACAAATATAAAGCCCATTAATAGCCCATAGTCTAATTTCCACAAGTGTCGTTCTTTTGTCCAAACCTCAATTATGGTACAAAGCCCAATTACTCAATTTTAGTAATTAGCCCAACATCATGATTACTTCGTTTTAAATAAGCATAATAATAACTTAGCTACGAGACATTAAATTAAAAAGGTTGAACATAACTTACAATGATTAAAAATAGCGTAGCGTTACACGGACAGAATTTCGACTTACACCCTTACAACATTTGCTAACATACCCTTATTATTAGGATTAAAATTAAAATTAAAATTAAAATTAAAATATAAATATAAATATATACGATATAGATAGAGAGATGGATAAAAAGGATATGAAAAATGATCAGAATTCGGTTGGCTTTATAGGGACTTTCAGAATTTGGGCCTCCGCGACTCGCGGCCCTTTTTGCCTTCAAACTCCGCGAGTCGCGGAGTTTGTAAATACAGCTCACTCCAATTTGGAGTCTTTCTTGCCGACGATTTTATAAATAAATATAATATATTAAATAATTATAAGAATTATTTAAATATTATATTATATTTATGTGCATAGTTGACTTGTAATTTTTAGTCCGTTGCGTCGAGCGTTGAGAGTTGACTCTGGTCCCGGTTCCGGATTTTCGAACGTCCTTGCGTACAATTTTATATTTTGTACTTTGCGTTTTGAATCTTGTACTCTTGTAATTTCGAGAGGTTTCTTATCAATAATTGGAACCTCTTTGATTGTATTTTGTACTTTTGAGCTTTTTGGTCGTTTGCGTCTTCAATTCGTCGAATCTATCTTTTGTCTTCACCTTTTATTATTTAAACGAATATCACTTTTAAATAGAACAATTGCAACTAAAAGTTTGTCTTTCTTGAGGAATAATGCTATGAAATATATGTTCGTTTTTAGCATTATCAACCACCGTTTTTGCTAGAACGAGATATGAACGAAATTTGTCAAAAGCAAAGACAATAGCAAGGAGTTCTTTTTCAGTAGTTGTGTAATTCGTTTGTGCTCCTTGTAACGTCTTACTAGCGTAATAAAAAGGTTGAAATTGTTTTTCAATCCTTTGTCCTAAAACGGCTCCCATTGCAAAATCACTTGCATCGCACATGAGTTCAAATGGTAGATTCCAATTTGGAGTTATCATGATCGGTGCATTAGTGAGTTTTTCTTTAAGAATATTAAAAGATTTGATGCATTCATCCGAAAAAGATGAATGGAGCATCCTTTTCTAGGAGTTTATTCATAGAAGTGGCAATTTTAGAAAAATCTTTTATGAAACGTCGGTAAAAACCGGCATGCCCTAGAAAACTCCTAACTCCTCTAACATTGGTGGGATGTGGAAGTTTGGCAATTACATCTACTTTAGCTCTATCCACTTCAATTCCTTCATTTGAAATTTTATGACCAAGAACGATGCCTTCTCTAACCATGAAATGGCATTTTTCTCAATTAAGAACTAGATTTGATTGTTCGCATCTAATAAGCATTCGTTCAAGATTAACTAGACATGTTTCAAAAGTATCACCAAAGACTGAAAAGTCATCCATGAAAACTTCCATGCATTCTTCTATCATGTCGTGAAAAATCGCCATCATGCACCTTTGAAAGGTTGCAGGGGCGTTGCAAAGTCCAAATGGCATGCGTTTATAAGCAAAAGTACCATAAGAGCACGTGAAGGTGGTTTTCTCTTAGTCCTTGGGTGCTATTGGAATTTGAAAGTATCCGGAGAACCCGTCAAGAAAACAATAGTAACTATTCCTGGCTAACCTTTTCAACATTTGATCAATGAAAGGTAAGCGAAAGTGATCTTTTCTGGTGGCGTCATTTAATTTTCTATAATCAATACAAACTCGTCATCCTGTTACAGTCCTAGTAGGAATAAGTTCATTTTTTTCATTTGTGATGACAGTCATGCCACCCTTCTTAGGTACGCATTGAACAGGGCTTACCCATGGACTATCAGAGATTGGATAAATTAAACCTGCATCTAGCAGTTTAATAATTTCTTTCTTAACAATATCTTGCATATTTGGATTTAGTCTTCGTTGGCATTGTACATAGGTTTTATGACCTTCTTCCATAAGGATTTTATGTGTGCAATACGAAGGACTTATTCCTTAAATATCATGAATCTTCCATGCAATAGCTGGTTTATGAGCTTTTAGCACAGAAATGAGTTGAGATTTTTCATTTTCAGTAAGAGAAGACGATATTATTACAGGTAATTCAGATTCACCATGTAAATAAGCGTATTCCAAATGGGTTGGAAGTGGCTTTAACTCTAATGTCGGTGGCTCTTCTATCGATGATTTGTATCGATATCTGTCTTCCTCTTTTAGCATTTGAAGTTCTTCTATTGTTGGTTCGTATTCATTAGCCATGAGTGCGGCTAACATTTCAGCTTCATCAATTGGTTCAGTTCCTTCTCCTAAAGATTATTCTCCTGTTCCTTGTAATTCTGGAAATTCTTCTAACAATTCTGCATGTGAATCTATAGTTTGAATATAATAACATGTATCATCTGCAGATTGCGGTTGTTGCATGGCTCTATCAACAGAAAAGGTAACACTCTCGTCCTCTATACTTAGGGTCAGTTTCTTACCAAACACGTCTATTATTGCTTTAGCCGTATTTAAGAATGGTCTTCCTAATATAAGAGGAACTCGAGAATCTTCTTCCATATCCAGAATAACAAAATCTACTGGAAATACTAAAGTACCAACTTTAACTAGCATGTTTTCCATTATCCCTCTAGGATATTTTATTGAACGATCGGCTAGTTGTATGCTTATTCGTGTTGGTTTCAATTCTCCAAGGTCTAGTTTAGTGTATAATGAATATGGCATTAAATTTATACTAGCACCTAAATCTGCCAATGCTTCTATTGAACTAAGACTACCCAGAAAACATGGAATTGTGAAACTTCCTGGATCTGATAATTTTTCTAGTATCTTATTCAACAACACTGCAGAACAATTAGCATTCATAGTAACAGCCGAGAGTTCTTCCATTTTCTTTCTATTTGTGATTAGATCTTTCAGAAATTTAACATATCTAGGCATTCCTGAAATCACATCAATGAAAGGAAGATTGACATTTATTTGTTTAAACATATCCAGGAATTTGGATTGCTCGGCTTCAAGTCTTTCTTTTCTCATTTTACTTGGGTAAGGAAGTGGTGGTTGGTATGGTTTAACATAAGGCTTAGCCTTAACTGTGTTATCTTCATTAACCTTTTCAACTACCGGTTCTGTTTCCTTATCTTGCTCAGGCTGTGGTTCTTGTGGAGTAGGAATAGAGTCATTAGAAATTACAGGTATTTCAGGTGGTTTAAGTGTAATACCACTTCTTGTGGTAATAGCTTTAGCTGTTTCATTCCGGGGGTTTGCATTTGTATCGCTAGGTAGACTTCCCGGTTTTCTTTCTCCTATCAACCTTGCTAGGTTGCTCACTTCTTGTTCCGGATTTTGAATAGAAGCTTGTTGATTTCTAAATGTTTGAGCATTTTGTTCATTGGTTTGTTTCTGAGATGTGAAAAATTGAGTTTGAGATTCAACTAGCTTCGACATCATGTCTTCTAAATTTGGCTTTTTATCATCGGTTTGTGGTGGTTTATTTGGAAAAATAAGTCTTTGCTGATTGTAAGTATTGTTGGATACTTGTTGATTGCTAGGACCTTGTTGGTTGTTGTATGGAACATTTCGGTTATAATTCTGATTTTGATTGTAGTTTGGTCTTGGCGGTTGATAATTATTCTGATAATTATTTCCAGGCCTTTGGTTCATGTATGAAACATTCTCTCGTTGTTCCATTGTTTGTTCAATACTGAGACAATCTTTTGTCAAATGTGGTCCTCCACATTGTTCACAACTAATTCGTATAGCGTGAATATCTTTAGTCATCTTTTCCATTCGTCTTTCGAAAGCATCTATCTTTGCGGAAATGGAATCAAAGTCATGGCTAGAATCGGCTCTAGACGCTTTAGATGATCTAACGATATCTTTTTCTTGATGCCACTCATGTGAGTGGGAAGCAGTGTTATCAATAATTTTGTAAGCTTCAGTTGCTATTTTCTTCATAATGGAACCACCAGCTGCTATGTCGATGTCTTTTCGTGTAGTAATATCACATCCTTGGTAGAATATTTGTACTATTTGATAAGTGTCTAAACCATGTTGCGGACATCCTCTTAATAACTTTTCAAATCTTGTCCACGCCTCATATAGAGTTTCATTTGGCTTTTGCGTGAATGTAACAATTTCTCCTTGAAGTCTCACGGCTTTAGATGCCGGAAAGAATTGTTTAAGAAATTTTTCAACTAAAACATCTCATGTATCAATCGCCCCTTCAGGTAACGATTCTAACCAATCTTTGGCTTCTCTCTTTAAAGTCCATGGAAATAACATAGGGATGGCACCCGCGGGCGACGGGTGCGGATCCTATACATCCGCGACCCGCCGGCCACAATTTTCTCTTTACCCGCGGGGCCCATTTACCCGTCAACGGGTTAAATTTTTCACCCATGCCCGCACCCGCGGATATCCGCAACCCGCGGGCAAACCCACGGGTTCAAAAATTATACATGCTAACTCATTCGTGGCCATGGATACCCACGACCCACGGGTAAAAGTGCAATAATTTGGATTTACTTTGAAAATTCCGCGTGTTTAGAGAAAATAGCTAACTAATGAAATCAATCTAGAAAAACAATCAAAATTAGAAGATAAATCAAAATGGTTCAAAAACAAATAGCATTACATAGTTCAAAATGATAACAAAATCATTAATCAGTTACATTCTCAAATGAAATGAGAAAACATTAATTGATCAGTTGGTAGCAAATCCTAGGCGAGATCAACCACCTGTTAACATAACATGAAATAAAACTTATCTTTTTAGTAATCGTAGTTAGCATATAAATAAAATAATAATATATTAGTAATAATCTAAACATCAGTACATCAATAATAGATTTCATTACCTCATCTTCTTCATCTTCCAAGTCTTCGTAAAAAGTACAACAATTTGCATGTCCATCTGAGCATGATTCTAGTACATAATAAATTGATTAATTGTAAAATTAGTACACTGACAAACAATCTAATTTAGAATAAACAAAAGAGTAATATGATATACCTTTAATTTGAGCCCATAACCAATCTTGTGCACACATCAACGCCTCCAATGTATTAGGATGTAGTCGACTACGATGTGGGCTAATAATTTAAAGAAACATGTAGTTTGCAAACGAACATGCAGTACAAATCATTACCTACTGTTCAAACCATAATGTTACTTGTTGTAAAACCTATTAAGAACTACAAAAACTAAATTTGCTAATAGACATCAGGTTCATCGAATTAGACAGTAGCACTATTTGCACAATAAAATAGGCATATATATATATATATATATATATATATATATATATATATATATATATATATATATATATATATATGTATAAGTTGCAAAGCATCAAATAACTAACACAAATATTATATATGATATTCAAATTTGACAACCTAATAGTCTTTCAAGACAAAATAATGTTTAGAGAGGAAAAATAAATTGGTGAATACCTGATTATTCGATTTTGTAGCACCCAACATTCATCGATAAAATGACTTGTCACAACCATAAATCCCTTCTTTTGGTATGATTTAGTATGATTTTTAAGATGAGTGGTGCCATTTCTTGTTTGGCCACTTAAACTTTTGTTACAATATATGCATATTGCCTTCCACACGCCATTTATTTCCTTCCTTGTGAAGTGGTTCCATGCCTCCGAACTTAAGGGTCGTGAATTGCCTTGAACATTCTGTTGAGAATCACCATGAATATTGCCTTGATCATACCCCTGTTCATCGTCTTTCTTTCTTTTCTTCGAGTTCAACTGACTTGAAGTTGCAGTCAATTCATTTAGAGATGGAGTTGATTGTTGTGGTTATGAAGTATCAGGAACATTTTGAGATTTGTTTCCCGACATGATTTGAGAATATCAGTTTTTGGAAGCAAATGATATCAATTTTTTAGATCAATATTGAAGAGAAAATACTGAGAATTTTAGTTTATAAAACTATTACTCCGTATAAACTTTGAAACTGTTGGGTACTTGGCCACTTGGGTAAATGAATGGACAAAGTACTTATTGATTTGGTTGTTAGGTGAGTGGGTCTAGCTCACTATTCGTTTATAGGCAACACTATGTTAGACATTTATTTATTGTATTGAAAAAGTAAGTAAATTAAATCTACAATAATTAGTACTTTACAAGCATGCGAGATAGACGGCTCACTACATTTCACGAGTAATTTGATGGGTATACCTGCGAGTTTCTAAACGGGTATTGTGGATTTTCGGATCGGGTTTTCCCCGCAACGGATCTACTAGATCCATCACCCGCCCGCGACCCACCGACGGGTACAATTTTTTACCCGCCCCGTATCCGCGGGTGAAGATTTTGAAGTTTACCCGCCCGTCGCGGACATGGATACCCGCGGGTGACGGATTTTTTTGCACCCATTGTCATCCCTAAAATAACATGAGATATATCTGTTCATCCTCTACTTCTCTGATTTTGAATAGAGTACAGATCCTATTAAAGGTTCGAAGATGTTCATTTGGATCTTCCTTTGGCGCACCACTAAATTGGCATTGATTAGTTACCATGTGTAGGATTTGTCCTTTGATTTCATAATCTGGCGCATTAATGTCTGGTTGAGTAATTGCGTGACTTTGGCCAGTGCGTTTAGCCCTCATTCGGTCTTCCATACTTAGAGGTTCCAGATTTTCCATGATTGAATTTGTTGAATCTGAATCACTAGAGGATTCTGACTTAATGGTTTCTTCCTCGACAATTTCTGGATGAGTAATTTGTGGTTCAGGAGGAATGATTAGTGGTCCAGGATCTCTGAATTGTCCTTGAATATCCTCCGGATTCTCAATTGTGAGGTCGGGTTCAAAAAATGGATTATCGCAAATTTGAATTGGAGTACTTGGTCGACTAGATGACAATTCTAAAGAAAAATCAACGGCGACAATGTTGGCTAGATGTCTTGATCGAGTTATAGGTGGTGAACGTATGAAAGGTGGTGAACGTTTTGCTCGGTGCATTCACTGAATATCCTATTAGTTATAAAAATAAAAATTATATAAGTTATCAAATTAATAGACTTTTCTGATTTTGCCCACGTTTCGAATAGCCAAATAGATGCAGCAGGTAGCCAGGACCCTTTAAATTGGAAGCCCACAACTCGCCACTAACAAATCTAAATATTACTACGAACTAGAAAATTTTGGATGTCTATCACTTTAACCGCTTAAAATAATTTTTCGTCGAAATTTTGAAGATAAAATTTATGTCATAAAAACTAGAGCGTCGAGAAATAAGAAAGAAAAAGAAGGCGTCGAAAAACGTCGAAAAATAAAAGGTCGAAAAATAAAAATAAGAAAGAAAAACGTCGAAACTTAAAAGTCTAAAAACTAAAAATTAAAACTTACGTCTAAAGGTATTAAAGCTTTAAAAGGAATTCTATATCCAAAACGGCAATAACTTAAAAAGGCACTAAAATTTATTAAATATAAAAGCGATAAGCGACGTCGTAAAATTCTAGAGCACCTAAATCTTAGTCTAAAGAAAAAGCACTTAAGGGATTTTACGGTAAAGTCTTAAAAGCTAAAAATCTACGGCAAATCTATAACTACGAAACTAATATTACGAACGAGAAAAATACAAATATTACGATTAAACTAATAAAAAGATACAAAATATAAAAATAAAACTTAAATTATAAAAATACAATTTTTATAAAAATATTATTTTTATATTATTTATTTTATAAAATTATTAATTTATATATTAATAAAACTAATTAAAACTTTAAATACTAATTATAAACTAAAATTAAAAACTAATTAAATAAGTAAACCCTAATTAGGTTAATAATAATAATTATTATTAATACTCCGTAATTAATGTTGTACGATGATCAAACCTGGTGTGTCAGATCAGGCCATGCGGTCGCATGGGTTTACCTCTTCATTCTCATGCGATCGCATGAGCTTCAGGTTCAGTTCGGATGCAGGCCAAAAATTGACAGGTTCAACGTTTTATATATTTTTTTTTTACTTTTTTACTGATTTTTTTTTAATTTAAATAAAATATTTATATAAATTAAATAAAACTTATTTTTAAAAATTAAAATAAAAATACTTTCTAATTTTATATATTTTAAACAAACTCTTAAAAATATATATATTTTATTTTTCTTTTTTTTTTATTTTTGTATTTTTAATATTTAAAACGTATTTTTACAAAAAGAAATTAAAACTTAATAAAAATCTTTTTTATAGCTTTTCGCTTCGGCGTTGAATTTTTTCCGGCAGCGGCACCAAAAATACTTGATGTTATGCGAGGTGTATACGAAATAGTTATATTTTTATTGCGAAATATTATTAAATACGATACAATTTTACACAAGTTATTTATCTATTTATAGAGTGGATATACCTAAACCTTGCTACAACACTATAGGCAGTGTACCTAATCGTACAGTAGTGTAGTTTTTAGTAAGTCCGGTTCGTTCCGCAGGGAGCTAGCCAAGTTAACGCTATAATTTTTATTTTAAACTATATTTGTATATATATATATATATATATATATATATATATATATATAAGTAGTATTATTATTATTATAAAAACGGGGTTTTACCGTTTAGTGACCGGTTTGTCGATTTTATGTCTTAAGTCACAATTAAAACCTAATGTAAAATATTAAAAATAAATATAACTTAATTTAAAACATAAAGTAAATGACGATAATAAAATTGCGATAATTAAAAGTGCGATAAATAAAATGACGGTAAATAAAATTGCGATAATTAAAAGTACGATAATTAAAAGTGCGATAAATAAAATGACAGTAAATAAAATTGCGATAATTAAAAGTACGATAATTAAAAGTGCGATAAATAAAATGACAGTAAATAAAAGTGCGATGAGATATAAAATAAAAGAATTATGCTTATTTAAACTTCTGTAATCATGATGTTCGACGTGTTGATTTTATTTTATTACCATGGGTTAATTGTCCTTTGTCCTGGATTATTCAATATGTCCATACGGTTTTTGTCCATAACAGTCCATCAGTCATAAATATAAAGTGCGAGTGTCCTCGTCAAATTATCCTTATACCCGAAGTCAAATATTCCAACTAATTGGGGACTTAAACTGTAATAAGGTTTAATACATTGTTAATGATTACTCCAGGTTATCGACTGTGTGCAATCCAAGATTTTAATACTTTGTTAACAATTACACCAAGTGTCCTTGTATGTAATTCACCCCTGTTTTAATGAGTCCATTGACTATTAATCCATTCTCGTGTCCGGTTAAATGAACGATTATTAGTATTTATAAATATCCCGCCCATCGTGTCCGATCGAGTGTATATGGTTATTTATAGATACTTCAAATTGTAAATCTCTATATTAAATTAACGAACTATCATTCAGTTAAAAAAATATAAAGCCCATCAATAGTCCATAGTCCAATTTTCACAAGTGTCGGTCTTTTGTCCAAACCCCAATTATGGTACAAAGCACAATTACCTCGTCTTTAATATTTAACCCAACATCACGATTACTTCGATTTAAATAAGCATAATAATAACTTAGTTACGAGACATTAATTTAAAAAGGTTGAACATTGTAACAGACTGAAACCCGGGCTAGTTGTAAGTTGCCTATTTTGCCCTTAGGGTTTGTGCTTAGTCTTAAGTGCTTTTATTTTAATTATTTTATTAGTGTTTTATTATATTTGTGTTGTGACCAGTTTGTGACAAGGGTCTCAGATCAGGTTTGTTTATTTTATTTGGACCTCGTTTGGGCTACCTAATCTTGTGCGAAAGATATCAGATAACTGGTAAATACACGTGTGTTGTGGGGTATGGGGTTTTAACCCCAAATTAAGTGTATGAGCAGCTAATTTCCCTCATTTGTTTCATGAACCTTCCTCTCACTCACACCTTCACCTAACCTCATCTTCACCATCTCAAACAACCCTAAATCATTTGATCTCGAATTGAAGCTTGATTTTAGTGTCAAATCGTTCCTTGTGTTGTTGTGATTCTAACAAGGTAATGTTTGTTTAATTTCGTGATCAAATCAGTGTCAAAATGGGTGTTTTAGTCAAGTTTTTATGAAAATGGGGTTTTGTGTCAAATTGGTAGAAATTGATGTTGTTTGTGTTTGAATGTTGTGGGTTTATGTTCCAAAAAGTTTAGTGTACGAGTTGTGTTCAGTTTTGAGGTCAAAAACGTGTCCAAAGTCGAGATTTGGTGATTTTGGGTTGAAACCCGTCACTTTGCTGCTGTTGCAGCTGATGAACTACCTTCGGCCGATGGTCGTTGACCATCGACCGATGGTGTATGACTTCTGACCAACTGATGTAATTTTGATGATCGACCGATTGGGGGAGACCATCGACCGATGGTGTGTTGACGATCGGCCGATGGATGGGACCATCGACCGATGGTCTTAGGCAGTGAAATTTTTACTAAGTGTTGATTTTTAGCCGTTATGCTGTCCGTGTGTTTTTTATGATTTTCAGGATGTAAATTCTGAAAATGCATAAGTGTTAAACATGAAAATTTTAGCGGACGCATTTTTTTTACTAATTTGCTATAATTCGCTGTCCGTGTGTCTAACCTTGATGGGAACACTATTCTAACTTGGGTTTTGCTGTTCTTAGGAGATAAGGACAAGGAGGAAGCTCAGAAATAATAACTGAGCAGTTGCTGGTAATTGGTGAGTGGGTCTATCTACGGATAGAGTTTAAGTAGCATATCATGCTACTGTGGTTGACTCTTTTACCATGCATAGTGTAGAAATTGCCATGTTAGAATAATAATATCGTTGCCTGATGTTGTATGTGAATTTTGTGTACACTGTGTGAATGGCACCAGTCGGGCCTAGGGAGACTGGGGACTCGAGACCGTGCCTAGGAGAGGTTAGAGTCCGTATGAGGTCAACCGTGCCTAGGGGAGGTTGGGTCCATAGGCTACTAATTGTGGAGTATAGTGTGAACGATGCACCCCCTGCATCTGGATAACTATACTGTGAATTGAGTAGCAGGGACTATCGGTAGACTCAGGCCCGATCAGCTGGGAGTCGTGTGCTCGTACAAGCCGCCGATCCTCGTATTGTCTTATTGTATGCTAGTTGGTGGTTAGCATGTATTGTTGTTCGTATATAGCTTGTGTGTGGCTTAAGCTATATCTGTTAGATAGATTCCATTCACTTAGCGGTGTGCTAATCCCCCACATATTCTCCCCTTGCAGGTTTAGGTACTGCTAGTCAGGATGGGTGCTGTTGCAGAAGACATGTTTGACAACCCAACTCTGATGTGGACTTTTGTATAAATAATGTTTTGTAATAACGTAACACCGTTGTGTAAACTTAAACGTAATTACACAGATTAATGTAATGACGTGACATATATAGTGTTTGTAAATAAAGTCTTCCGCTGTGTGTTTAAAAAAAAAAATTGGCCGGTGTTACAAACATAACTTACAATGAGTATTAATAGCGTAGCGTTACACGGACAGAATTTTGACTTACAAACTTAAAACATTCGCCACTATAACCTTATTATTATTAACTTAAAATTAAAATTAAATTAAAATATAAATATAAATATAAATATATATTGAGAGTGAGAGAGATTGAATTATATTCTGTGTGTATCATTCGTCCGAAAAACGCTTCAATTTATAGATGTGGCCAGCTATCTCCTGCCATGCGATCGCATGACTTTTACTCCTCCAGGCCATGCGATCGCATGGCCCCCTGGGACAGCTCACACTCACTTGTTTGCTAGTTTGCCCACGATTTTTAATATATAATATAATATATATATATATATATATATATATATATATATATATATATATATATATATATATATATATATATATATATATATATATATATAATTTTAAGAATTATTTATATATTATATTATATTCATGTGCATAGTTGACTTGTCATTTTAGCTCCGTTGCGTCGCGCGTTGATAGTTGGTTCATGTCCCGGTTCCGGATTTTCGAACGTCCTTTCGTACGATTTAATATCTTGTACTTTGCGTTTTGCGGCTCGTACTCTTGTAACTTTTAGACGTTTTTCATCAATAATTTGAACCTCTTGGATTGTACTTTGTACTTTTTAGCGTTTTGGTCATTTGCGTCTTCAAATAGTCGAATCTGTCTTTTGTCTTCACCTTTTATTATTTAAACGAATATCACTTGTAAATAGAACAATTGCAACCAAAAGCTTGTCTTTCTTGAAGAATAATGCTATGAAATATATGTTTGTTTTTAGCATTATCAATGACACCACATAAGTACACAAGTGTGACATGTTTGACGTGGTATAACGACTAAACACACCAAGTTCCATTCGAAACAGACCCCCGACGCAGAGGCGAGGGCTCTCCAACTAGTTAATACTGAATAAAATATAATTTAATCCATAATTATGGATAGGACTCGAATGAATAAAGGCTACTGGTGTAGCTTTAAATTCTAACGGTGTTGTTGGAAGTGGCGGTGGCGGATTAGATGATGGAACGCTTCCTTTTACGGCGAACTATATGAGTCGTTCCTTTTGCGACGAGACATCGCCGCAAAAGGTCTTTTGCGGCGAGCCGTACGGCTTGTTGAGGCGATATTAAGGGCCTCAAATGGGCCTGTTTGCTGTAGTGCATGTGATTGAATTGTACAATCACATGTGATTGGATTTAACATGCATAATCATAATCACATGTGTTACAATAACATGTAATTGACATGCAGAATCACATGTGAATATAAAAGAAATATTTCAAAAAAAGAATTTCGAAAAAAAAGATTTTTTTCAAATAAAAAAAAATTTGAATTTTTTTCCAATCACATGTGATTTTCGCGCCACCAGTGGCGAGTCCACCTTTGGGCATGTGGGGTCCCATGACCCCATTAAAATGAAAATTTTTAACACTATTTATATATCAAATTGTACCGGACACCACTAAATTCAATTATAAGACCCCATATATTTTTAAAATTTATGGGTTTTTGGAAGTAAACAACCACTAAAATACCCTTTAAATATAATTATTTATGAAAAAAAAAAAATTAGGACCCCATTACGTTTTCATCCTAGATTCGCCACTGCGCGCCACATGTCGCGTTTTCATTAGTCCCTTGGATTTCAAGCAAATTAATGGACGGAAGGGATTACAACTCTGATAAATAATGATAACCTTTAACAAACATACATAAAAATTATTATTTCCTTGAATGATATATTGTCGTTGACCTACATACTTAAGTTTTAATTTAAAGATTAAGTTTAAAGATGACTCAATACTTAATAGAAGGTTAATCAAATATTTCAATTTGAAAATGTGAAAATGAACACGTAGTTAGAAGTCGCATATTTAAAGGAAATCGATAGAGATTGAAGAGTAGTGAAGACTAAAGATTTAATAGTTAATAGATGAGATGGAGGTACCTCTATTGATCTTAGAGTAAATCTTCTGTGAAGATAGATCTGGGTTAGGGTTTGTATACATTTAATCACCTCATTCAAACACATTATAGGACTGGTATTTGATTTTTAAATTTAGGAAAATGCTAAACATAGCCCTTAGGGCTACGTTTAAGCTTATCAGATTTAGTTTTATTCCATTTATATAATACCATGAATAACATTATTCTCCAAATTATATAAGGAAAGTCGATATTAAAAAAAGAATATTTATACTTTGTAATTAATTAACCAGAGTTTTTAAACCTAAATTTGATAAGCTTAAATGTAGCCCTAACATTGTCCTTAAATTTATACTCAGGAGGAGTCACATACACAAAAGACCTTTTGATTGTAGGATACAGCGGTGGAAAAAAGCGTGTGAAACTATGTCCTCATTTTTCGGACAATTTTGTTGTAGTGTATGATATATTTAAAATTTAAAATACTAATATTAAATTAATACTTCGGGTTTTGAATTTAGGGAATTAAGTTAATACAAAATAATGACATCATAAGATTTATCCATGGAATGTTTGTCCAAATTTATTTGTTAAGTTTTTTTTTTTTTTGTTTTAAAAGCAGTTTGGGATCATCCAGGGATGACTAAACCACTCATGCGATCATCTACCGTAGTTGTATAATGCACCCTCAACTGCTGTAATGTAGGAACTTCGGACCAATCCAAGACATGACCAGTAAAACCCTCCCTCTCCGTTGCCCCCACAACGCGATGTTCGAAAGGCAACATTGAGTGGAATTCAAGATTAGTGGATATCATTGTGTGCAATGTTGTCGGCCTAGAAAATCGAACTCTCAACCTCAAACAAAGAGTTATGAGCTATTATCACTGGACCAACATTAAGACATTGTAATGACATTATGTTAATCCTCCTTACTTATATTATACTGTAATAGATAACATTATATTAATTTAGTTACACCATAGATACTAATAACTTTAATATTAGTCTACCAACATGGCAACATTTGATTATTTAATGACATTCCACTCATTATATCTTAAATTGAAAGATAAAACTTTTGTTTGATTATATATGATTTTATTTTATTGTTATAATCATAAAGTCGTGAGTGTTGGTCATGTAGTTGAAAGAGATAATGTTAAGCCACTCAAGTGGGGTGTTATAATACTTCTAACAACTCATAGCAAACCACGAATTGTGCACCAACTTTGGAATCATCAAAAGTAATATTGTTCGACAACTCCTGATCTCTAGTTTGATTCATCTCATCTTGTTGATTATTAATATTAATCTCAATCATAAGCGCACTAGGACAACAATAAATTCGTGTGTGTGTTATGTGTGAAAACTCAACATCAATGAACATTCAATGAACATGGCTTCAAGTAAACACAAGATTAAGCTTCTATAAACTCTAATAAGCTAGTTGTTAAACATGATTATAATCAAGAATAATGTGACAGAAAGTGAGGCCATGAAACGGGTGATGATAAATTCGCCAACGGATATGCTATAAATATGCATCATTACATATTTATAAAATTGGTTGTTGGAAGCAAAATAAAATGAAATGTCGAAATTTAAAGCATTTTACTTGATCGAATTAAACATTTAGTGCAACTAAAAAACTTTGTAAATGCAATTGTTTTCAACTAGATTATTGTAATGCAATTGCCATCTTTGGTGGATTTCCATTTAACTAGATTCTTGGAAATATTAATCATGCATCCTTCATATTTATATGGGTCTAAGGCTCTAAGCTACTCAGTAGTCACACAAACTTTTATTTTTATTTCAATGTAGACTATATACTCAAAAAATACTATTATAGGTTATATACTTTGAAAAAAGTGTGCTAATGTAAACAGTAGTTGTCCGGTTACCTGTTATACCAGTTAAATTAATTATGTGTCATTTTTTTAAATTGAAAACATTACACTTACAGTCCTTGTAGTATGTTCATTTTGCTTGTGCAGTCCCTAGAGTTAACGGATGTTAAAATGTACGTTAAATTTTTATAATAATTGATGGTTTTGGTCTCTAAATTAGTTTTCTAAAACTCCATTTCACTATTTTTACAAAATTCTAAAAAAAGTTTCAATCTTTTTGTGGCCTAAGCCTTTAGTTCTAATAAAAATTTGGGATTTTTGTAATTGATGCAAGTATAAAATGCAAATAGAGTATTAGGGCTCGTCATCCCCATTTTTTCACAAATTTTGGACATTCATTTCTCAGTATGAAATGTGATCCAGTGTTCATTCCATAGATCTTGATGCCCCAAATCAAGATAATGAAGTTGAAGCTTTTCAAAGACAGGTAAAAATTAACAACAACCTAAAGCCCTAAACGTTGAAGCTTTATATGATCCAGTTGTTCATTTCATAGATCCTGAAGCCCCAAACGTAATCCACTTTTACATTCCATAGATCCCAAAGCCCGAAATCAAGATCTTGAAGCCCTCACATGCTTTGCACATGACTGTTTAACGGAAAAAAATACCAACATTAGCATGTATAACAAATATCTAATTTATCAGGTTAACAAGTTAAGTTGGTTTACATTAACACACTTTTTCAATGTACGTAGCCTACAATAGTATTTTTCTAGGTATATAGTGTGACGACCCGGAAATTTCCAACCAAATTTAAACTTGATCTTTATAAGATTCTGACATGATAAGCAAAATCTGTAAAGTTAAGTCCTAAAATTTTTGAACTGTTTAGATGGATTCATTTAACTTTTGACTGATTCCGACGATTCACGAACATATGATTGTAAGTAAATATGTATATATATGTATATATAAATATAAAAATAAGTATATATATAATGAATTGAAATTATAGAATGCAGTTTAATCATCTGAATCAAATAAGTAAAATAATATAATTAAGTTATTACTAAAATGAATCTATATATAAATATATATGATTTCTGTACATAATTATTATATGTACAATGTATATGAATTAAAATGTATAAGAAATTATTACTCAATATAAGTTACTACATAATGGATATTATATAGCTATATTACATAATCAATAAAATGTAATATCAATATATTAAATTTAATTATAAATATAAGTTGTTATAATAATGTTATTATTACTTTCAATACTAATGCCAATACTAGTGTTATTAATATTATTATTTTTAAATATATAATATATAGATATAATTTTGATATGTATAAATTATTATAGTATTATTATTACTCATATCATTATTATTATTATAATTAGTATTATTATTATTATTATTATTATCATTAATAATATTATTAATATCAATTTTATAGTTATTATTAACATTATTAACATAATTACTAAAAAAATTATCATTTTTATTATTATTATTTTTATTACTTTTATCATTTTTCTTATTAGTAGTATTATTTTGGGATTAGTATTATTAACATTATTATTATTAATTCTATTATTATTAGTATTAGTATATTCTTATATATTATTGTATTATTATTATTATTATTATTATTATTATTATTATTATTAATATTAATTATTAATGTTAATTAATTAAATATGGAATATATGATCTGAATCAGTTTTGGATCACGATCTAATCCTATTTTTTCTCTTCAAGATTCGTCTTTGTCTGCTAAAATCCAAATGATCAATCACTTTATCATTCTCAAACAAAATTCATTAGAGGTCTTATTCAACTTTTTATTTTTTATTTTTTATTTATGTACGATCGAATTTCTACTGTCGGATTCTTTGCTATAAAGATCAGTTAATTCACGCTATAAGATGTAAACCATTCAGACATTTCACAATCACTATCAATTATCATTTGAGATTACTTCAATTCACTGAATTAGACCAAATTGTTTTATTTATTTTTTTACAGCTCGTTATATCTCTGTTTCATACTTTTTTATTCAAAACTCGAAATCGAATGAATTGTTAAAATCTAGAATTGCAGAGTTGTTAGGAATCCCTTTTGAAAACTTTCTGTAAAATTTCAAAGCCCAATTCATCATATCGAATTTCAATTTCTGAGTCAAAGTTTTGTTTTTGAAAAGTCAACTAGTGTTCTTCAATAAAATTCGCGTTTTTTGTTACGATTCAAATCAAATTAAGGATTTGGAAAGTTTATATGTATGATAAACAACCTTTTTCATATTGAAAGAATTATCCAAAACGTTCTCAAAATTGAATTCGTGATTTTTTTTCGATAGAACAACAGACCGTTCTTCATATATTTTTTTTATTTTCGTTTTCTATTAATTCAACTAACTACTGACGAATATCTATTTGTTAATAAAGAATTTAAATGTGTTTAAATTAATGGATTCAGTGAGGGATTGAACCCTGATCGATTATAGTTGTTGAATAAGAAGAATATAGAACAGAAGAAGATTTAATAGAATTTAAATGAGTTTTAAAATAGAAAATCAAAATGGACTGTTTGGTTTAGGAGTGTGATCTCGTAACAAAAGGTCACGGGTTCGATTCCAGCATGGGTGCATTTTTTTAAGGGGCTTTCTAAGGTAGTTTTCCTTCTATTATTATTATTATTATTATTATTATTATTATTATTATTATTATTATTATTATTATTATTATTATTATTATTATTATTATTATTATTATTATTATTATTATTATTATTATTATTATTATTATAAATGTTATTATTATTAGAATTATAATAATTATTATTATTACCATTCTCATTATTGTTATTATTATTACTATTATTAATTAATATTAATTATTATTATTAATTACTATTATTATGTTAGAAATTAGTATTAACTATATGATTATTATTATTATTAATGTAACTTATGATAATATCATTGTTATTACTAGTATTATCACTTAAAAATTATTAGTATTATCATTAATAATATTATTTATAGTATTATTATTATATTATTTTTGCTAGTAATAATATTATGATTTCAAGAATACTAAACATGTTAATTTATAATAAAAAGGTGTTATAATAAAGTTTAGGGAATTGATTATAATGCGCAACACATGCAAAGTGTTTCGGACCGCACAAAGAATCTTGCAACCATGGCCTTACGCGGAGCCGCCATAGTGCAAAGGAAAAGTGCGCTCAACACACGCAAAGTGTTGCAGACCGCACAAAGAATCTCGCAACCATGGCCTTACGAGAAGCCGCCATGGTGCAAAGTGTAACGACCCGACCAAAACCGTTATTGACGGCGCCGTTAACTTAGGTCCCGTTGCGTGGTCGTAGTCCCTATATGAGACTCGTTTGACCAAAATTATGTCGCATTCATTTGAAAGGTACAAGACTTGCAAGTTTAGTTTAACAACGGATCGACAACAAGTTTAAGTTTACAAAAGTAGTAAAGTATGATTGAAATAACTTGCGACATAATTAGTTTGAAACCACAGTTGCTATAAATAGCGTAAGTAAGTAGACAAAAGTTTGAATCCAAAAATGCTATCCCTAGCGTATGCATGCATGGTAGACTCCAATCAAGTAATCAAAGAGTGCGGAAGCATGTATCAAGTAGCCAAGTATGAACCTGAGAAAACATGTAGAAAACTGTCAACGCAAAAACGTTGGTGAAATCATAGGTTTGAGTAAGTGAGTAAAAGTAAAGTAAGTCGAACCACAAGATTTGCAAAGTTGAAATAATAGTAGTACATTCTAAAAGTTAATATTCACGAGCACCCAATTATCAAAACTTAACATTCCGTCCGTTGAATACCCCATCAATAGTGCTAGAACAAACACTGATTCTCGAAAATATATTTCATCCGTAAACGGTAGCGAATCGTCAAAGATGAGGGTTGTCAAACCCATATGGCCATATAACATAAGTTCTCGCTTACACCATCTGATGTAACTAATGATAATCGGATTGAGGATTTTCGTTCTAAACTCGTATGTAGAATGTTTGTTTTCCCGTTCTTGTGTTCACTTAGTTCAAAAGAATCGTTTATGTTTTCTCATCCCAAAAGTAAGTTCAAAAGAGTAAAAAGTGGGACTATGATCTCACCTCGAGTGCACGAGTATAAAAGTACTTCGCAAAGTAAACGTGTGCATGAAAGTTGCTTAGCCTTGACCTAAACAAATAGGTTGTATCAATAACGATAGTCACGAAGGGTCAAAGATGTTCAATTAGTCCTATGGCTCGTTACGACTCGATTAATATAGCACGTGGATCAATTTGTCAAGTTTCATGGTAAACGGGGTTATAGTAAAGCGGGAAACATTTTTGTGACATTTAAAAACAAAAGAGAGTGGCCTGGGCTTTTGCGCGGCGCGCACTGGGTTGCGCGGCGCGCACCCAAGTGCAATTTCTGGTCAGAACTCAACCAAGAAGGCAAACATCTGGGATCTCTGATTCTGCGAGGCGCGCGGGTAAATGCGCGGCGCGCAATACCTGGGAATCATGCAGTTTGCAGAAAAATGGTCCAAGTCACGAACCAAAATACAAACAATCACATTTTATGATCCGCAAACAATTAGAACATGTATCTTATATCATCGGAAAGGTATTTTTACAAGGAATACAACTAAACACAATTCATCAATCACAAACATCATTTACAATAGCCGAAATCTCATCAAGTGATCAATAAAAGTCCATTTTCAAAGTTTCAAGTTCATCAATCGCATTTTAAGTTTCAGGAATCCAATTCACACATATGATATGCCGTTTTGAGGGTAATGAAGCATACATTACTACTAAACACTAACAATTAACATTTCATGGCATTCAAGCATCAAAAGTTCATGTCAAGAACTATCAAACCCTAGTCAAACATCACAAAATCATTAATCGGGTTTTTGAAGTTTTCTTAATCAACCTACACATCAAAATGTGACTAATGATACTAGTAACACAATTAAAACATGCACTTTAACAATCTAACAACATTAACTCATCCAAAATCAAGGATTAAGCAAACCCATTTCAAAAACTCAAACTAGTTACTCTAAACCACAAATCGAGCAAACAAAACATATATTCATGTTACACACGAGCCATAGACACTAACTAACACAATTTCAAGTATATAAAACGAATTTAGAGAAATTTAGTGTTTTAGAAATGTTACCCAAACTTGATGAAATTGGTATCAAAATGTAGAGGATGAAGAGAGGATCACGAATATGTAATTTGTTTTGAAGTTTGCTTCCCGATCCGAATTTAGATGATGAATTTGTGATTTTGGTGTTTATGTTCATAAAAGAGAAGTAGAGAGAAAAAGAGGAAGAAATGTGGAAGGTGTTGGTGGAAATGAATGGAGGAGGTGAAGTGGTTGACTAGTTGACCTAGTCACCACTTTGCCCACTTGTCAACTTAAGTCCCTCATGTTTCAAAGCGGGTGCGGGAATTAACCAAACGAATATTTTAAAAACGTTCGAGTAAACGGGTGACGTTGTAATTAAATAACGAGGATATTATGAACGATAGTTAACGAAGGATACAAATTTAAATGACGAAAGATATTATATATATATATATAAAAAAAAAGACGGTGTTAAAATAAATTTAACGGAAAAACGCGGGATGTTACATTATCCACACCTCAAAAGAAATTTCGTCCCGAAATTTAGTTGAAAGTAGTAGTCGTTGAATCTTCCTCGAGATCTTGTGTTGCCAATTCTACGAATGAGGGAGAAGTACGTCCTAGGGTAATTCAACGAACTTGACGGTCGGGATCATATGTTGTTTACGGTTTGGTTTCATGATTTATGGTTTCAACCGGTCCTCCTAGGAAGTGAGGGTTATCGTCGATAGTGAGTTCATCAAAGGAGATAACAAGTTCTCGTTTCGCAAAACACGTCTTTGAGTTGATACATCGAATGTAGGATAAACGGAGACCCAAAATGAGTCGGAAAAGTCTAAACGGCTAGCGACGGGTCCAAAACACCCCAAGAATTTAAAGGATCAAAATATCGAGGATTTAGCTTCCTACGTTTTCCCGAAACGGATTGCACCTTTCCAAGGTGCGACTCTTAACGTGATGCGGTTTCCCACGTGGAATTTGAAATGTTTACGTCTAAATCGGCGTAGCTCATTTGGCGACAACGAGTCGTGTTGGGTCTTCCTTGGATATGGATAAGTTTTCTCGGTCGCTCATGCATAATCCCGGTCCCGGTGAATTGGTCATCGTTTACTTGGTTCGACAAAAGGAGAATGACGTTTCCGGTCATATAAGGTTTCGAAGGCGTGGCGTCAATACTCGAATGAAAATTTTGTAGTAAGAGAGTTTGATTAAAGGCAAAGACGTTTCTCAAGAAAATTTGAAGTTGGTAATACAAATTCGTATTATGGTTTTCAAGACTTAAATCGTATGTTTGTTCGGTCCGTCGGGTTGTGGATGGTACGCGGTACTCATGTCTAAACGCGGTCCCGAGACTTTTTGTGAGGCACTCCAAAATCTAGAAGTGAAACGAGGATCTCGGTCCGAAACGGAGTACATTCCGTAAGGTATATTTGAACAAGTTTGTTAGGACAAGTTTCTCAAGAAAATTCGCGTCGCGAAAGATTTATCAGTTTCCAAAAACGTTCGTCGGGCCAAGTTCTCATCGGTTTCTGAAAAAAAAAACGTTCGTCGGGACTATTCACCCTCGAGGTGAATACTAGTATAACGTGGAGAGTCTCTCCCTCCATTGAGAGTTTAGAGTAAAGATTTCCTGAACCGGAAGTACGAGTGTGATGAGAGAGAAGTTTCCGCCTCGGTGCGAGCATAACGAGTAAATCGTAATTAGTCAATAAGACTGTGCGAGGACGAGATAGTATACACGTGTAACATACGGTTGAAGTCGAGAGGAATCGGTAATTCATTCGGAAGCATAAGTATAGTTCGACAAAAGTCGAAGGGGTGTCCCCAGTATGGTTGTTATCAATATTCTCGGAGTTTTCGGATGTCCAAACATGAAAAGATGAAGTCATGTACATGGCACATGGTGGTGTTTAGGTTGATCGAGTCTAACCACCATCACGCGTCACTAGAACTTTGGTATGTCTTACCGTAATATAACCACATTGATCGAGTGTCGTTATATTACGCTAACTCATACCTCCATCCCCACATCACTCTATAGATTCAAGTTCGTGTAATCGTGAAGTTTAAAATAAACAAAGTGTAACGACGTCTCTAACGTGACTCGTATTGAATCGAAAGAATTAGTGCAACTATAAAGAAGCGTTCCCCGAGGGAAGTGTATAAATGATTGTTCACGTCAATGTGGTTCGAGTCAGACAATAAGGTATTCAGGTATGAAAAGAGTAACGAGTCATGATAACGAGTAGCACGCAACCGTAGTGATAAATGTTGATGACGATACTCACCTAGAGTAGTGATGGTAGTAACACTAAAAAGTAGATAGTAAGAAACACCAGTGGGAAACCGATAGTAAGTTGAAACGGTGGCAAATAACAATCCGGGAGACAGAGTTCCCGAACAAGTGTGACTAATGAAGTCGTCGTCATCCATACGTGTATGAATCATGAATTTACGTGTGTTACCAAAAAGTGGCGGAATACGAGTTCGTATGATGAAGGTTGGGTACCATTAAAAAGTTTGCCTAAGAATGATTCAAGTATAATGCACAAGTAGTCAAGTAAGTGCTATCTATAGCAAATGTATGTCAGAATGTAAATGCTAACTATCCGGTTGTAGTCTAGACTCACTAATGCGTCCTAACGACTCTGTTAGACACACTAATGCACGTCCTAGTTCCCTACAACCAACGCTCTGATACCACTTGTAACGACCCGACCAAAACCGTTATTGACGGCGCCGTTAACTTAGGTCCCGTTGCGTGGTCGTAGTCCCTATATGAGACTCGTTTGACCAAAATTATGTCGCATTCATTTGAAAGGTACAAGACTTGCAAGTTTAGTTTAACAACGGATCGACAACAAGTTTAAGTTTACAAAAGTAGTAAAGTATGATTGAAATAACTTGCGACATAATTAGTTTGAAACCACAGTTGCTATAAATAGCGTAAGTAAGTAGACAAAAGTTTGAATCCAAAAATGCTATCCCTAGCGTATGCATGCATGGTAGACTCCAATCAAGTAATCAAAGAGTGCGGAAGCATGTATCAAGTAGCCAAGTATGAACCTGAGAAAACATGTAGAAAACTGTCAACGCAAAAACGTTGGTGAAATCATAGGTTTGAGTAAGTGAGTAAAAGTAAAGTAAGTCGAACCACAAGATTTGCAAAGTTGAAATAATAGTAGTACATTCTAAAAGTTAATATTCACGAGCACCCAATTATCAAAACTTAACATTCCGTCCGTTGAATACCCCATCAATAGTGCTAGAACAAACACTGATTCTCGAAAATATATTTCATCCGTAAACGGTAGCGAACCGTCAAAGATGAGGGTTGTCAAACCCATATGGCCATATAACATAAGTTCTCGCTTACACCATCTGATGTAACTAATGATAATCGGATTGAGGATTTTCGTTCTAAACTCGTATGTAGAATGTTTGTTTTCCCGTTCTTGTGTTCACTTAGTTCAAAAGAATCGTTTATGTTTTCTCATCCCAAAAGTAAGTTCAAAAGAGTAAAAAGTGGGACTATGATCTCACCTCGAGTGCACGAGTATAAAAGTACTTCGCAAAGTAAACGTGTGCATGAAAGTTGCTTAGCCTTGACCTAAACAAATAGGTTGTATCAATAACGATAATCACGAAGGGTCAAAGATGTTCAATTAGTCCTATGGCTCGTTACGACTCGATTAATATAGCACGTGGATCAATTTGTCAAGTTTCATGGTAAACGGGGTTATAGTAAAGCGGGAAACATTTTTGTGACATTTAAAAACAAAAGAGAGTGGCCTGGGGCTTTTGCGCGGCGCGCACCCAAGTGCAATTTCTGGTCAGAACTCAACCAAGAAGGCAAACATCTGGGATCTCTGATGCGGCGCGCAATACCTGGGAATCATGCAGTTTGCAGAAAAATGGTCCAAGTCACGAACCAAAATACAAACAATCACATTTTATGATCCGCAAACAATTAGAACATGTATCTTATATCATCGGAAAGGTATTTTTACAAGGAATACAACTAAACACAATTCATCAATCACAAACATCATTTACAATAGCCGAAATCTCATCAAGTGATCAATAAAAGTCCATTTTCAAAGTTTCAAGTTCATCAATCGCATTTTAAGTTTCAGGAATCCAATTCACACATATGATATGCCGTTTTGAGGGTAATGAAGCATACATTACTACTAAACACTAACAATTAACATTTCATGGCATTCAAGCATCAAAAGTTCATGTCAAGAACTATCAAACCCTAGTCAAACATCACAAAATCATTAATCGGGTTTTTGAAGTTTTCTTAATCAACCTACACATCAAAATGTGACTAATGATACTAGTAACACAATTAAAACATGCACTTTAACAATCTAACAACATTAACTCATCCAAAATCAAGGATTAAGCAAACCCATTTCAAAAACTCAAACTAGTTACTCCAAACCACAAATCGAGCAAACAAAACATATATTCATGTTACACACGAGCCATAGACACTAACTAACACAATTTCAAGTATATAAAACGAATTTAGAGAAATTTAGTGTTTTAGAAATGTTACCCAAACTTGATGAAATTGGTATCAAAATGTAGAGGATGAAGAGAGGATCACGAATATGTAATTTGTTTTGAAGTTTGCTTCCCGATCCGAATTTAGATGATGAATTTGTGATTTTGGTGTTTATGTTCATAAAAGAGAAGTAGAGAGAAAAAGAGGAAGAAATGTGGAAGGTGTTGGTGGAAATGAATGGAGGAGGTGAAGTGGTTGACTAGTTGACCTAGTCACCACTTTGCCCACTTGTCAACTTAAGTCCCTCATGTTTCAAAGCGGGTGCGGGAATTAACCAAACGAATATTTTAAAAACGTTCGAGTAAACGGGTGACGTTGTAATTAAATAACGAGGATATTATGAACGATAGTTAACGAAGGATACAAATTTAAATGACGAAAGATATTATATATATATATAAAAAAAAAGACGGTGTTAAAATAAATTTAACGGAAAAACGCGGGATGTTACACAAAGGAAAAGTGCGCGTAACACAAGCAAAGTGTTGCAAACCGCACAAAAATTGTTGCAACCATGGCCTTACGCGAAGACGCCATGGTGCAAAGGAAAAGTGCGCGCAACACATGCAAAGTGTTGCGAACCACACAAAAATTGTTGCAACCATGGCCTTACGCAGAGCCACCATGGTGCAATGCGCATATCACAAATTATCTGCGGATAAGGTAACTGGAGATGCTTCACGATTAACACCACATTGGCACCGTGAAAAGACAGTGTAATTGTACTGCAGGTGCATACGTGCATGCATTAGAAATTTATGTCATAGACACTCTTGAAGAGCTTGTGCCAAAGTAATCCTCGTGAAATTTATGTTTGATATTTTTGACCCAATTAATAATTGTGACATGCGGTACATAATCTGTTCAACCATTAATATTTGAACAAACTTTTGAATTGTGTTTGATATATTACTATATATGAGCAGATGGTTTGCGGCTGAAATTTTTAGAAATAAAGCAAGTCTTTCTTCAAGAATGGTTGAGATTACTGCTTCGTCAAAAATCAGTCATCGGTCATAATAACCCGAATGCAACCATGTAAACAAATGCTTGACTCTGTACGACGACATAGAAATTGTGGACACGCATGTTGTTTAATTAAGAGATCACACGGATTATTTAAATTGATACACAGCTTATTCCGCGTAAACCGCAGCCATGCATATACGAGTCGTTATCCCGAATACTCCTCACCAAATCCGGTTATGGATTTCAATGTTACGGACCTGACCCAACGTCTTCGACGTCATAACAATTGCAGAAAAACTGCGGTCATGGCCAAACCAAAACGCAACAGAGGCGATCGAATTTGCATAGAAATTTAACTGAGTTTTTGATCAATGGAACGATCGACTGTGAGATTACGCGGGTTGTTATCCACGAACCGCTTTTCCCCCACGTGAACAATAAGATTGATGCATGTCGACACCCCTTCCTATTTGCATAAAATTCTAGTACAATTGTAGTTTCAGTCGAAGAGATCCTGAAATAACTGACACCAAGTAATCGAAAAACAAATGGTGTCAGGTAAACATAACAGCCACGTGTTCGTGTGGTTTTCAATAAGTTGCGCAAAGGACCGCGCATGCGCTGAAAAAATGGTGCGGAAAGGACCGTGCTAATGGGCCGCATATGACCGAGCAAAGGGTTTCGTGAGGGGATGCAATCAAGCTGCGGCAACACCGCGCAAAGACTATAACCATAGTGCCCAAATATCGCACCAAGGATCGCGTACAGAACCGTGCCAAGAACCTGTGCGAAGAGCCGCACACATGGGTACGCAAATAGCCATGAAAACGAGCTGGACAACGAGTTTACAAAGAGTCGTGTATGGAACCACGCGAAAAATTGCGTAAACAGCTGTAGCCAAGACCGTTGCCCTCCAGCCATGAATAAATTCATCAAAGAATTTAATTTAATTTTGTTCATTGAATGGAGGCCAATATTTTCGTTTCTTATACGTTTGCAAAAAGAAGTTGACCACATTTGAAAATTAATGTAGGTTATTATATCCATGCAATTAGCACTTGTACCATATGTATCACATATAAATATGCCAAAAGTAAAATACATACTCCGTATCTGCTTGTGAAAATTAATATCTTGAACAATCTTTTACTAATAATAAAAGATACTCCGTACTAATAATAAAAGATACTCCGAATCGAGATTACTATACATCAATTTTCTAGAAACTGATAGTAGCCAACCAAAGCATGATTTTAATTGTCATAATAAAATAATAAATCATATAATTGCATTAAGATCACAGTTCTAATTGCCTTTGGTATTTAGGACGGCAGGTAAGTACAAATGTGGCCACGTGATTTATTTTGACAGGACTTTGATATCCACGTCAAAAAATAACTAACCTCAGATTCAAAAGCAAAGAAGTAGAAACTTACAAATGCACAAAGCTTTCCCGTTGCAGCAGTAGGAGACCTTTTGATCCACACTCTCAATGAAAGCACCACTTGATCATGCATATTTCCGTCTAGGGCTAAGAACATGCATGAGAGCATTAGAGGGGGTTTTATTAGATTCAACGACGTTAACCTCCGGTCCGGTTACCGTGATAACCCTAGCCGAGATGATGATCTCGGGAGGGTGGCTAAGGGCTGACCGCCGGCCAATGGCGGCGCCGATTGGCGGCGAAGGGGAAAAACCCTACGAAGAGTCATAGGTAAAAACCCTAGTGAGAATGTGTCCCGATCGGGTGCCCTAATTGCTTAGATTACCCCTCTATTTATAAGAGGGAATTAGGATTTTGGAGGAAGACTTGATCGCGGCCCATGGACCAAGTCCAATTACTCGGCCCGATGGGCTCCGCACATCATCAATATGAATACATGTAAATTATGATTATGAATACAAATTAATATTTACAGAAACTATAGTCATTAGTTTATAAATTAAACACGAAGGTTATGATTATTATAACTATGAATATACAGGTTTAATGATATTATTAAGATTAAAAACATAGAAATTTTGGATATAAATATTATTATGAAAATTATTAAAATCATAACTAAAGTATGTTTAAAAGAATTATTATAATTAATATTATCATAGTTATTATAATTCAACTAAGTATCATTATCATGATTAATATCATTATCCTTATTAACATTATTATTATTATTATTACTTTTATTATTATTATTATTACTATATAGTATCATTATTATTACTAAAATTAGTATTATCAAAATTATTAACTTCATGAAAACAAATGATCTTCATATAAAAAGATATTTAATATATATAACTTAACTATATTAATATTTTTATATATAAAATGGAGTTATGTAATAAAAAAAATAAAATATATAAGTTATTAATATAAAAATCATATCAATAATAATAATATATATAAGCTTGTTCGATTACAATTATGTGTATTGATATATATACAAATGATATAGGTTCGTGAACGCACTTGTTCAGTGCCGTTATATGCATAATTGCTATGAAATACAGTATTGTGAGTTTCATTACTCCCTTTTTATATATATTTTTGGGACTGAGAATAGATGCGCCGATTTTATTAATGTTTTACGAAATAGACACAAGTGATCAAAAAACTACATTCTATGGCTGGATTATGAATATTGAATATCACCCCTTTTTATCTTGGTAACCTAATGATTAGAAAACGGGTATGGCCCCTAATCGACGCGAATCCTAAAGATAGATCTATGGACCTCGACAAGTCCCATCCGGGGTACGGATGATTTAGTACTTCGAGATTATTATTATTATACAGACGAGAGATTCTGTTTGGGGATATTCTATGCATTAAAGTTAAGTCGGTTATCAAGCGTTCACCATATGAATGATTTTTAATTCGCGGATTACGCGTGTTATTTTGTACTCGGGTTACGTGTACAATTAAATATATGAAATTTTGTGGTCTATTAAAATGATGAAAATGAATGTTTATGATAAACTAATGAACTCACCAACCTTTTGGTTGACACTTGAAAGCATGTTTATTCTCAGGTTTGAAAGAAATCTTTCGTTGTGCATTTGCTCATTTTAGATATATTACTTGGAGTCATTCATGACATATTTCAAAAGATGTTGCATTTGAGTCGTTGAGTTCATCAAGAATATTATTAAGTCATTTATAGTTTGATATATTATGAAATGGTATGCATGCCGTCAAATTTCGATGAAATGAAAGTTTGTCTTTTAAAAACGAATGCAATATTTGTAAAATGTATCATATAGAGGTCAAGTACCTCGCGATGTAGCCAAATGTAATGTATACGTCCAGATGGATTAGGACGGGTCGTTTCATATAGCCTTTTTTGAAACAAATATAAAAGTATATGACTACTGAGTAGCTTAAACTCTATTTATATTTATACTTATAAAATATATGTCAATATAACTAAAAACATTTGACTAAATAAATTTTGCATAATAGATGATTAGATGCTTGTATTTACATTATATTTACATTTCATTATTGAAAAGATTTGAATTTGAATTTCTATTAATTAATTAATTATTGAAGAATGTTAAACGTAGAATTTAAGACTACACTTAAACGTATCATATATAATTATATTCTTTATTTATAACATATAGTTAACATAATGATTCCATATATATATATATATATATATATATATATATATATATATATATATATATATATATATATATATGAAAAGTCAGTATTAAAAAGGTATATTTATAGTTTACAATTAATTCACTTGAATTAATAAATTTAAATATAGTAAACTTAAACGCAATTTTAAAGGCAAATTTAACGTTGTTTCTAATTGTTTTAATATTTAAGATGTTTTAATATCCAAGAAAACGGCGATGTTTGAATAAAGAGTTGACAATGAGGTATTTATTGGCAAAAGGGTAATGACAAACTGTCGGTAGTTGCAATCGCCCCTTTGACAGGTTTGGATTGTTTTTGTGTTAGTGATATTGCACATTTCTCATATATTTATTATGGCAATATCCGTCATTTTTAGTCCATTAGGATACGGTTTTGGTTATTATTCGCGATTATTATGAAGATTGTGATTTGAGAGCCGAGAAGTATTCATTTTATTGATTTTTGGAGTTTATGGCGAGTTTACAGTAGTTTATATGTTATTGGTTGATTTGGGTTGCGATCAAGGCTTGTTATATGTGAAAACGAGTGAGAAAAGCTGGATTCAGGGGTGCGCGCCGCGTGTAGCGCTGCGCACCGCGCGTTATAACTGCAAATGCATTCTGTCAGTTTTCAATTTGTGCAGCATTTTCCCTTTACAACTGCGCGCCGCGCATAATTGTGCGTACCGCGCGAATTAGGTCGGCCAGATTTGTTTTACTATAAATAGGAAGCAGTTTTCATCATGAGGGGTAATCTTTTTGGCAGCCGAATTGGAGAGCACTAGGGGCGATTTTCAGTAACTTTTGGGGAATTCCAAAGCCACTCTAACGCTCCAATCATTCCGTTTTCGAGGATCAATCCAAGCACTCACCAAGATTCATCGTGTTAAGTTGATTCTTAATTATCAAACAATGTTTTCTTTATTATTTATTAGTTTAATTTCTATTGTTGCCATGATTATTGGTTAGTTATTTAATGTTTGTCTAGACTAATAAACCTATGTATTGGATGCTACTTATCAGTTATTATTTTAATTTATGATGATTTGATGTTTGAATTAAAGAACGATTCTTATTAAAGCTAGACTTTTCGATTCAATTGGTTGTGTATTTGTTTGATAGGACGAGAGTTCATTAATTTAATACATAAATTTACAATTGGTTTGTCTTAATTGGTTGTTTGCTTACTCGGAGACAAGAGTAAATTGAATTCAAAAGGCTAGACGAAATAGGGGTGAATCATACACAACGAGAGTGGTGTGATTGAAATTCGAGTCTTCATCTCACTTGCGATATTTGGTCACAATTAGGAGGTCTTAGGCTACGGGGAATTCCGTGTCGTGTAATCTTAATTGAAGTGTTTGCGCTGGGGAATTCCAGGTGAACGGACTGGGTAATTCAAATATGTTAGATTATAACTGGGGCTTAATCTTAATGCATCCAATATTAGGTGTAAAAGGTCTAGACGAACATTTGTTCTTTTATTGATTAAAACTTTCTTGTTTTTATTCTTTTGCTTTAAAGCTTAAATCTTAAAATACCAAAAATATTGTTCTTTTCTGTTTTCAAATCAAATCTTGATTTGGCTAATCGTTAAATAGCCACAAAAACCATTATCTCGTACTTTCCATTTTAATAGATTAAATCAGTTTATTTTCATTAGTGGCAATCTTAATTCTCACGATTTAACTGTCCTTGGAACGATTTCAGATTTACCACTTTATACTATTGCACGATCGGGTACACTGCCTGTTAGTGTGTAGTAATCTTTTACACATCAAGTTTTTGGCGTCGCTGCCGGGGACAGTTGTGTCAATTAAGATTGTCATCTAATTGTTCTTAGTTTAGTTTTAATTATAGTTTTTTTTTTTTTTGTTTATTCTCAATTGAGTCGGTGCGTTTAATCATTTTATCGTTTGTGTTTTGCAAGATAGCAGGTAGTGTATGCCACATAAGCGTTCTTCAGATTATCCTATTCTTCGACCATTTGACGAACCCGAAAGAGAATTATTTAGAGCGTTAAGTAAAGAGCAACAATTTACAGTGGATTCATCAGCTTCTTCGAGTGATAATATAATTCCATTGAGTAGTAGTTCTGAGAGTGTGGTGCCCAATACACCACTTGAAATCAATGAACAGGAAGACACTTACGTTTCATTAGATATTTTCAAGACTGAAGAGATGGCTGAAGAACCACCTCATCCTCAGACTATGGCAGAAAAGTTGAAGGCCACCCGAGCTGGCCAAGGAAATTCGATTACTCAACCAAACATTACTCAGCCTTTTCAAATCACATGTCCAATTCTGAGTTTGATAGCTACTGATTGCCAATTTTATGGCAAGGATAGTGAGGATGCTAACGAGCATCTTCGTGTTTTCAATGATGTTTACAACTTATTCAAGCTTAATCAGGTTAATGATACTTCGATCAAGACAAGGCTTTTTCCCTGGACACTTAAGGGATAAGCTAAGAGGTGGTTAGATAAGCAACCGGAGGGTAGGTTTACCTCTTGGGATGGGTTGGTAGATAAGTTTTTATCAAAGTTTTTCCCTGCGTCTAGAGCTGCTAGACTTCAAGCAGAAATTTCACAATTCAGACAAAAGAACAGTGAGACATTATTTGATGCTTGGGACCGTTATTCTAATATGTTACGCTCGTGTCCGTAATACGGGTTGAATGATTTACAAAAGGTCCAAATTTTCTATAAGGATTGTGACATACCAACTCGTCAGAGTATTGATCAAGCAGCAGGAGGTACCTTAATGGATAAGACAGAGGAAGAGGCGCTAGAAATAATTGAAAAGTAAACTGTCTACACTCACGAATGGCATCAAGATCATGAGTTATTCTGTTCAGCTTCAGTTAAGAGAACCGAAATCACTGGTGCGTATGATGATTTTGGGTCTATAAATGCTAAGTTAGATAAATTTGGTAGGCATTTAGAGAAGATGGATAAGGATATTCATGGTATGAAGGTTGGTTGTGAATATTGTGGGGGACTACATTTAGCAAAAAATTGTGATGCGGGTTTGACTATGAATCAGAAAGAAGAGATCGCTTTTATTAGTCAACAGAACAACAATCAGTTTCAGGGACATGTTCAGTTTAATAGGAATTTCAATAATCCTTATAATCCTCAAGGTAATCATGGATCGAGGATCCAGCAGGGATCTATGGAGGTTTTCAACAGCAAGCTCCCGGATATTTTCAGAAGCCCCAAGCCGAAGAGAAAAAGTCTAATCTTGAAGCTATGATCGAAAAGCTTGTGATATCTCAAACTCAGCTTGTTACTGCTGTTACCCAAAACAATGAGAAGAATGATCAAATGTTTCGAAATCAACAAGCAGCTATTCAGAATTTAGAGAAAAAAACTGGTTAGCTTGCTAATTAGAGTAATGAGAGGAAACCGGGGGAATTACCGAGTAAAACAGATACCAACCCGAAAAATGGGCACGTTAATGCTATCACCACCCGAAGTGGTTTAGCATATGATCCACCGAGGAAGCCCGATGAGTATGATTTGCGGGTGCCTTTAGCTAAGGATAGTGGGCCGGTTGTTGTTAGTGAACCGGAGGGGGAAAAGGAGCCGGAACAGGTGATTGAGAAGGTTGTGAGGGTACCAGAAACTGTTGCTGCTAAACTGGTAGTTAAAGAGTATCAACCACCGCTCCCATTCCCGAGGAAGCAGAGATTGGAGAAGCTGGAGGCAGAAAAGTCCAAGTTCATGGACTTGATTAAAAAAGTTAACATAAATATGGCTTTTATTGATGTGATTGCAGGTATGCCAAAGTATGCAAGGTTTCTTAAGGATTTGCTAACTAACAGGTAGAAGCTGGAGAACGTGTCTTCAGTCAGGTTGAATGCCACATGCTCAGCGGTAGTTGCAAACAAGCTTCCCGAGAAGCTTGAGGATCCTGGAAGTTTTACCATCTCTTGTTTACTTGGTAATTTAGACTGTGTAATGGCATTGGCGGATTTGGGGGCTAGCATAAATTTAATTCTTTATTCTATTTATTTACAGCTAGACCCCGGGGAGTTAAAACTCACGCGTATGGCTATTTAGCTAGCTGACCGCTCTATTAAATTCCCTCGAGGAATCATAGAGAATATGCTAGTTAAGACCGGGTCGTTGGTTTTCCCAGCCAATTTCGTGGTTTTGGATATGGAAGTGGATGAAAGGATTTCGCTTATTTTGGGTCAGTCATTTTTAAATACGGCTAGATGTATCATCGATGTTTATGCCCAAAAGTTGACCCTTAGGATAGATGACTTGAGTGCAACATTCTCAATCGACCATGCTTTAAAATACCCTGCGTACACTGATGATACATGTTATTTTCTTAATACTGTGGATGTCCAGTCTGAGTTTTTGCAGGAATTCCCGGAGTTACAGGGTTCAGGAGAATGCTCATTGGTTGAAATTGATGAGGAGTTGCGGGTTGAGGAGGTGAATATTTTGACCGCCTTGATGGAAAACGGCTATGAGCCGACTGAGGAGGAGTTCAAAGAACTCGATCGTGATGCTGATTACCGGAGCAAGTCTTCAATTGAAGAACCTCCCGAGCTAGAATTGAAGCCACTTCCAGATCATTTGGAATACGCTTATTTGCAGGAGGAATCTAAGCTCCCGGTAATTATTTCTTCTTCTCTTACTGCAAGTCAGAAAACTGAGCTTGTAACCATGCTAAAGGCCATAAACCGGCCATTGCGTGAAAAATTCACGACATCAAGGGTATTAGTCCCTCCTATTGCACCCACAAAATCCTAATGGAGGATAACTCCAAACCTGTGGTGCAACGTCAAAGGAGTTTGAACCCTCACATGCAAGATGTCGTGAAGAAAGAGATCATTAAGCTCCTCGATGCAGGTCTAATTTACCCGATTTCTGACAGTCTGTGGATTAGCCCGGTACACTGTGTACCTAAGAAAGGTGGTATGACTGTTACCACCAACGATAAAAATGAGTTAATTTTCACTCGGACTGTCATGGGGTGGCGTGTTTGCATTGACTACCGAAAGTTGAACGATGCCACACGCAAAGTCCACTTTTCGTTACCTTTCATGGATCAAATGCTAGAGAGGTTAGCGAGAAACAGCTTTTATTGTTTTCTTGATGGTTTTTCGGGCTATTTCCAAATTCCTATCTCGCCCGAGGACCAAGAGAAAACCACTTTCACGTGCCCGTATGGCACATTCTCATACCGTCGCATGCCCTTTGGCCTTTGTAACGCTCCTGCCACTTTTCAAAGGTGCATGACGGCCATATTCCATGATATGATAGAAGATTGCATGGAGGTGTTCATGGATGACTTTTCGGTCTTCGGTGACACTTTTGATTCATGCCTTTTTAATTTAGAACGGATGTTGGTAAGGTGTGAGAATTCTAATCTTGTGCTCAATTGGGAAAGGTGCCATTTCATGGTACAAGGGGGCATCGTCCTCGGGCACAAGATTTCTAAGAACGGTATTGAGGTGGATCCCGCAAAGGTAACTGCTATTAAGAACTTTCCACCTCCCACCGATGTTAAGGGTGTTCAGAGTTTTCTCGGGCACGCCGGTTTTTACCAGCAGTTCATTAAGGATTTTTCCAAAATCGCTAACCCGATGAACAAACTCCTCGAAAAGGACACACCTTAGAACTTCTCCAAAGAGTGCCAAAAGGCATTCGAACTTCTTAAGGAGAAACTTATCAATGCACCTATCATAATTGCTCCGAATTGGTCCCTTCCGTTCGAGATTATGTGTGATGCATCCGATTTTGCTGTTGGCTCTGTTTTGGGCCAAAGGGTCGAGAAACATTTCCGACCCATCTATTATGCAAGCAAGACCTTGCAAGGAGTACAGTTGAATTACACTACCATTGAAAAGGAGCTCCTTGCGGTGGTCTTTTCGTTCGATAAGTTTCGGTACTATTTAGTATTGTCTAAGACTATTGTTTTTACGGACCATTCAGATTTAAAGTACATATCCTCAAAATCGGATGCCAAACCTCGACTGCTTAGATGGATCTTGCTTTTGCAAGTATTCGACATCAAGATCCGGGATAAGAAAGGTGCTGAAAATCTTGCTGCCGACCATTTGTCTAGACTCGAGAATCCAAATCTCGAGGTCCTTCACGAGTCGAGTATTCATGATGATTTTCTCGGCGAGTATCTCATGAAGGTGGACAAAGTGGACGAGCCATGGTATGTGGATATTGCTAACTACCTTGTGGGGAGATTCTTGGAGAAAGGTTGGTCACATCACAAAAGGAAGAAATTCTTTAGTGACCTCAAGTACTATTTCTGAGAAGATCCTTATCTTTTTAGGCGATGTCCCGATGGGATGATTCGCCGATGCATTTTCGGAGATGAGTGCACGCGCATTCTTATCCAATGTCATCATGGACCTACGGGTGGGCATTATGGTCCCTAAGTTACGGGGTGAAAAGTCTATGAGGCCGGTTTCTATTGGCCAACTATCTTCAAGGATGCCCACCAAATATGTCAATCGTGCGATTCATGCCAACGGGCAGGTCAAATTACCCAACGAGATGAGATGCCTCAAAATGTTATCCAAGTTTGCGAAGTTTTTGATATATGGGGGATTGACTTCATGGGCCCGTTTCCAAAATCTAATAACAAGCTCTACATTCTCGTTGCCATCGATTATGTTTCAAAATGGGTTGAAGCGCAAGCTTTGCCCACTAATGATGCACGAGTTGTTATTTCATTTCCTAAACAACTCTTTTCTCAGTTTGGTGCCCCAAAAGCTTTAATTAGTGATCGGGGAACTCACTTTTGCAATGCCCAACTTGAAAAGGTGTTGAAACGATATGGGGTGACCCATAAAGTTTCTACATCCTACCATCCTCAAACGAATGGGCAAGTCGAAAACACCAATCGAGTTTTAAAGAGGATTCTTGAAAAAACGGTTGGATCTAATTCAAAGGAGTGGTCATTCAAGCTTGATGATGCCTTATGGGCATTTAGAATGGTGTACAAAACGCCAATCGGAACCACTCCCTTCCGTTTACTCTATGGTAAAGCATGTCATCTCCCAGTGGAGATAGAGCATAAAGCTTTTTGGGCTCTCAAGATGAGTAATCTCGATCTTAAGGAGGCGGGTCGCCTTCGTTTGAGCTAATTAAATGAGTTGAAATAGTTGAGGCTTGAAGCCTATGAGAATTCGTTGATTAGTAAAGAAAGGACAAAGAAGTGGCACGATAGTCGGTTGAAGGATCCTAAGGAATTTAAGAAAGGAGATCGTGTGCTTCTTTTCAATTCGTGTTTTCGTTTGTTTCAGGGAAAGTTAAAGTCGAAGTGGTGTTTCCCCATGGGGCCGTTGATTTGGTTAATTCGAAGGGGGAAGAGTTTAAAGTAAACGGTCATCGGATCAAACACTATGTCAATGGACCGCACGAGGTGGACGATGAGGTTAAACTCATCTTTACCTCTAACGACGCGTGAAAATCTTGGTTATAATTGGTTGTTGTAGAGTTTGTATAATTTTTTCTTTTATTTGTATGTGTTATGCTTGTAACAGGTGCAATATGATCAACGTTATGGTTTTGGTTCGTGGGAAATTGAATTGGATGTTTAAAAATGACTTTTGTGAAAAAAGAAAAAAAAAGAGGAAAATTCGTGTCTTGGGACTGCGTGTCGCGCACTCAATTACGCACCGCGCTTTTGTAAAGGAAAATGGCTGGAACTTTTGCTCAATTTCTGACCCCTTTCCACGTTATAATGCGCATCGCGCACTCCCACATACACCGCGCAAATTTTTTCAGTGCAAACGCGCACCGCGCCTTTCTGCGCAATGCGCATTTCGGTCAGCAGACCCATTCACTGTTTAATTTAACCCGAATCTAATTTGTTATAACCCGAACTTAAACGGGTCCAGACGATTTTTAAAGGCCTTTATGGTTATTTTACACCATTTTACACCCACTTAAACACACACAAACATACACGATCTCATTGTTCAAGCTAGGGTTTCACCAATTTTCAAAATTTTGTGATTTTCTCTCAAATTGCTTGTGAATTATGCCTCCTAGGGTCCGTTTCTCTTACTCTTACACTTGATTTCATCTTTATTGTTGCTAGTTATGCTTAATTTGATGATTAATTGAAATTCAAGTGTGGGGTTAACCCTAATTCGTTTATTGCTTAATTATTTACATGATTAGTATTAATAATGCCTAATATGCTTTGTTTGTATGATGTTTACATGTGATTAGTGCATATTATTGATGCTAGGATTTGCTATGAGATTAAATCCGAATTTGAAGTTTTAATTTGGGGTTTTTGTGTGTGAGATGGTTAATTGCTATAAAAGAAGTAATTCATGATAGTGTTGGGTAAATTGGGCGGGTCAAGTGTTAAGTTACTTGATTTTTGATGTTTTGAGTTGGATTGTTAATGGAGTTGATAATTATGAGATTGTTTGAGTATGTTAGGAGTGTTTCTTGCGTTATAATTAGATGAGTTTGGGTTGGTTAAATTTTAGGTTCATGAATTGTTTAGCCTAATTTGTTTGGAAATTGAATGTTATTAATATTTTTATGCTAGCTTTTCATGTAACATGACATGATATTGTTTTTGTGGATATCGTTGGTTGTGTTTGTAAAGAAAAGATAGTGTTAATTTGGAAATATGCTCTTGTGTGATAAATTGGAAAAAGGGAAATTAATAAACAAGAGGATGTTTGAGAGTTTTAATTTTTGCTAACACTAACTTTTTGAGTTTTTGTGGTTGTTTTGTTGGTGATAATTGTGAATGCATGGTCGAGTAAAGCGTACTAGAACTGCTCCAGGTTCCTCAGAGCAAGCACAACAAGAAGATCCTTGGGATTGGATTGAGTACGTAAGGAACGAGTATCCGACTGAGTTTGCAAGGATAGATGATAGGATTATTGGTCACTTGGTATTTTGATTGGAGCTTTCTTGAGGAAGCTCAAGTTCGCCAAGAGGTTGCTACTATGCTGATGTTGTCTTATAATAACACGACTCTCCGCCCGTGGGAGAGGGTGTTTTCGATCTATGATGATATTTATCCATTGTTGTGCAAGGAGTTTTTCTCTTCGTTGGTAGTTACTAATACCCGCGATCCTAGTGAGCGTAATTTTATGCGGTTTCGTTTAGGTGGTCAAAATCAATCGATGAGTCGGTCCTAGATTGTTCGAGCTTTAGATTTATATCCGGAATTAGATGATATCCGACTTTCGAATTATTTGATTAGGACTGGATTTTACAAGCATGAACCTTTTAGCACTGTTGCTTTTTGGGTTAGAATAGCTGGAGGTGACATTTTTCATGCAGGGAGAGTAGGTTATGAGAAAATTAAATTACCATTTGATAGGTTGTTGCAAAGGTTGGGGGCTTGTACTTTCAATGCGCGGGTGAATGGAAATGAGAAACCGAATAATAAGGATTTATGGTACATGGATCAAATCAAAAGGGGGAAGCATACTGATATTGTTGGTTCTATCGCTACTTACTTGAGCAAATATGCACGCGATACGGCTCCGGGAAAGAATCTTTTAGGTTTTCATTATATTACTAAATTCGCGAAATCCTTGAATGTTGATTTGAGCAGGTTGCATACTACAGATCAGAGTATGCCAGTTTTTGGTTCGTTGTTTTATACAAATGGGAAGATTTTGATGCATGGTTTTGAGAATCGGTTGGTTATGTATCGGGAACCTGTGGGTTCTGGTGCGGCTGGTACGAGTGTAGCTGGGGCTGCGGGTGGTTCATCATCAGGACCTAGTACGGGAGCTGGTCCATCAGCTAGTACACATTTTGCAGGTTCTTAGTTCCCGAGTCAGGAAGGTTGGGATAGTTTGATAAACAGTGTGAATAGAATGGGTTTAGATTATGGATATGTTGCAGGTCAGGTAGAGAATCATGTGTTTCAGTACAGTATGGATCAAGCTGATAATGTGGAGTTTCAGAGCGACATTCGCAGGCATAACGAGGCGGTGGAGAGACATAATGAGGAGGTTAGTCGACATAATGAACGGATGTGGCAGAGTCAGCGGCGACAGGAGGAGCTCGCAAGAGCTAATTATTATGATACTGGGATGATTGCATATGGTGTTGATTGGGGACGCCATAATTCGCGTTTATATTATTCTAATCCGGACCAGTATTATGCTACTGCAAGTCAGGAGTCAGCTTACTACTATGATCAGAACCGTCCCGAGCATCCACCGCGGTATAATGAGAGAGCGGCTATGAGGGACGCGCAGTTGAGGTTCCAACAGGAGTACCCGGACGGGCGTCCGAACAGGCATGGTTCGGGAACTTCAGGATGGCCGTTTGATGACTATCAGGGATGAGGGCCTGCGTGCCTGTTGATCATGTTGTATCTTGTTTTTAGACATTTTTATTTGGTTCTGTACTAAGATATTTATTTGCTTGGATTATGTACTGTAATACTTATTTGGGGATAAGGCGTTTCGGTTACCGGGTGGTGCCACCTTATCCCGTTTATGTAGTTCTTTTGTTTTTCTTTTATTAGGTTGTTTGGTGAAACGAATTTTTAAGTCTGGCATTAAGTTCAGTAGAACTACATGATTGATGATATTGGTGTGATGAACGGGAATGGACGATGTTCTTATACTGGCAGTCAGTTCAGCGCCATCTATCACTGGCATTCCTCGATCAGTGGTTAGACTCGATAAGTTTTTACATTTTCTTTCTCACATTACCCTTTCGATTTTAATCTATTTTTGATCTCAAGTAATGGGGACATTATTTGATCTCAAGTGTGGGGTGGGGGATGTAAAATCTCTCGGGTTGGTTGTTAATTGAGTCATCGTCATATTAGTTTTGATATAAAAAGACTTGACGTTTCACGGGTTTTGGTCGTAAAAAAATTGCAAAATTAGGGGTAAAATAAAAAAAATAGAAAAGTCAGTTTTTTTTTTTAAAGTAGAAAAACAATTGAAAATTCGGCCAAAACCTTAGTTATGAAAATTGGTTTTGATATGGCTTGGTATTTTTATGGCATTTCGTGATTTCAAAGAAGCCAAAATTGTTCCACATGTTCATTTTCTTGGACATGAAATCCTACGAGTTCGGGGAACTCAATAGTAGGTCACCTGTACCAAAACGGGTGTAAACCGTGAGAGAGCGGTGATTGCATAGCGTGATTGTGACCGAATCACATGCCAGATCAAAAACTTTTGGTTACTTGGTATAGCAGACTTCCGAAACTATACCATTTTATTATTACATCATCTAATGGTGTGATACTGTGGGAAGAGGAGCCTTGAGCTTCACCAGTGTTGTCCTTTTTAGGAACAATAGCTACGTGCTTGTGTTTACTTAGACAACACAAATCATAGCCAAAAGCTATGGCACCCAAAGGTTTTTGGGATTTATCATAAGGGTAGTATCTACTTCCTACCTTTCTTAAAACAAGCAGAAAAGCTTGTCATGTGGGAAGTATGCAACTTGGAAATAATTCCAACCACGTTCATTACCATTGAATGTGAAATATTACGAATTCTTTAAGAATTCAATAGTAGGTCACCTGCACCAAGGCGGGTGTCAACCGTATACACGGTAATTGGATCGTGTGGTCAAAACCGGGCCATACGCTAGATCAAAACATTTTAATAGGGCGATCCTCATTGTTTCTCCTAACAAGGACAATGTTGCGTCCGACCACTTTATTTTACCACACAGTATGTATCCATTACATCCTAAAGGAAGTAGAGTCTTCCGAACGACACACTCGCTGATTCATTTCAGAAGTTGTAGTCCAGACCAGTTGTAGGGTGACGAAAAATCTTGAAAAGTCATTGCTAAAATCGACTGAAAATCTACCAGGCCTCAACATCAAACAGGGAAACTGGTAGTCAAAGCTTATCTCAATGAGGGAGATTTGCTAGCCAAATGGGAAGCGCACCATGATACACAAAATGTCAGTGATTGATCAGATTCCCAGTGGATAACCTCTGGAAAAGTAAGATATCAGCTTTTAAGCCTGATGAACTTCAATTTTTATGATTGACTTAACGGATTAGATGATCACCTCATGATTATCGATGATATCCGGACGTAATGTGTATCCTCCTAAGCACATTATTTTCTTACCGACATCTCGCGATGTTAGGTACCGTGGGAGGCATTGGCTTGACTAATCGCGGGGTAGCCAGTATGGTCCGTATGGTTCGTATGGTTCTTTGGTTCGAGAGTTTCACTTTTTCGGCTCATGACTTCCACTTGTATCCACGTTTCATATATTTGAAGACATTATCAGGTTAGGGATCTCTACATTTATTTGGATTACATATTTGGTACACTTTGTCGAGTTATTATTATTGTGTCGATTCTTTATTTGGGGATGTTGGAGAATTTGGGATTACAAGTGGAAGTCACATGGTTGACTTGTTATTCTTAAAACCGTACCCACGCTAGTTGCTCTTTTGGTTCATGTTCGTTGGTTCTACTTACACTTATGAAGACGTTATCAATTGGTAGAAGATTATTTTCGAGTCGAATTTGCTTGAGGACAAGCAAGACTCTAGTGTGGGGTGATTTGATATTGCACATTTCTCATATATTTATCATGGCAATATCCGTCATTTTTAGTCAATTCGGATACGGTTTTGGTTATTATTCGCGATTATTATGAAGATTGTGATTTGCGAGCCGATAAGTATTCATTTGATTGATTTTTGGAGTTTATGGCGAGTTTACAGTAGTTTATATGTTATTGGTTGATTTGGGATGCGATCAAGGCTTGTTATATGTGAAAACGAGTGAGAAAAGCTGGATTCAGGGGTGCGCGCCACGCGTAGCGCTGCGCACCGCGTGTTATAACTGCAAATGCATTCAATCAGTTTTCAATTTGTGCAGCATTTTCCCTTTACAACCGCGCGCCGCGTATAATTGTACGTACCGCGCGAATTAGGTCGGCCAGATTTGTTTTACTATAAATAGGGAGCAGTTTTCATCATGAGGGGTAATCTTTTTGGCAGCCGAATTGGAGAGCACTAGGGGCGATTTTCAGTAACTTTTGGGGAATTCCAAGGTCACTCTAACGCTCCAATCATTCCGTTTTCGAGGATCAATCCAAGCACTCAACAAGATTCATCGTGTTAGGTTGATTCTTAATTATCAAACAATGTTTTCTTTATTATTTATTAGTTAAATTTCTATTGTTGCCATGATTATTGGCTAGTTATTTAATGTTTGTCTAGACTAATAAACCTATGTGTTGGATGCTACTTATCAGTTATTATTTTAATTTATGATGATTTGATGTTTGAATTAAAGAACGATTCTTATTAAAGCTAGACTTTTCGATTCAATTGGTTGTGTATTTGTTTGATAGGACGAGAGTTCATTAATTTAATACATAAATTTACAATTAGTTTGTCTTAATTGGTTGTTTGCTTACTCGGAGACGAGAGTAAATTGAATTCAAAAGGCTAGACGAAATAGGAGTGAATCATACACAACGAGAGTTGGTGTGATTGAAATTCGAGTCTTCATCTCAATTGAGATATTTGGTCACAATTAGGAGGTCTTAGGCTACGGGGAATTCCGTGTCGTGTAATCTTAATTGAAGTGTTTGTGCTGGGGAATTCCAGGTGAACCGACTAGGTAATTCGCATATGTTAGATTATAACTGGGGCTTAATCTTAATGCATCCAATATTAGGTGTAAAAGGTCTAGACGAACATTTGTTCTTTTATTGATTAAAACTTTCTTGTTTTTATTCGTTTGCTTTAAAGCTTAAATCTTTAAATACCAAAAATATTGTTCTTTTCTATTTTCAAATCAAATCTTGATTTGGCTAATCGTTAAATAGCCACAAAAACCATTATCTCGTACTTTCCATTTTAATGGATTAACTCAGTTTATTTTCATTAGTAGCAATCTTAATTCTCACGATTTAACTGTCCTTGGAACGATTTTGGATTTACCACTTTATACTATTGCACGATCGGGTACACTGCCCGTTAGTGTGTAGTAATCTTTTAAACCGGCATTTTCCAGAGATAATTTATATACTAGATTTTACACATCAGTTAGCTATTCCTTCCATGTTTTTCTTGTGCAACAACTTGACTTGTTTTTTCAATGATATTATATACAGTAATATCTCTAAAGTTTCATAAACGTATAGAGATAAATTTGGCGAGTTCATAAAGGACATTTTAAGTCGGGGTTGAAGGGTTTGTTTGTTTGTTGTTTTTTATTTTTATTTTGATAGTCTTTAAATTTATGATCGTTATTGAGATTCGATACCCTCTTTCTTATTTTTGTGCGGCGTTAGGTTGTTTTCTTGTTATAGCTATGTTTAGATTGTGTTGTAATGTTGTGTGTTTGTAGGATGTAATGTTGTGTTATAGCTCTGTAATATCTCTAAAGTATAATATAAGCTGCTAGGGTGTGATCTTAGCTGATCGGGTGACATCTCAGCCGCTAGGGTGGGATTTCAGTTACTAGGGTGAGAATTTCAGCACGTCCGTGAATCGCTAATTGCATTATTTGAGGCTCGTAGGCACGTTTAATGGCTCGTTATGCACGTAAAAACAAATATAACATATTGTCTTTATTGAATGTTAGTCTTGGTACTCGTGTCGGGTCCTTCGCGCATTCCAGATGTTAGGTGCGCGAACGACTTAGTTTTGTGAATGGATTTGGTGCAATCTTGACTCATGTGATTTGTTTGATTGTTTTAAACTATTTTAGTGACAGAACATGATTTGGAAAAGTGTACTAACTTGTGATGTTATATTCTCTGGTGATAAGATTAAAGAGAAGGCTCAAGAATATTAGAATTTCGAGTTTTTGCTGATATCAGGTTAGTGGGACTATCCTTTCGGATATTTGTGTAAAGTAGCAAGTTATGCTACTATTGCCATGTACGGACTGACCTGATTATGTTATTGTTGAATATACTATGTTTTATATGTATAGTTATGTGCACAATGTGACTGTCGGCCTTGAATTGCGAGGTTAGACAAAAGGGGCCAACCTTGAATTGTGAGGTTAGGTTCAACTATTTATGTCTGTGTAGTATAGCTTTGAATGACGCATGTGTTGTGCCTAGATCACTATACTAATTATTCAGTAACAAGAACTAGGTAAACTCTAGTCCGATTAGCTAGTGGTTGCAGGTCAGGCCAGACCACCGGTCTCCTTGTGATTATTGTAATTGGTGTGCATATGTAATTGTACTATAGCTTGATGTTGTATGCTTGTATCTGTTAGGATGTTTCATTCACTTAGCTTCGTGCTAATCCCCCACATCTTCTCCCATGCAGGTTACGATGATATGCATGTTTTGGGAGCGGGAGAAGAACTTGTATGCTTTGATATGTCTGACACATCTTTAAAACTATGTTGTATGTTTTTGTAATAATATAATCGATTTGCGCGTAACAATGGATGTTGGTGTATGTACATATCTTCTTGATGTATATAGATATATTGTGTTAAATTAATATTATTCTATTGTGTATTAAAAAAGGTACGATGTTACACAGAATGCCTACACATGATTAGAAAGTAGGTTGCCGATTTGCATTTGATGGCATAAACTTGTAACCTTCAGGTGATGAAGAAAGAAAACCTAAACCCAAAGTGAGCCCTAACCCATCAAGTTCCTACACACGGAAGAAGCGCGAAACACCTGACACATAAGACAAAGAAATAGCCGAGACCCAAACGACCACAATAACCCAAAAAATCTAATCCTAGAACAAAGATAGCAAGTCCATCCGAGATCTCAAAAAGTTATACCTCAAGAACAAAACATGTCAGGGGATGTATGAAATCTATGAAGATGAAACCAATCCCGCCAAGCAATAGTGCTATAGAACACGAACAAGTGCCGAAAATACTAGGAGCAGTAATATCGACTCATCCAAGCTAGGTGATGCTTTAGCAAGATGTAGAAGGAAAATTCGAACACGAGTACAAGGAAGCCACCACAGATATATTAAAACGACGACAAAACAAGAAATGTAAATAATGTGAAACCAAACAAACAATCCAACATAGATACTCATGTCACCTGATACCACTAAGTATGAAAATGTTGATAAATTTTTTTGTACATATAGCACTTGTAGTAGTTTTTAATTAATATAGTGAGTATGGGAAATTTTTATTATCTCACAGATGACAATGATTCGTTCGTTGTTGTTTTTATAAAAGATGCTAATTTAGCAACTGTTATGGGAGAAATTTACTGAATAATAATTATTTATAATAAGGAGTAACTTTTAATTAATCAATCCCAAAAATCTATTTATAATAAGGAGTAAATTTTAATTAATCAAATCCCAAAAATACACACCTTGAAATAACAAAAACAGTTCTTTAACCACCTCTGTATATATATGTAGTGTGTATATAAAGCAGAGTGCCTGTTTCAAACCTATTTCTCCATTTTTTCAATTTCAAACATAGCTCACCTTCATTTATCGAACTTTATTCATCATTCATCATCTCTTCCTATTCCGGTAACCTCTTTAACACACAATTCACCATGTTTTTCGTGTTATACATCTTCATTTTACTAATTATGCTACTTAATTACATAATTAATTTGTTACTTCTGTTTCCTAATCAAAAGCATGATCATAGGTTCAGATTAATATCTATTTACTTAGATCTATCAATATATATGTTGATATTGAATAGATTATGACATTTTGCTTATTTGAACTGTATGTATAGGTTTACGAAGAAGGAAGAAGAAATGGCAAATAGAGTAGATCAAGAGTACGATTATTTATTTAAGATCGTGTTGATTGGAGATTCAGGTGTTGGTAAATCAAATATTCTGTCTAGGTTTACAAGGAATGAATTTTGTTTGGAATCTAAATCAACAATTGGAGTTGAGTTTGCTACTAGAACTCTTCAGGTATATATGAAATTTATACTGTTTGAATTTTACTTCATAACCTATAAAGGGGTGATTCATGATCGGATATATTTTTTAGGTTGGGTACATGGTCTGCTTTTTACTGTTAATTTATCAGATGTGATGTGTGTTAATAGAATTTTATTTGAATCGTCTTAAAATAATGCGCATCAACTGTTTGATGATTTGCCTAGGAGTGTTATGAGTCATTTTATGGAGAAAAAAAAATGTATCATTGTGTTTGAATTTGAGAATTTAGAATGATAGGAATTCGGATATTGATTGAATAAATGAATTTGTTTACAAAAATGCCTTACTTATCTCCTGCAACCTATAGACTATTTACGCTAACCGAAATATCACAAACAGGTTGACGGAAAGACAGTAAAGGCTCAAATTTGGGACACGGCAGGGCAGGAGAGGTATAGAGCCATAACGAGTGCATACTATAGAGGTGCTGTGGGGGCCCTTCTCGTGTATGACATAACAAAAAGTCAAACCTTTGACAATGTGTCAAGGTGGTTGCGTGAACTGAGAGACCATGCAGACTCCAACAATGTAATCATGATGGCTGGAAACAAATCCGATTTGAACCATCTTAGAGCTGTTGCTGAGCAAGATGGTCAGTCTCTGGCTGAAAAAGAAGGGCTTTCGTTTCTTGAAACGTCAGCACTTGAAGCAAAAAATGTTGAAAAAGCATTTCAAACTGTTTTAACAGAAATATATCATATAATTAGCAAGAAAGCTTTGGCAGCCCAAGAAGCTGCTAATAGTGCTTTACCTGGCCAAGGAACCACTATTAATGTTGGTGATTCGTCCGTGAACACAAAGAGGGGTTGTTGTTCAACTTGAGTTTATTTCATCGTTCTTTTTCTTTTCTTGTGTATTTTTTTGTTATCAAGAAAAATTTTTCGTTGACCTTGTAGAATACCATCTTACTTGAGAATGTGAAAATTGAAACACCGTACGTTCAGTATCTCCTATTGTATTTACGTCATACTGTAAGTGTCGTGTTGATTTGTTTTGTCTAGTACCCTTTATGCCAATATCAACCGGGTCATTCAAGTGACTAGTGTTGTTGATGACGATATCGAGTAAGAGTAGCCAAAACAATTATTTATTTTAATTATATGACACCCTTGTATTATATCATTACAAGTCAAGTGACTACATTAACTGCATGTTTGCCTCGTTATGTTTTGTTGATAGTTGATACGGAATACTTTTGACACTTGATCAAAACGGGCCATATATGCCTGGTTGATACTGGAAATCATAAAAATAATCACATTACTCTTTATATACTAAAACTCTCTTCAGACTATGTCGCTTGCACTTAACCACCCTATTTTCTTCTTCCGAAACGACATCTTCTACCTCTTCTTATATCTTTAGGGATTTTCACTATAAATCAAACGCATACAGTGTTAGAGTAGAGACCCCAAAATGAATCAGTTCCTGATTAGGAAACATTGACTTGATCAGAAGTCTATGTACTTCATCATTTCCAGTTTTAGTAAAGTCGCAAGGCATCACAACGGCTACAACAAAAACACAGCATATTTCCACTTTTGTAAAAGGGGTTCCAAAAGCATAACTCGAATCATAGTCGGTTAATGATGTTTGGTTAATAATCCCTTTATCTAAGCAAAATTGTTCTTGTTTATATAAACACTTAGCAGCTTGTAATAACTCAATACAATTTGTATCAATCTTACAATCAATAAAAAGATCAAATTTTTAAGATCCGATAATGGGAGTGAGTTTGTCAATACGTCAATGAAACAATTTTGCTTAGATAAAGGGATTATTCACCAAACATCATGTGCTCACACTCCCGAACAAAATGGAGTAGCCGAACGAAAAAATCGACTGCTCTTGGAAATGACAAGAGCCTTATTAATTGAATCGAAAGTTCTGAAAAGTTTTTGGCCCGAAGCTCTGGCTTCCGCTACCTACCTTATTAACCGACTACCTACCAAAGTTTTGGGCACAAAAACTCCGAGAGATACTCTTTCTCAATTTCATACCCTTCCGACTTCATTTAGCATTGAACCTCGAATATTTGGGTGCTCGGTCTTTTTCCACATTTCAAAAAATGAACGTACCAAACTGGATCCATGTGCGGAAAAATGTGTCATGGTGGGCTATGGAATTAACCAAAAAGGGTATAGGTGTTATAGTCCCAAAAGACGTCATGTTCTCACTACAATGAACTGTGACTTTGTCGAAACCGAATATTTTTATGATACCCAACTCACGAGTGAGGGGGAGAAAGAGGATAATGACACTCTCAGTTGGATAACCTGGATACCTAAACCTGGTAACATTGAAACACCAAATCATGATCCTGAAACACCAAATCCTGATCCTGAAACATCAATTCTTGATCCTGAAACACCAAATCCTGTTCCTGAAACATCAAATCCTGATCCGGAAACACCAAATCCTGATCCCGAATCACTAAACATTGAATCAACTGAAATCTCCTCAAGTAATGAACAAGGAGAACAGAGCAGTCCGACCTCCGAAAGATATGTTCTACCACAAAGAGCCAACAGAGGAGTACCACCAAAGAGATACTCTCCAAAAAAAGAAGCTCAAATATCACGATATTGCACAAGGAAACATATCTAGTGAAGCGAAAAAATTCAATTCTGCTTTATATTCTGAAGAAATTCCAATAAGTGTTGATCAAGCCATGAAATCTGAAAAATGGAAGAAGGCCATGGAAGAAGGAATGGAAGCTCTCATGAAAAGTGACACATGGAAAAAATGTGTCATTCCTCAAGGAAAAAACCAGTAGGGAATCGATGGGTGTTTACAATAAAATACAAACCAGATGGTACCATTGAAAGATACAAAGCCCGGCTAGTTGCCAAGGAATATACTCAAACATATGGAATAGATTATTCCGAGACTTTCTCACCAGTTGCGAAGATTGATACCATCAGGGTTCTTTTCTCAGTTGCTACAAATGAAGAATGGACACTTCACTAATTTGATGTGAAGAATGCCTTTCTACATGGTGAACTAAAAGAAGAAGTCTATATGGAAGTTCCTCCGGAATTCTCCGGAAAACTTCAAAAATGGGAAGCTTGTCCACTTAAAAAATCTTTATATGGGTTAAAAATCTCCACGGGCTTGGTTTGGAAGATTTACTTTATTTATGAAAAAATATGATTTCAAACAAAGCAACTCGGATCATACTCTCTTTTTTAAACGAAAAGAAAAATTAATTACATGCTTAATCATTTATGTTGATGATATGATAATAACGAGAAATGATAAAGAGGAAATTTCTAACTTAAAAATGAACTTATTTAAAGAATTTGAAATGAAAGACTTGGGCAGACTTAAATATTTTTTAGGGATTGAGGTATTACGATCCCAACAGGGAATATTTATCTGTCAAAAGAAGTATGTTCTTGATTTTCTTGCAGAAACGGGTATGATTGATTGCAAACCAGCTGATACTCCAATGATTCCAAACCAAAAGCTATATATGGAAGATGAAGATGATCTTACTGATAAAGGGCAATACCAAAGAATGGTGGGAAAACTCATCTATCTTGCTCACACTCGACCTAATATAGCACATGCAGTTGGAGTTGTGAGTCAATTCATGCATCAACCACAGGTTCACCATATGGAAGCTGTAATGAGAATCATCAGATATTTGAAGAAAACAGCGGATCATGGAGTTATTTTTAAAAGACATGGACACCTAAAGACTCAAATATATACAGATGCAAGCTGGGCTGGAGAAAAAGGGGATCGAAAATCTACATCCGAATTCTTCACACTTGTCCGGGTAATTTAGTTGCATGGAGAAGTAAGAAACAAAAGGTTGTCTCCCTTTCAAGTGCCGAATCAGAATTCAGAGGAATAGCCAAAGGAGTAGTTGAGGCCTTATGGATCAAGAAGCTTCTAATGGAGATTGGTTTTCTACCACAAGAAGCTATTCAAATCCTGTGCGATAATGAAGCAGCAATCGCTATTTCAGAAAACCCCGTTCAAAATAACCGCACAAAACATGTTGAAATAGATAGACATTTTGTTAGAGAAAAGTTAGATGGCGAAATTATTTCTCTTCCGTCAATCAGATAAGAAGATTAGCTAGCCGATATTCTCACTAAGTCAGTCAATGGAAGACTCTTTGGTGAAGTTTTTTACAAGTTGAATATTGGAAACCCCACTATTCAACTTGAGGGGGAGTGTTAGAATACAGAACCCAAAATGAATCAGTTCCTGATTAGGAAACATTGACTTGGATCAGAAGTCTATGTACTTCATCATTTCCAGTTTTAGTAAAGTCACAAGGCATCACAACGGCTACAACAAAAACACAGCATATTTTCACTTTTGTAAAAGGGGTTCCAAAAGCATAATTGGATCCATCCTTGAATTAGAATTAGCTGTTATAGTTCTTGTTTATATAAACACTTAGCAGCTTGTAATAACTCAATACAATTTGTATCGATCTTACAATCAATAAAAAGATCAAATTTTTACATTTTACATATCGAATTCATAAAATTAACGTACACCTCACTTCCTAAACCGTTCCTTCTTCCACACACTTCCAACGGAGCTAACATCTTCCACACCCACTCCTTCCTAGGGCTCAAATCAAAGAAACAATATTTCATAAACCTCATCATATCACCAATACTCTTTGCTTACTCTTTTTATATATTGTATTTGTTAATACAAATACCTTTTGCTTACTCTTTTTATATACTGTATTTGTTTTTAGCTTATAATTGTCTAATGTTTAATACATTGTTTGTTTATGATGTTATTTATTCAAATTTTCTTATTTTATTGATTTGTTTGTTGACAAAAGAATTTTTTTTTGTTCTGCATGAATTGATATATGTTCATAATAAGTTATTTCTTCAGTTTCACACTATTGTTCCCTTTTGATTGTTGATAAAAGAAAGAATAGTCCGTGATGTTAGATTTGATTTTGTACATGGCAAGTTGTTTCATCTGTAGTTAACTACTTTTTTAGTTTGCCATTTCTATCGAGATTTTAGCGATTGCTTTGAGTATGTAGTTATTGTGAGACTCTATTTTGGTATGAATAGCATTTAAGATTTACCTATCGAGTTCCTCAATATCATTGCTATTGCGAGAAAGGTTGAGTTGTTTTAGCCACTGAAAAAGAAATAGCATGTCATATTGTTTTACCCTTCCTAAAGTTTATTTAGTATCTTAATTTTATCCCACTTCTGGTACATATGAAAGTTTAAGCTAAACGATTTCTGGTAGCAACACATGTAGTATTGGGTTTTGTTGTTGTTGTTGTTGTTGTTGTGATTTCTGCTAGCAACAAAAAACGTTACTAGCACATTAGCAATGAAATGTATTTGATACTATTTGTTGACTCAACATGACGTACAGATGGATATTAATACTTGAAACTTAGATCACTTGCATAATTCTATTCCAAAAATGCTAAATTAGATGTGGTTTCAAGGCCAGTGGCTCTGGGAATTTGGTTTAGAAATTTGTTTGATGACATCGTTTTAAAATAAGCAACTTTTGTTAAACAGCAAGTTAGGTATAGAGAAGATTTGTAAGTGAAACTATAAATTGTATTTTTGAGGAACACTTAGTTTATTGACTGAAGGTTATGATAGATGTGGTGAAGTTTGTGATGAGTATGTCAAGACATTAGGTTTGTCACCATTTACTTTATAGGGCCATATAAAATGATTATGTATATGTTTACTAAGTGCTCGAAAATGTTTATGTTCATATCTAATCGTTAGTTTATCTACCAAATGTTGCTAAGTCGTGCCCCTATGTATAAGCATGGCTATGGTCAAATCTTAATTTGATATGCAGTATATGTTGTTCAATTTGACATGATGAATCAACTACATAGTGTAACATAGAATCCCTCATTGTTGTATACATGTATGTAACATTAAATGTTCAATATGCATAAAATTTTATATGTAGTCTGACTTGCTCAACTTATGCCTTATACCGATAATAGATAAAAGTTTGTATGTCAAATTATCTGTTGTTCAGTTACTATCTTTATTCTTTTTTCCCTAAAAGGAGAGATATTGTGCATAATTTGAGTTTGAACTCTTTAGATTCAGAATCTAATTGTCACTAAGGTGAGATTCAGAGTTTGAAGCAGCACAAGCAATTGAGTTTTCTTTCGGATGCCAAGCTAGATGCAGCAACTTTATCGTGAAATGAAATGAATTCTCATTCGCATCAACTTTAGGTGTATTTCTTTCGATTAGTTTACTCCAATCATCCTCTCAAGGCAAGCCATCCCAACACAATATGTTTATTGACATATCTTTAAAAACATCAATGCTAAGTATTTTCTTGATATTGATAGTAAAACTTTAGCCAATATGATGAAATTTCATAGTTTTGACTACTTGGACACTTGACCCGTTAGCGTAAAATTGGGTCAATACAGGTAACTATTAATATAGACACGTCCAATGGCGACTCTAATAGTATACCTGTGGGGTCACGAGACACCACTAGTTTGAAATTTTTTAATAGAAAATACTCTTTAAATTGTATTAGAAACCACTAAATTTAACCGCAGAACCTCATATATTTTTCAACTTTATAGTTTTTCTTCTAAATTTTTTAGGACACCACTAAATATAACTATTTGGACACCTTATATTTTTTAAGTATGTTGTTTTTTGAAAGAAACTACCACTAAAAATAATATTCAAATATAATTAGTATTGAAAAAAATTTTGAGACCCCATTGCGTTTTAATCCTGGAATCGCCACTGGACACGTCCCATATGTCAAGTTAGATGAGTTCGAAAGTTTCGTGTCTTGAAAATGAGTTATGGATATTTTGGATGAAATGGAAATTTATAATACCTATTTGCGGCATACATAGTTATTTTGAACCATATGCCTAACTTTGAGAAACAAAAGTCACGACACATCTAAAATGTTATTATAGGCTTATGGTATCGTGTCAGCCCATATTAGTTAGTTTAAATTTCGAAACGTCAATGGAAAAGGTTTACCACATACGTAAAAATGTCAAAAATGACTCCCGGGCCTACTTAATGGTCTCATTAGTTGAACATAACTACCATTCGACATTTTACCCAAAAGATGCCGCGATAACGTGAGGCCGGTACCGTTACTTGTTATAACCGATGACGACAACACGGATCAGAGTACTGTTGGTTCTGGTGACTCATCATCTGAATTTACTCCGTGTACTGCTACTACAACCTCCAACGTCTTCAAGCTCCCCCCCCCCCCCGGCCCACCCCACACACACACACACATACAGAGGTTACGAACATACAAAACTTGCTTTTAATGTCTCAAAATGCTCCACATCCTTTGGCACAAGGCAAAAAAACAACATACACGTTTTTTTTTATGTTTTACACAAAATGGAGAAGGTTGTGGAAATATGTGATGTGCTCAGGTATAATGTAAAAGGTTGTGAACGAGTTATTTGCATTTTATTAATCGAATAGGTGGAGAAACTGTTTATCAATGGATGTCCTTGTTGAGTTATGTAGACTTTAACAAAGAACGGAAAGGGAAAAGAAGCAAGAGACTATCGCGAATCGCGAGGGTGTGCTCACGGTTAGCGAGCAAGTGAGTCAGGATGCGAGAAAGGAAGTCGAGAAGCAAAGTTTATGAAGTTGCTGATCTCGTGGATCGCAAGATGGGGGTCGCGAAACCAAAAAGATTTGGCTATGTGTTTTCTTATCTATTTAACTCCTATATTGTAACATCCCGTGTTTTTCCGTTAAATTTAATTTTAACACCGTCTTTTTTTTTAAAACAAAATCTTTCGTATTTAAATTAATAGTTTCCGTGAGTAACGTTCATTATATTCCCGCTATTTAATTTTGACATCACCCGTTTACTCGAGCGTTTTAAAAATATTCGTTTGGTTAATTCCCGCACCCGACTACAAACATGAGGGACTTAAGTTGACAAGTGGGCAAAGTGGTGACTAGGTCAACTAGTCAACCACTTCACCTCCTCCATCCATTTCCATCCATCTCCCTCATCTCTCTTTCTCTCTAGCAAGAACACACACACACAACACCCAATTCAATCATTCATCATCTAAATTCGATCTAGGAGGCTTACAACAAAACAAATTACATATTTGGAATCCTCTCTTCATCCTCTACAATTTGATACCAACTTCATCTCGTTTGGGTAACATTTCTAAAACTCTAGATTTCTCTAAATTCGTGTTTTTGATTTGAAATGGTGTTAGTTAGTGTCTATGGCTCAAGTCTAACATGAATATATGTTTGGTTTGCTCGATTTGTTGTTTTTGGAGTAACTAGCATGAACTTGAAATGGGTTTTCTTAATCCTTGATTTTGGATGAGTTAATGTTGTTAGATTGTTAAAGTGCATGTTTTAATTGTGTTACTAGTATCACTAGCTTCGTTTTGATGCGTAGGTTGATTAAGAAAACTTCAAAAACATGAATATTGATTTTGTGATGTTTGACTAGGGTTTGATAGTTCTTGACATGAACTTTTGATGCTTGAATGCCATGGAATGTTAATTGTTAGTGATTAGTTGTAATGTATGCTTAATTACCTTCGAAACGGCATATCGTATGTGTAAATTGGATTCCCGAAACTTAAAATGCAATTGATGAACTTGAAACTTTGAAAATGGACTTTTAAACGATCACTTGACGAGAAATCGGTTATGGAAAATGTTGTTTTTGTTTGATGAAACATGTTTAGTTGTGTTCCTTGTCAAAAGAGCTTTCCAACGGTATAAGATACGCTTTCTAATTGTTTACGGTTTGAGTTTTGCGCTTGTTTGAAATTTTATCAAGCCTTGAACAAGTGAAACAGGCCTGGGACCAGGCCACGGCCATTGTCGCGGCGCGACAGGCCTGGCCGCGGCGCGACATTTGCCTTGTTCAGGGGCTGACCAACTTTGCACTTTTTCGTTTAATTCCAACTATGCTACGCACCTCCGATTAACATGTAACTTGGCCAACATGCTCATATATGACTTCTAAGCTTAGAAAAATAGTTTGGGACCCGACCCGAACGTGTTGACTTTTTCGTTGACTTTGACCAAGTTTGACTTTTAGTCAAACTTAACCAAACTTTTATACAATCATTCTAACATGCTTTTATACTTGTTTCTTGTATGAAACTTGACAACGTGATTCACATGCTATACTTAATCGAGTCGTAACGAGCCATAGGACTAATTGAACACATTTCACCCGACCTTGTGTCGTAACCGGTTAATTGATATAACTTACTTGTTTAGGTCAAGGCTAAGCAACTTTCATGCACACGTTTACTTGTTAAAGTACTTTTATACTCGTGCACTCGAGGTGAGATCATAGTCCCACTTTTTCAACAACTTTTTATACTTTTAAATTGTGGGCTGAGAAACATATACTTTGTTACATTTTGTACTACTTACTTTTATACTTTGAACACAAGTACAAGGAAAACAAACATTCTACAGCGAGTTTAGAACAAAAATCCTCAATTCGATTATCATTAGTTACACTTGCCGGGTGTAAGCGAGAACTTATGTTATATGGCCATATGGGTTGACAACCCTCATCTTTGACGGTTCGCTACCGTCTACGGATGAAATATATTTTCGAGAATCAGTGTTTGTTCTAGCACTAAGTGATGGGGTATACAATGGGAGGAATGTTAAGCTTTGATAATTGGGTGCTCGCGAACCAACTTTTGGAATGCAACTTTTGGATGATCAATTTATGGAAATACTAAATCTTGTGGTTCAAAATATAACATTTACTAATACACCTATGATTTCACCAACGTTTTTCGTTGACAGTTTTCTATATGTTTCTCAGGTTCATACATGGCTATTTGATACATGCTTCCGCGTACATTCATACTTGCTTGGGGTCAAGCATACATGCATACACTCTGATTTCTTGCTTGGAGTCAAGCATACATACATGCATACGCTAGTGATAGCACCTTTGGATTCAAACATATTGTATACATACTTACGCTATTTATAGAAACCCTGATTTTAAACTAATTATGTCGCAAGATATTTCATTTGTACTTTACTACTTTTGTAAACTTAAACTTGTTGTCGATCCGTTTGGTGAACTAAACTTTGCAAGTCATGCACGTTTCAAATGAATGCGACATAATTTTGGTCAAACGCGTCTCATATAGGGACTATGACCACGCAACGGGACCTAAGTAGCGGCGCCGTCAATGACGATTTGGTCGGGTCGTTACAGATGGTATCAGAGCGTTGGTTGTAGGGAACTAGGACGTGCATTAGTGTGTCTAACAGAGTCGTTAGGACGCATTAGTGAGTCTAGACTACAACCGGATAGTTAGCATTTGCATTCTGACATACATTTGCTATAGATAGCACTTACTTGACTACTTGTGCATTATACTTGAATCATTCTTAGGCAAACTTTTTAATGGTACCCAACCTTCATCATACGAACTCGTATTCCGCCACTTTTTGGTAACACACGTAAATTCATGATTCGTACACGTATGGATGACGACGACTTCATTAGTCACACTTGTTCGGGAACTCTGTCTCCCGGATTGTTATTTGCCACCGTTTCAACTTACTATCGGTTTCCCCACTGGTGTTTCTTACTATCTACTTTTTGGTGTTACTACCATCACTACTCTAGGTGAGTATCGTCATCAACATTTATCACTACGGTTGCGTGCTACTCGTTATCATGACTCGTTACTCTTTTCATACCTAAATACATTATTGTTTGAATCGAACCGATTTGACGTTAACAATCATTTATACACTTCCCGCGGGGAAACGCTTCTTTAGAGTTGTAGAAACTATTTCGATTTAATACGAGTCACGTTTGAGACGTCGTTACATTTTGTTCATTTTAGATTTTCGCGATGACACGAACTTGAATCTATAGAGTGATGTGGGAATGGAGGTATGAGTTAGCGTAATATAACGACACTCGATCAACGTGGTTATATTACGGTAAGACATACCAAAGTTCTAGTGACGCGTGATGGTGGTTAGACTCGATCAACCTAAACACCACCATGTGCCATGTACATGACTTCATCTTTTCAGGTTTGGACATCCGAAAACTCCGAGAATATTTATAACAACCATACCGGGGACACACCTTCAATTATTGTCAAATTATATTTATGCTTCCGAATGAATTACCGATTCCATTCGACTTCAACCGTATGTCACACGGGTATACTAGCTCGTCCTCGCGCAGTCTTATTGACTAACTACAATTTACTCGTTATGCTCACATCGGGGCGGAAACTTCTCTTGCATCACCCTCGTACTTCCGGTTCAGGAGGTCCTTATTCTAAATTCTCAATGGAGAGTGACTCTTCACGTCATACAAGTATTCGCCGCGAGGGTGGATAGTCCTAACAATCGTTTTCAAAAAAAAAAACCGATAAGAACTTGCCCCGACGAACGTTTTTGGAAACCGATAAATCTTCCGCGACGCGAATTTCTTGAGAAACTTGTTCTAACTAACGTTTTCGAGTCCTAACGGACTTGTTCAAATATACCTTACGGAATGTACTCCGTTTCGGATCGAGATCCTCGTTTCACTTCTAGATTTTGGAGTACCTTACAAAAAGCCTCGGGACCGCGTTTAGACATGAGTACCGCGTACCATCCACAACCCGACGGACCGAACAAACATGCGATTTAAACCTTGGAAACCATAATACAAGTTTGTATTACCAACTTCAAATTTACTTGAGAAAAGTATTTTCCTTAAACCGAATCCTCGTACTACAATGATTTTCATTCGAGTTTTAACGTCACTCCTTTTGAAACCACATGTGACCGGAAACGTCGTTCTCCTTTGTCGAACCAAGTAAGCGATGATCAATTCACCGGGGCCGAGGTTGTTCATGAGCAACCGAGAAAATTTGTTCATATTCAGGTAAAACCCTACGCGACTCGTACTCACCAAGAGCTACGCCGATGTTAGACGTAAACATTTCAAATTCCACGTGGGAAACCGCGTCACGTTAAGAGTCGCACCTTGGAAAGGTGCAATCCGTTTCGGGAAACGTAGGAAGCCAAATCCGCGATATTTTGATCCTTTAAATTCTTGGGGTGTTTTGGACCCGTCGCTAGCCGTTTAGACTTTTCCGACTCATTTTGGGTCTCCGTTTATCCTACATTCGATGTATCAACTCAGACGTGTTTTGCGAAACGAGAACTTGTTATCTCCTTTGATGAACTCACTATCGACGATAACCCTCACTTCCTAGGAGGACCGGTTGAAACCATAAATCGTGAAGCCAAACCTTAAAACAACACATGATCCCGACCGTCAAAATTCGTTGAAATACCTTAGAACGTACTTCTCCCTCATTCGTAGAATTGGCAACACAAGATCTCGAGGAAGATTCAACGACTACTACTTCCAACTAAATTTCGGGACGAAATTTCTTTTGAGGTGTGGATAATGTAACATCCCGTGTTTTTCCGTTAAATTTAATTTTAACACCGTCTTTTTTTTTAAAACAAAATCTTTCGTATTTAAATTAATAGTTTCCGTGAGTAACGTTCATTATATTCCCGCTATTTAATTTTGACATCACCCGTTTACTCGAGCGTTTTAAAAATATTCGTTTGGTTAATTCCCGCACCCGACTACAAACATGAGGGACTTAAGTTGACAAGTGGGCAAAGTGGTGACTAGGTCAACTAGTCAACCACTTCACCTCCTCCATCCATTTCCATCCATCTCCCTCATCTCTCTTTCTCTCTAGCAAGAACACACACACACAACACCCAATTCAATCATTCATCATCTAAATTCGATCTAGGAGGCTTACAACAAAACAAATTACATATTTGGAATCCTCTCTTCATCCTCTACAATTTGATACCAACTTCATCTCGTTTGGGTAACATTTCTAAAACTCTAGATTTCTCTAAATTCGTGTTTTTGATTTGAAATGGTGTTAGTTAGTGTCTATGGCTCAAGTCTAACATGAATATATGTTTGGTTTGCTCGATTTGTTGTTTTTGGAGTAACTAGCATGAACTTGAAATGGGTTTGCTTAATCCTTGATTTTGGATGAGTTAATGTTGTTAGATTGTTAAAGTGCATGTTTTAATTGTGTTACTAGTATCACTAGCTTCGTTTTGATGCGTAGGTTGATTAAGAAAACTTCAAAAACATGAATATTGATTTTGTGATGTTTGACTAGGGTTTGATAGTTCTTGACATGAACTTTTGATGCTTGAATGCCATGGAATGTTAATTGTTAGTGATTAGTTGTAATGTATGCTTAATTACCTTCGAAACGGCATATCGTATGTGTAAATTGGATTCCCGAAACTTAAAATGCAATTGATGAACTTGAAACTTTGAAAATGGACTTTTAAACGATCACTTGACGAGAAATCGGTTATGGAAAGTGTTGTTTTTGTTTGATGAAACATGTTTAGTTGTGTTCCTTGTCAAAAGAGCTTTCCAACGGTATAAGATACGCTTTCTAATTGTTTACGGTTTGAGTTTTGCGCTTGTTTGAAATTTTATCAAGCCTTGAACAAGTGAAACAGGCCTGGGACCAGGCCACGGCCATTGTCGCGGCGCGACAGGCCTGGCCGCGGCGCGACATTTGCCTTGTTCAGGGGCTGACCAACTTTGCACTTTTTCGTTTAATTCCAACTATGCTACGCACCTCCGATTAACATGTAACTTGGCCAACATGCTCATATATGACTTCTAAGCTTAGAAAAATAGTTTGGGACCCGACCCGAACGTGTTGACTTTTTCGTTGACTTTGACCAAGTTTGACTTTTAGTCAAACTTAACCAAACTTTTATACAATCATTCTAACATGCTTTTATACTTGTTTCTTGTATGAAACTTGACAACGTGATTCACATGCTATACTTAATCGAGTCGTAACGAGCCATAGGACTAATTGAACACATTTCACCCGACCTTGTGTCGTAACCGGTTAATTGATATAACTTACTTGTTTAGGTCAAGGCTAAGCAACTTTCATGCACACGTTTACTTGTTAAAGTACTTTTATACTCGTGCACTCGAGGTGAGATCATAGTCCCACTTTTTCAACAACTTTTTATACTTTTAAATTGTGGGCTGAGAAACATATACTTTGTTACATTTTGTACTACTTACTTTTATACTTTGAACACAAGTACAAGGAAAACAAACATTCTACAGCGAGTTTAGAACAAAAATCCTCAATTCGATTATCATTAGTTACACTTGCCGGGTGTAAGCGAGAACTTATGTTATATGGCCATATGGGTTGACAACCCTCATCTTTGACGGTTCGCTACCGTCTACGGATGAAATATATTTTCGAGAATCAGTGTTTGTTCTAGCACTAAGTGATGGGGTATACAATGGGAGGAATGTTAAGCTTTGATAATTGGGTGCTCGCGAACCAACTTTTGGAATGCAACTTTTGGATGATCAATTTATGGAAATACTAAATCTTGTGGTTCAAAATATAACATTTACTAATACACCTATGATTTCACCAACGTTTTTCGTTGACAGTTTTCTATATGTTTCTCAGGTTCATACATGGCTATTTGATACATGCTTCCGCGTACATTCATACTTGCTTGGGGTCAAGCATACATGCATACACTCTGATTTCTTGCTTGGAGTCAAGCATACATACATGCATACGCTAGTGATAGCACCTTTGGATTCAAACATATTGTTTACATACTTACGCTATTTATAGCAACCGTGATTTTAAACTAATTATGTCGCAAGATATTTCATTTGTACTTTACTACTTTTGTAAACTTAAACTTGTTGTCGATCCGTTTGGTGAACTAAACTTTGCAAGTCATGCACGTTTCAAATGAATGCGACATAATTTTGGTCAAACGCGTCTCATATAGGGACTATGACCACGCAACGGGACCTAAGTAGCGGCGCCGTCAATGACAATTTGGTCGGGTCGTTACATATATAATATAACCCTAGAATCCTGTAATTTTGTGTATGAAATTTATAGTAGAAAAATCTAATTTGTGCCCGTGGACTAAACCATTCTTCATGTTAGGAGTTGAGATATAACCACGTTAAATCCATGAGTTGTTTATGTTTATTGTTTTGCTTTATTTATTCTTCTGTTATCCGTTGTTTCATGATTGCAATCACATGTCTTGTTTGGGGTCCTACAAATCCTAATAAGTGGTATCATAGCTTCAAGGTTTGAAAATCGGGCACGACGGCGGGTTGAGAGCGTGGTTATCGATGTGATGATGATTCAGTTATCATCTGGTGAACGAATGACGTATCTAGAGTTTTGTTTGCAACATGTATCTAGATCAAGGGACTTATTTTAGGTTGATCGTGATGAACTCATCGAATATGGCCTCTGTACTTAGGAGTTTATCTGTCAAGATTTGTCTACAATTTTGATTTAGTGATAGCGTAACTCGGAAAAGTTGCGTTATGACGGTGGTTGATTCTCGGCAGAAACAGAGTCGGTAATCGGATCGATTGGGTTTGTTGTAGAAGAGAATTTTCGGGAGATCAGGGTGTTGGATCTATGTTCTCATTCCTCGCTATCCCGTGTGAAAGAATGATCAAGCTAACGAATTTGGATGTTCATGCGCAGCTAGAGGAGAACATTCATAGCGGGTTCGTTAACCGTTGGATTGCCTTGAAATTGGATTGTAGGTAGCAGACAGATAGATGAATATGTGGTAAGAGTTTGGCGATAATCGGACCAGGATTTTCAGATACGAATTTTCGAAGTTGCTGCAGTTTCTGGATAAACTTTTCAAGTTTAATGACGCGAGTGACTAGACAACTTGTCTTGTGAAACTTCGGGCGACACGACTAGATTTTTTGGGGATATTGGTTTGTTACGGGAGCTTAGAAGGGTAGTGTCTCTCAGGTTAGGTCGATCCGGTAACGAAAGGGACTACATCTGTTTGTAAATCGACAGTGGGAGTTATTGGGGAAGTTTGACACTTGTGGGTTGTAAAACGGGATGACCACGTGTGGTCGGATATTCCAAGATACTTGGAATATGTGGCGGGTTAGATCTTCTTCTCTCTAAGGATATTGGTTGTTGAAGGGTGTTGGACCGAACGCGTTTGACGGGTGCTTGAGTTTGGTTAATAGTTGGTACAAGAAAGCAAACGGTTTTTCTTCGGCTAACTAATTAAGGATCTTTAGTTGATGAAGGGGGTGAATAATCTTGCAAGTTCCAAAACTTGAGTTTTCAGGGTTGTTGTGGGTGTCGGGAAATCGGTGTGAGTTTGGTAACTGGCGGAAGTATTAGTGGGAGTTGTAGAGATGGTTGTGCGACGTAATTCTCTAATGTTCTATGAATTAGTGCATTTATTCGGATAACACTATGGCTTCGAATACTTGTTTAATCCTCTAGCTAGCTGGTGGTACGAAGAGGTTTCTTCTCGAGTAGCCGCCATTTATTCTTACTCTTATAGTGAGAGCGTGCTTGAGAATGAGGGGATGTGTTCGTGAAATTCATAGTGCTGGTCAGTCTACCCGCGTGAAAGTGGAAAGTTGAAAAAGATGGTAGATTTCAAGGTCATGATTGCGTTTTCACTGGGTGCCTTGATAAATAATCTACAAAGGCTCCTTTTGGGGTTTTCTGATTGTTGGGAAGGAAAATCAAAGATAGACGGTAAGTTTGTACAGGTGATCGTTGACATGTCGGTGGCAGGATTAGACGTGTCTAGAGCGATGAGTACATGAGGTGAAGTCTCCTGTTAAATCCTATAATTGAAGTCTCGCACACTTTAATGTATCTTCTAATGAAAGCATATGATCTTCTTGTTAGAAGATTGTGGCAAAGAAATCGAGATGGTCCAAACTATAAACTAAGAGAATGGATTATCACTCAGCGGTATTTTTGGTGTCGAAAGATTTCCTTCCTTCGTAATATAACAATGTGGAAGTGTAGTTTTCATCCAGCGGTACCAAACAGAGTTGTTAATCAGCTAATTGAGAGCTTTTGTGAGTATTTAAACATGATTGATAGTTGAGGTTGATTTTCTGTTAAAGATCGATATAGGGTTTGTCCAAAGTCTCTAAGTGGGATTTTGCTGAGTTATGTAAACTTTAAACAAAGAACGGAAAGGGAAAAGAAGCATGAGACCTTCGCGGATTGCGAGGGTGTGGTCACGGTTCGTGAGCTAGTGAGTTAAGACGCGAGAAAGGAAGTCGAGAAGCAAAGTTTTAGAAGTTGCGGATCTCGCGGATCGCGATATGGAGGTCGTGAAACACGAACTTGCCTTAGCTAACAAGATTTGGCGATTTGTTTCCTTATCTGTTTAACTCTTACATAATGTAACTCTAGACTTCTGTATGTGTGCACGAAAATAGCATAAAATCTCTAATTTGCGCACGTGGACTGTATCCTTCTACATATTTGGATTTGGGATATATAGCTTTGCTAAATCCTTGTGTCATTTACGTTTATTGTTTTGCTTTATATTTTCGTTTTTGTCCATGAGTTTTGTAATTGGTGCAATCACATGTCTTGTTTGAGGTCCTACAAATCCTAACAGTCCTCTCATTAAACATACGTGGCACACTAAAAAAAGTAGGATTGGATGAAAGAATTATGTTTTACACACATGTACCATTTACACACTAAATTTGCGTACAAAGAGAACTTGTCGTTTTTAAAATTTGGATTAGTGTTTGTGACAAAGATGTTGTACAATGACAATATCGAGATCATAATCTTAAATATAACTATTAATATAATTGTCTTGAAACATAAACATAATCGTGCATTTGTTCAAAAACTCTACATTTCAATTTAACTTCAAATTAAAATGTTGACAAATTATGACTTTAAGTGACTAAATCCGACATTAACCCGTTAACAGACGTTAACTGATTAATTAATTGAATTTTGAAAACTCGAATCGGCTTATTCTTAAAAAGGACTATTCGGGACTTCGGGAGTAATCATAAAGTTTTACAGCAGTGATTACTACTAACAATGATCTCATTTAGAATTAAGATATTTTTACTTAGTGTATAACGAGCAGAAATGTGGCCGCGCATTTCCATGAGAAATGATTTCGCACTTCCATCTCATCTTACACCCTTCTTTAACCTTCTAAAATCGTCCACAGTACATGCATCATAACCTATAAATATAGTCGAAACAATTACCTTTTGCATGTCAGTTAACGATCAAAAATCAATATCAAATTTTATCACTATTAGTGAATAGTTAATGCATTAGATGGGGAGGCCCGCCTCGTTGGGCTGCATGTAATGTGTGGGATATTTATCGTTGTACAAAATTATACAATTTTCGTTAGAATATTTTACTTGTACTCTATTTAACAAAGTGAAAAAAAATCAAGTTAAACCTTACAAACACACATACTAATTAAACCGACATAATATTGTTAATTATAATATTTACAGAAAAGATTCATCTTTAAATAAAAGTCAATAATAATCGCGATATACAATTCATATATGATATATGTATGTTAATGTTGAATTAGGTTATTGTTAGAAAATTTTAAAGAATATGTAACTTTAAAAGTATAAAACTTGAAACTAAAATTTGTTAGATTTTAAAAAAGAAAATTAACACTTAAAACACTTTAAAAATTTAAGTTGAAAATTAAATAAAAAATCACATGCTGGGCATTGAGAAACTAATGTCACATCAAGTGGCTTAGTTGTGGTTATATGTAATTGGCGTTCTTCCTAACCAAACGACCAGAATCTATTGTTGTTTTAGTATGTAAGATGTAATGTAATGTAATGTAATGTAATAATAAAAGCCTAGTAAATTTTGTAAGATTTTTTCGTCGTAAGTAATATATCAAACAATACCAACATTAATTTAAAATTTTATTATTATATTTATATTTGAAAGTCAACGTCCGTCTCGACTTCGTCTCGATCGACATGACTTTTCAAGTTCCTGCACTGTCTCCGTCTCGCACCTTTTTCAACTTTGATTTCAGATCGGTCTAATCGTTCATTTGCTCAAAAACCTTAAAGTCTTATTTAAATTTTATATTAAAATGTCAACAAATTTCTATTTTGATGGACATTAATCAAAGATTCCGATTCTAACTCATTAATCAACGTCGACCGATTAATTAAACAAATTTTGTAAAATTGGACCGTGTTCTTAAAAGTGGTTTTTTACAATGGTGGTTGTTGCACTGTGAGGCAGGATGCAGTCATGCAGTTGATGTTATAGCATGGCCATTTTTTTGGCAAAATATAAATATATATATATATATATATATAAATATATATATATATATATATATATATATATATATATATATATATATATTGTTGATCTCTTGATTAACAACAGGAGTATTGTAGAGGGTGGTGAATACAATTTCTCTTTAATTAACTTAACAGTTAAACACAATTTAGTATTCAAGAAAGTAAATTAAATAGAGTCAGAGGTAATTTTCAACGATTATTCTTTATTGATAAAATCACAAAGAATTACAACTATCCTTGGCGAAATGATAGTTGGTTGATACAGATTTACCTAGATTATAACTATGAGGATAAACTTAAAGCTATTACACGTTTTGGACTCTAAATAATAAAACCCACACCACTAGTTGTTACAATAGTGGATATAACAATTTATAGTAGTCCTTTTATCTGTGTAATTGTTCCATTGTCCACTGGTACATAGGATGTCTGTACTTGTGGGGATAACTGCATCAGAGAGTGTGCTCTCCTCTTTCCTCTTTGGTAGCTATTTGCAGGAACACCCCAATTCAGTTTGGCACCACTATTTGTTTAAACAAATAGAATGTTGTGTTCCCTAGGCATTGACAAAGTAAAACACATATCTGCACATGCGTTAAACTTCTGCATTTCCACGTGGTCTTGTAAGGTCACTTGTCAGCCGCCGACGCGTGTCCTTTCCTGTTCAACTTTGTCTTTGACTTCTGTTGAATAGTACAATTGATGTAGAACACTCAGAAAACTACTATGCTTGTAATGGAGCATAGCTGTCTTGTGTAGTAAGCTGCATTCCAGTTATGCTGGTTCTTCATTGCTGAGCCACTTGATATTATTGAATTGTTGAGTATACATCATGTGCTGATTAAAGAACACTGTCTACCTTGTGCTGGTAGACTAAGCAGCAAACTAAACACTCGACACAGCAATATATGTTGTCTATACATAAACAAACTTGTGCTGGCTCACATAACATTTTAGTGCAAATAAATTACAGTTTTGTCATAATTAAATCCTTAATTATTTTGGGGACTCAACAATCTCCCCCTATTTGATGATGACAAAACCTATGACATTAAGAGAAAACACTAAAGCCAGCATTAAGGGACCTAATAAAAATAGGCAGTAAATTTGTCCCTTTTAAGTTTTTTTTTTGGGATCTTTTGCCGAGTTATCTATATCTTATAACTTGATATGATTTTGAAGATAAACTCATTTCATTTTCATTACAACAGAGTATATGAAATAATTATAAAACATCATAATGAAATATGAAATAATCAAAAGATACAAATTGAGCACTAGAAGGCTATATGTCTTTATCTTTGTCTTTATCTTGTTCATCTTCAGATAGCTCTTCTTCTTTAACTTTGAGGGCTGCCCAGGCTTCAGGAAACAAGTAAGGCACTTCATCAGGGTCGAATACTGGAATCTGAGGAGGTAGAATGATGGGATCTCTTCTGTGTGGGCCTTCACCAGTAGATTTCTTACCGTTAGGCTTTTGAGAAAGAACTTCTTCTACATTCACTATTTGTGCATTCCCATACTTTGCTGCTTTGTTGAAGAGCTCTTGAAGTTCAGGTTTCAGTGTTTCTTTGATACCACTTTTACCTTTGCCAATAAAGTACTGCAGTATCTCCATCCATTTACTGAATCCTAAGGTTCTCAGTTCAGTGTAATCAATTCTTTCCTGAACATTACCTTCTGTGCTGACAGAGAAAGCCCCTTTTGTGCCTTTGTGCACTTTGATGATCTTGCTTAGATTTGATCTTCTGGTTAGCACATCACCATATCTGCTCCTATAGTAATGATCAGATAATTCTATGGTTCGTTCAGTTTCTATAGGAGCATCAGCAGGTGCTTTCTCAGCAGCTTCCAGTTCATCGAATGCCTTGTCCTGTTCTTTAACAATAATTTTGGCTAACTTGAGGGACTCAGCCTCTTGCTTTCTATCAGCAGCCAACTTAGCTTCTTCTTCCTGAAGCTTTAGCCTCTCAGCAAGTTCAGCATCAGCATCCTCCCTTCTTTTCCTTTCAACTTGTAGACCCAAAAGATAGTCATTGGCAGTGATGTTCAGGGATTTAGCTGTTTCAATCATCTTCCAGCCCTCAACAGTTTTAAGGGCATCACGATATTAACTTAGATCCATATCCAGTTGCCGAGCCTCATGAAATTGAGCTTTCTCTTCTCAGTATGTAGCCTTTGACCACTGTTATTTAGATACACACCAATTTCAATGCCATAAGTCAAGGCAGTGATATAGAATGGCTGATCAAGTGGATGATGCAGTAATCTAACTTGGCGTATCCTTTCAGAAATAGCTGCTTGTCTTTGCTCAAGCAATTCAGGTATAGTGATCTCCAGCCTGTAAGCCTCCCTTTCATCTGGATTCATCCTTCTTAGATCTGGCTCACCACGTGCAACTGAATCATCTTTCCAAGTTGTGTGTTTATCATGACGTTTTGGGGAAGATGGAGGATACATGATTGATTCTGCTATACCATAAGAACTTAATGAGTACTGATCAATATGTTCATCTAGTGTCCTGTTAAAATAAACAAGAGTCCGGGCAGAGATAGGTGATTGAACAAATAGATGATCTCCTCCGCCCCAGACTGTGAAATCAGCAGGATCAACAGTATCAGCATCTTGTTTAGCACCCAGCTCAGCCACCTTGGCTGGGTCTTTACCACTTGTTACACCCAGCAGCACACTTCTGGCTGGGTCTTCAATCACATCACTCCTTAATGTGTCTTCGGTACCAGCTGACTGATTAGTATCAGCTGGCACAACTGCCACAGTATCTTCATCAGCTGCCTCAAATAAGGGTCATTTCCTTAGGGGCTGGTTATTCCTAGGAGCAGATTTTACCCTTTGTTTATCGATTGGCATGGGTTCAGCTGATGGTTCTTGTGTTGATATTGGTCCTTGTGGAGGCAGATAGGGAACAATTGCTAAGTGCTCCCCCTCAGCTGATTCATCCTCATCAAGGTTGATGATGTCTGCTAGCTGTTGATGTGCAGCTGGCTGCGCAAAAGATGTTGGTCGAGAGGATTGGCTGGTTTCTAACATTGCATCTAGCCATTTCATGAAAACATCAGCTCTAACCCCTCCTGACTCAGTAGAAGCTAAGTAATCTTTCATCTCTTCAGGAATCATCTTCTTAATTCTATCTGCTCGCTCAGCATACAACTTTGCTTTCTTTCTATCATATTTCACCATGAACTTAGCATTTCTTTTCAAGGCAGCCATTTTGTATTCAGCAATGCTGAGAAGTTCATCATGAATTTCACGCTTTTCATGATCGAGGGATCTTACATGCTCAATTTTATGTCGTTTCAGAGCAGCATATGCCTCAAATTTAGCGTTGAAAGCAGCATCTAGTTCTTACTGTCTCTTCTGATGCCTCTCTAGTTTTCTTTTTATTTTTCGTTCAATAGTTTGAGAGACAGCAAAAGATTCAGCTAAATCCAGTTCAGACACATCACTGGGCTTACTGTCAGAACTAATATCATCCACAGATGTGGCAGACACACTGGGTTGAGATTCACCAGCTGCCTGGACACCTGCTTTAGTATGAGCGTTGCTGGGCTTAGTTCCAGAACCTTGACCAGTACCATCACCACCATCATCACCATCCCTCCTTTGCTATTTTGGAGCCTTTTGATGCTCATGCTCCCCCTCAGATTGTTTTCTCTTTTTAGACTTCTTTTTAGACTTCTTCTCCCCCTTTTTGTCATCAGCAGGGGCAGAAGGATGAGCAGGGGAGACCTGTGCATCAAGGTCACTATCTAATTTAGGAACTGAATAGGAAAAGTTGTTCCAGTCAGCATCAGCAGGAGATAGATGGGCACCAGGATCTACATCATATTGCCTGAGACATAGGTTTGAAGTTCTGACTTCATTCCTTGCAACACCCATGGCCATTTAATCAACAGTGGCCCTAACATCAGCTTGTAGGGTAGCCATTCATTGCATAGTCTCCACCATTTGAACATAAGCAGAGGCAGGAACCATTGTGGCCATTTGCTGTTCCTGCGAATCCAATCTCTCTTCTAAAACCATATTCTCCTCATTTAGAAAGAGAATCCTTCTATTAGCAGCATCAAGTTCAGCTTGAAGACAGGCAATATGATCAGTGTATTCATTGTGAGAGATGATTCGCCTTTTTAGGTCCTCCTCTTCTTCATGGTGTTGGACAATGGCATCCACCGCAAGATCAGTAAAAGCACATACTTGTTTGAGCTGGGCTTCAATAGTGGAAGTTGTAATATCCCCAGCTCTGCGTATGGCTTCAGTCATTCGATCAACAAGAGTAGTGCGGATGGTTCTTTGTAGATCTGGTGTGATTGTGGCTACTGTACGATAAACAGCCAGTGTAGAAATAGCAGCCACCTCAGTAGGATCAAAACTACTGGTTGAGGGGCAATCACTAGCAGCGATAATTGGATTACCTCCATGGGGTGGTGGAGGTGGAAGGTCAGAATCTGACTCATCACCATGATCACCATATTTTTACCTTCACCCGAAAGTTTAGAACCACTGGTATCCTTGTCAGCATCATTATCAGCATCATCAGTGAGATCCACTAGTGTGTCTTTGGAACCAGTCACATTATTAGTCACATTATCATGAGTGACTGGCTCGCCCTTACCAGCACCTTTATCAGCATCACCATCAGATAAAGAAGATGATGATGAAGAAGCTGAAGAATCAGAAGGTACTGGCGAATCAGGGACATTCTGCATCACACATTTCTTAGTGACAGGATCTATGATGAACTTGAGAGGCCTCCAAGTACCAGGCCATGGAGAAGCAGCTGGAGCCATACCAAAGTAATGGTAGTATGGCTGCTCATTGATTTGTTGTAGGGTGGCCAGCCTCTCATATACTTCTTCTCTTGCTGGTTGATCAAGCTAAGATAATAGTTCAACCAGCTCTTCCCTGGGTAGCTTGCTGGATGAGATTAAAGCACTTTGAGGATCAATAGTCAGCTGATCCACCAGCAAGGCAATCTTTGGAGAAATAGAGGCTCCCCTATAGATGAAGTTAGGTACAACTTCATCAGGATCTGGTACCTGACACACATATGGTTTTTTCTCAGCAGAATCAGTAGCCTGAGAAGAATCAGTGGTGACAGCAGTGGAGGTACTAGCATCTAAAGTAGGTTCCGTAGAACCAGTAGCAGCAGCTGATAACTGCTCAGAAGATGAAATAACAGTAGCAGAAACACTAGTATCCATCTGTGGTTCTTTTGGAACATAGCCAACATCCTGAAGAAATGAAGACCAGGATGCATTATCATCATCATTCAAGCCACCACCAATAACCACTTCAGTAGTAGCAACAGTTGGAGGAGTAAGAGTGGTAGTGGCAGCAGCATCAAAATCAAGAACCTCCTTAACAATATTATCAATAACCTTTTCAAGTGCAGGAGGAGGTTCCATTATCATCTCATTAACCACTTCAGAATCAGTGGTTGAAGTAGCAATATCGAAGACTTTAGGAGGAGCAGTAGAAATATCAGCAGTAGCTAGCTCCCCATTGACAGTAAGATCTATGGAACCAGCATCCACAATGTCTCCAGTAGAGCCAGCAGCAGTAGAAGCAACAACACTAGTATCAGCACCACCAGTAGACAATTCAGTAGCACCAACACCAGTAGCAGAAACAGAGAGCTCATCAGTAGAAACAATAACATCCTTTTCTTGCTCCCCCTCTGCCTGTTTATCTACCCTACTAAGAACTGAAACAAGAGAACATTTTATGTTAACAACTGTAGAACCAAATAAATTTGACTCAACAATTGCATCTGTTGTTGGTCTATAGGGACAGACTGGTGATTTAGTCAGCCCTTCGATTGAGACAGAGTTAGGTGTCTGTAAGTGTAGCTGTGACTCTGCTGACTCATTGGCAACACATGTTGACCCAGATAGTGTAAGAGTTCTGGCTGGTAATGATGTATGAGTGTGACTCTTATCGTGATCCAAGTAACAATTGGGCTGTGTAGTAGCCTGAGCTGACTCAGCACGATGAGGAGCCAGCTCAAGTCTGCTTTGGGGGTTAGTTATGTTCTCTGCTGGTTGTACTATCAGCAGAGGATATTTCATGAAGTATAATTTTGAAAAATGTGGAAGTGCCTGGTTAGAAGAGTATGGGTTGCTACACTTCTTAACACTAGTTTTAAAACCAGTCAGCTTGGGAGCAAAGATTGTGCCTTTAACTCCACTTTCATTTTTCAAGTCAGCAGTTAAAATATTTTTAATTAAGTTAGAGATTTCTGCCATTTGGTCTAGAGACGCACCAGGTTCCATTGCAGATTTCTTTTCAGAAGCAGCAGTTGAAACTGGGCAATCCCTCCTGTGGTTTGCTTGGAGCCAGCTTTAGCTCGTTTGGATTTGCCTGTTACCAAGAAATAGTTAAGCAACGGATTCCAATACTAGAAGTGGGTAGTTAGTATATAAGACTAGGGCTGATCATTATTATCAGAGAGCACTAGATTTTAATACAACTACTGCTTTACCAGTATGTGAGACGGTGGCTTGATATGGCCAAAACGGATAGTTTTTATTCGCGCGGTGTCGTCAGTCCACGGCTCGCCAGGATCAGCCACTCGTGGGAGGAAGGTACTTGTTTTAAATTTATATTTAGCGGGGCCTAAATCTTACTACTCCTTATAAGTAAGGGAAGTATGACCTAGGGTCGTATTTTTGAGATATCAGTAGAATCGAACCTATATTTAAGCCTAAGATAGTTAGGGAGTAGTGAATATTTATTTTGGGTTTTCTAATTTATAAGACAGATAAAGTAAATGCGATAAAATTTGTAATTCAGATAAGGTTAAAGTGAGTGTATACTATGACTTCATCAGTTATTCTACCGAAATTTTGGAATGCTGGCTCATGAATAGGCAGAGGCCATGTATTCATTACACTGGTCCTAAACGCCCCTATCATAAGACATGTCACTGGGTACTGCGTTAGGCTTGAAGATTCTGAATAGACAGCAACGTCATTTACCCCCGACGCCCGTGCAGTCTGACTACAGGCATACACTTTCAGATGGCTCATCCAATTGAGCGACTCGATTGGGTGATGTATTAACATTCCAAAATGGTCTAAACTGTCTTAAGCATAATACAATACATGGTTTACCATATCTGAGAGACATGATGTGTTGCAATGCTTTCGTTAATGATTGGTAAAAGGTAGTTAGGCCCTTAAAAAGAGTTCAACCATAAAGAACACCATGGCCAAGTCAAGTTGACTTCCATGAACACGTTCGGTTATCCTAACGGTCCAATCCTTTATGTGTCTAAACAAACAGTTCCTTAATTAACTAAGAATCCCTCAAGCAGGGTGCAATGCTTGAGACCTCGTTATGGTGCAGTGTACTGGTCAACACTAACCGGGTTCCATGGCTTTACTTAGCAGAGGTACAGCTTACAACAACCGCTGTGCTTCAGCGTGCACGTACGAAGTTTATATGCTTGGTGACTACACTAGCATGGTCTAGGACCGACAATGTACTAAGGGTCTAGTCAGATGTTTCACTACGAAAGAGTCCTCAGTCGGAATCCAAAGCTCAATAGACTTACTACAACCGGTGTGCCTCGGTCGATCTTACGTTGTATCCGATAGATTTCTCTTACCAAGGGGTGACACAGATAGTGTACTCTGAATCAGGGTTCGCGACTTCCCAATAACAGAGCCTATAACTACGTTCTATTAGTTGGAAAAGCGATTGAGTTTAAAGCATAATCAGAAAGCATTTCAACAGCATACACAGACCATAATATTATTTCGGCATTATAACTGCTTACATCATAGCATACACTAAAGATAACTACTCGTTAATCATGGCAACAATATCATAAAACATTATATAAGATAAAGGATAGAAGTACCAGTAGATTAAACGAGTTTCAAATACAAAAGTGACAACTTCAAGACTCCATACCGCTCCTAATACAATCTTCAGCGTTCTTCTCCGGGTACTAGGTTTCCCGCACGGAGTCGAAGGCCTTGAGAGTATGACTAATATTGTACAAGAGAGAGAAAGAATTTAATTGAAGTGTGTGTTGGAATGAATGACAAAGACCCTTTAAATAGACTAGGAATTTGCCAAAATACGGCTGGCTGGCGTATGGCAGGCCGTTTGGTGGCCCGTATTTGGCAGGCCGTTTTCCTTGCAGCCTGTATGGCAGGCCGCTTGGTGAGCCGTATTTGGCAGGCCGTTTCCATACTGGCAGGCTGTATGGCGGGCCATATGGCAGACCGTTTTTTATGCTGGTCAGCCTTGATTCACTGGATCGTAACTTGATTTCTTGTCTTTCACCGTTTTCGCTCTAGAATCTTCGTTTTAGCTCCGATTCTCTTAATTCTTTTTGCACCACCTTCGTAATTACTTGTTCTTCAATTCTAACCGATGAAGTGGGTATTTTGTCGATAAAGTTCGAATCTTTGTTGTTTTTTGGGCCTTAATACCGGGGTGAAAACGTGACTTTTTAGCCGATATCAAATATCACACACTTAGACTTTGCTTGTCCTCAAGCAAACTCTCATTTCCTTAAGAATCTTTTCGGCGTTTATTTTCTAATAGCCTAAGCGATTTGCTTTTATTATAAGAGCAAAAGATGATGAGTTATCTATGTTAGGATTGAAGTTATCTCTGCAAGCATGCGAGGAGGTTACATGACATAGGCTAGCTTTCACGGGTCACTTAAATCACTCAAGTATTTAGGGTTCCCTATAGATCTAAGAAATGAATACACTCATAGAGTCATGCTGCACCCATCGTCATAGGCTTGATAAAAACTCAAATCCTTGCTGCTAATGCGAGAACGGTAGTAATCTCAGCTTTATAGGTCATTTGTCAATGATGGGAAAGGAATTCTGGAGTGGTAGTGAAGTTGTTTTTGAGGTAAAAGGGTAATGTGGTTTTTATACAGACTTTTATTCGGATAGATAGGAGTGCTGAAGTATTTTGAGAAGCACTTTGGAACTTTTCTTCAATTGATAATCATTTTCGGTCGAGTTCTCTTCGGCATTTCTCTTTATATAGTTCTGCTCCTTTTTTTTCAGAACTTGAAAATCATTTTTTGTTTTGGAGACTTCATCTCTAGAAACTTTTTGCCGGTAAACTTTTTCAAGACCTTTGCCATGATAATTGAGAGGTTTATAACATCGGGTTTTCGGAAGGAATCTCATTTTCTGAATTTTTTGAGAAATAGTGATGTGGATGTGATGGTGTAGTAGAAGTAGTGGAGGTGCGGAAGGTTAATGTTTGACAAATGGCTAGCTATTTTGATTACAACCGAATCGCGTTTTGCTGCTTGGAGATGTAGATCCAAAGCAAGTTCTGATTCTGAGCACAGACATTGGAACTCTCAACGGAAAATAGTGAAGCATTAAAGATGAATGCTAGTCTTATTTGGGGTGCCTCACCATAATCAATTTAGGTCGATAATGCCTTAGTCATGCAATGCTCTATTAGAGGTCTCAATCTAACAAGATTCCCCCTTACTTAAGCCTTATTTTTATTGACAAACGTTTTAGGTTTTCAAAAATACTCTTTCGAAAAGGGTTTCTTTTGCAAAAATTTTGAAATTTGGCCTTAAGGACTTGGAATCTTCGTAATGGGTTATTATAATATAGCTTAAAAAGATTATACCAACATCCCACACTTAGACGAACATTGTCCTCAGTGTTCCTACTGTATCCCACACTTAGGAGTTTTAGTTGAAGATTTGAGAGTATTTGTCTAGTGTTTTAATTGGGTATTATCCCACATTTAGTGATAAGCTAGGATGTGGCATAGTTTGAATCTTGAGCTAGTAGCGAAAAGAAAGAAATACCCCTAGCAGATGCGGCTGGTTTCTAATCCTTGCGTCTTTATCGGCTCATTTGTCATTCTTTATTCTTCTACTCTACTTTATTGCACGGGTTGCCTCCCGAGAAGCGCTTTTGTTTAAGGTCGTTGGCTCGACCGTAGTGATGCTTCAAAAAGCAAACATTCCTCGCTGATGGTTGTGATCTTGGTCTTCTTGAGAGAATGTGAGTCTTGGCGGAAAAATCCTGAGAAAGTGTCGGACCAATAGTGGTAACAGATCCGGTACTTCTCTTGAAGATCTTCTGAACGATAAGTAGTGCGCAGTTTCGGCTCTTGATAAGTTATGAAGTCCGATGAGGATATGATACACGGCTCTGCTGGTTGACCCATGAATGTCAATCATAGAAGCAGTGCTGGTGTTGATGATTTCTCTGATGGGATGCTCATTTCGGAGGTCTTCAAACAATGTCAGAAACTGTATCTTTAGAATTTCGAAGTCTTCGGAACGGTGATCTCCACAGTAAGAGTCAGTAGCTTTGCATAGATTTACTAAGAGGCGAAGCTGAAAAGAAGTGAAGAGCAACCCTGATCCGAGCATTAATTTCACCGTCTTTGAATATATCTCCCTACATCCAGCTTTAAATGTGAAACTAGGATCCGTGGATTCTTGGAAGATACGTGTTATCTGCTTAGTAACGTAGGTGGCAATGTTGACTCAGTCGGGTTCAAGATGAGAGAACGGATTGTTTCTCCTTGCTTCTTCTATAACAACGTCTCGTAGCTCTTTGATAATTAGATCGGCGTGGTGATCAATGGTTATGTAAATTACTAGCCTCTCTGGTGTGCTTTCGAAATTAACTCTTTCCAAGAGAGCAAAAAAGCTGTGAATATCCTCAATCATTTGCAAGTCGGAGTGATAAGTCGGGCGTCCGGTGGAAAGATCCATATGCTTCCGGATGAGAGTCAGTAGTGCTCGTTGGTTTCGTGAGAACGGAAGTGCAGATCTGGCTAAGGCATTATAAACCTTAGAGTAAATGATCTTCTGATCTCGATAGAATCTTGTCTCGAGAATAGTGTGAACCACTGAATTGTGCTCTCGTTGCCTTTCTTCGTGATAGATATGATCGTGAAGAGAATTAAAAAGTCTTGAATGTGTTCTTCTAGGATTTCAACATCATTGTCTTCTCTTTGAAGATAGAGGTGGTGTTCTTCTCGGATAGCCATAATTCGTTCTATTAAGTGTAGCGAAAAATCAATGGTTGATTTTCGGATGGCTTCGAGAATGTCTTCAAATTCATCAGTATCGTTGATGAAGGTTATCATGTCTGCGTATGTGGATATAACCGAAATTCGATCTGAAGAAGAGTCCGGCTCCCCTTGATCTGGTTCGGTTGGAGAGTGTTAGTTATTCAGAATGTCTTCATGTTGCTCTACCTCGTCATCATCGGTGTATTGTTCTTCTGACGATGCGTCTGATGAACGGGTTTCGTCAGTATTCTGATTCTCCACTTTGATACTTGCAGGATCAATTTCTATATCCTTAACCTCAGCCTTATCGGTCTTTTTCTTGAAACGAATGATTAAACTGTGATCTGCCGTCTCAAGCCTCATTATTTCTTCATGACGCTCAATGCTTGGAGCGGGTATTGTCACGGTTTCTTTTACGTCTTCCATTTCCTCTTCCTTTTCAGAGTCCTCCTATTCCTCTATTTCTTCTCTGGGATCCTCTTCTTCCATTTCTGGGTCGTCTGCAGACTGTGATTCGACATCCATCTCGATATCGTCGGCTGGTGGTGAAGACTCATCATCAGAAGTGATTCGTCTGGTGGAAATAGCAAACATCTCTGCCTGTCCAGAAAGATCGGTTGGTCGGTCAATTTTGAAGGTAAAGCTCTCCCCATGTGATCGTAAGATCAAGGTTTGATTGTACACATCAATGACAGTCCTAGCCGTATTCATGAACGGTCTTCCTAACACCACTGGTGTGTGTAGGTCTTCCTTAATGTCCATCACTACAAAATCCGTAGGATACAAGAATTTGTCGACTTTCACCAAGACGTTCTCAACTATGCCCTTAGGATATCGAATTGTGTGATCGGCAAGTTGGATTTTCATTTTAGTTTGTGACAAGTCTCTTAACTCTAATCTCTGATAGAGAGAGTAGGGGATTAGGTTGATACTTGCTCCTAAATCTGCTAGCGCATGAATGGTTCCAGATTGGTAGATTGAACACGGGAAAACGAATCGGCCCGTATCTCCTAGCTTTGGTGGTAAAGAGTTTCTGAGTAATGCAGAGCATTCTTCACTTAGTGGAATTTTGTTAGAGTCTGGTATCCTCTCCTTTGTAGAGAGAAGCCTTTGGATGTATCTCTTCGGGTTAGGAACTTTGGACATGGTGTCCAGGAATCTTCCATCAAGTTTGAAGGAATCGAGCTTGGATGGTTCTTCTTGTAGCCTTCCAGGATAAGGTACGCGAACTGGAGTTTCTGGAGTCAGCTTCTGAGTATATGTAGATTTGTTCTTGAGCCTAGTTGGAAATCTTCCCCGCGGTCGAGTTTCAAGGCATTGTGATAACTGTCCGAGCTGTGTTTCCAAACTTTTGAGCAGAGCCAATTGATTTCTCATTAGTATCTCCGTCTGATCTTGTCTGGTTGCAGTTCTCTGATTTAACTGTTGTTGCCCTTGAATGAACTGAGTTAACTGATCATCAGCTCCGAGAGTGGGGTTAGTTGCTTTTGTAATCTGGGTGGTAGGGGAATTTTCCTCAACTGGGGGACCAGTGAGTGGGAGTGGTTGATCGTAGGTCAATTGAGATTGTTGTGCTGGATAAGGTGGATAGCGATAGCGAAAAGGTTGATTGCTTCACTGAAATTGATTAACCCTAGGTGGTTGATTGAATTCGGGATTTGGTGGACGAGCTGGGTATTGGACGTAACAGACTGAACCGTCAGGGTTTTCGTACTCAACTTGATATTCTTCAGTAGGTTGCGGGTTGGTACAATTAACACAAGCCTGAGCTTGGTTAACCTGCTGCGACTGCGTCTTCAATTCTTCGAGTTATTTAGCAAGAGATTCCATCTTATCCGTGAGGGATTTGATGGCCTCCGTTTGATTGTTAAGTGCAAAGAGTGGGGCAGATGATGAAGTTGTTTCACCACTGTTCCAGTCATGATGATGCATTGTCATGTTCTCGAGCAATTCCCATGCTTCGTCTGCGGTTTGGTTCATCAGATTCCCTTGAGCTACTGCATCGATTATCGTCCTATGATTTACCGTAAGACCATTGTAGAAGGTACAGATTTGGGCTGACCGTTCTAGCTGGTGATTAGGGCATTTCTTTAGCAGGGTTTTGAATCGCTCCCATGCAGTGTAAAGAGATTCATCATAACTTTGTTTGAAGTTAATGATGTCATTCTTCAGTTTGGTTTGTTTAGAAGGAGGGAAATATTTGGTTAGGAATTTAGTAGCCATCTCCATCCATGACGTGATGAAATCTTTTTCCAGTCCTTCGAACCAAGTTTGAGCATGATGAGTGAGAGAATAGGGGAATAAGTATAGCCAGACTATATCTTGTCCTATCCCTGGCTGTTTGTAGGAGTTCAAAAGAGATATGAATTTATCAAGGTGAGAAATAGGATCGTCATTCGGTAATCCATGAAACTGACAGCTATTCTGGATGAGCTGGATGATGTGATGTTTTAATTCGAACGATTGTCCTTGAATCTCTGGAAATCTGATTGGTCCTCCTCGACCATCAATCGAGGGTTTGGTTTTTTCTGCTAAAGTAACGCGTAATGCCATTTGATTTCTAATTCGTGCTTCCTTACGTACTTTATAGATTATTACGTCTAGATCAGGTACGAATAACCACGACCCTGGTCTAGATCGGGTTTGGGTCATACACTGGGTATGCCTTTTTGTTTTTAATTTTTGGAAAATAAGCTAAATTATAATAAGCTAAACTAATCTAATCTAATTCTAGGATAATCTAATTCTAAGATAATCTAATTTAATCTAAGGTAATCTAATCTAATTTAATCAAGGGTAGTTTAAAGTAATCTAAGGTAATCTAATTTAATTAACTAACTATCCTACGGTTGAATATGTTTTTGGTTCTGGCTACTGATTCCCTGGTATTTCGGTAACAGAGCTCTGCACAAACTATTCAACAAACCAAGTGGCCAGGCCGACTACGGAGAGGCAGGATCCTTTTGGTCCCAATATAATTGGCGACTGTTCAAAAAATCCAATAACCAAGTCCATGTATAATTGTCTTTCTTAGACACCACTAAATGCTTGTGAATAAGTTTGATAGAGAGCAGTATTGCCTGATACCAGTTCCCCGGCAGCGGCGCCAAAAATTTAGTATCCTCCCGTGATATGGCCGAAATGGACGGTTTTTATTCGCGCGGTGTCGTCAGGCCGCGGATCGCCAGGATCAGCCACTCGTGGGAGGAAGGTACTTGTTTTAAATTTATATTTTGCGGGGCCTGAATCTTACTACTCCTTATAAGTAAGGGAAGTATGACCTAGGGTTGTATTTGTGAGATATCAGTAGAATCAAACCTATATTTAAGCCTAAGATAGTTAGGGAGTAGTGAATATTTATTTTGGGTTTTCTAATTTATAAGATAGATAAATTAAATGCGATAAAATTCATAATTCAGATAAGGTTAAAGTGAGTGCATACTATGACTTCATCAGTTATTCTGCCGAGATTATGGATTGCTGGCTCATGAATAGGCAGAGGCCCTGTATTCATTACACTGGTCCTAAACGCCCCTGTCATAAGACATGTCACTGGGTAATGCATTAGGCTTGAAGATTCTGAATATACAGCAACATCCCTTACCCCCGACGCTCGTGCAGTCTGACTACAGGCATACACGTTCAGACGGCTCATCCAATTGAGCGACTCGGTTGGGTGATGTATTAACATTCCGAAATGGTCTAAACTTTCTTAAGCATAATATAATACATGGTTTACCATATACGAGAGACGTGATGTATTGCAATTCTTTCGTTAATGATTGGTAAAAGGTAGTTTGGCCCTTAAAAAGAGTTCAACCATAAAGAACACCATGGCCAAGTCAAGCTGACTTCCATGAACACGTTCGGTTATCCTAACGGTCCAATCCTTTATGTATCTAAACAAACAGTTCCTTAATTAACTAAGAATCCCTCAAGCGGGGTGCAATGCTTGAGACCGCGTTATGGTACAGTGTACTGGTCAACACTAACCGGGTTCCATGGCCTTACTTAGCAGAGGTACAGCTTACAACAACCGTTGTGCTTCAGCGTGCACGTACGAAGTTTATATGCTTGGTGACTACACTAGCATGGTCTAGGACCGACAATGTACTAAGGGTCTAGTCAGATGTTTCACTACGAATGAGTCCTCAGTCGAAATCCAAAGCTCAATAGACTTACTACAATCGGTGTGCCTCGATCGATCTTACGTTGTATCCGATAGACTTCTCTTACCAAGGGGTGACACAGATAGTGTACTCTGAATCGGAGTTCGTGACTTCCCAATAACAGAGCCTATAACTACGTTCTATTAGTTGGAAAAGCGATTGAGTTTAAAGCATAATCGAAAAGCATTTCAACAGCATACACAGACCATACTATTATTTCGGCATTATAAATGCTTACATCATAGCATACACTAAAGATAACTACTCGCTAATCATGGAAACAATATCATAAAACATTATATAAGATAAAGGATAGAAGTACCAGTAGATTAAACGAGTTCCGAATATAAAAGTGACAACTTCAAGACTCCAGACCGCTCCTAATACAATCTTCAGCGTTCTTCTCCGGGAACTAGGTTTCCCGCACGGAGTCGAAGGCCTTGAGAGTATGACTAATATTGTACAAGAGAGAGAAAGAAGTGAATTAAAGTGTGTGTTGGAATGAATGACAAAGACCCTTTAAATAGACTAGGAATTTGCCAAAATACGGCTGGCAGGCCGTATGGCAGGCCGTTTTCCTGGCAGCCCGTATGGCAGGCCGCTTGGTGAGCCGTATTTGGTAGGCCGTTTCCATACTGGAAGGCCATATGGCAGGCCGTTTTTGATGCTGGTCAGCCTTGATTCACTGGATCGTAACTTGATTTCTTGTCTTTCACCGTTTTCGCTCTAGAATCTTCGTTTTAGCTCTGATTCTCTTGATTCTTTTTGCACCGCCTTCGTAATTACTTGTTCTTCAATTCTAACCGAGGAAGTGGGTATTTTTCCGATAAAGTTCGAATCTTTGTTGTTTTTTGGGCCTTAATACCGGGGTGAAAACGTGACTTTTTAGCTGATATCATGGCTGTACTAGTTGAGGTAGCTGGCTTCTTCCTTTTCACAGCTGGCTTGGCTGAGGTCCCTCCCCCTCAGCTGGTGCAATACTAGAGGTAGTCGTTTGGTGAACTCCACCTTGAGCAGCAAGATACTCAAGCATTGCTGGTGTCAAAGCAACATATGGAGCAGTAGGTTTATCCTTTAGCATCCCCCCTTGCTTTAGAGGCAGGTCAAATGATTCGTCAGCAATCTGCTGGAAAGCTTCACCCAGCTCATTTTCAAAAACAAGGCTCAAGAACCTTGGAAAGGGGATTAGATGTGTTCTTTTGGGTGCAAGCACCATTTCCCTTAGCCTCAAGAAAATTTCATCGGCATAATCAATATTACGGTTAAACAGCAACCTGTGACCAATCTTCAGCTCAAAATCTGAGCACTGGTCAAAATTCCCTGACTTCTGGCTGATGCATTGAGTCAGTAATCCAAAGAAATAATACCATAGAGGTGGCATATGCTTCCTTAAGGGCGTATGAGCCACTGGTCGATTGAAACCTATAATTTCCAGTACCTCCCTTCTAAACTCATCACTGGTAGGTGAAGTTACAAAAGGTCCACTTGGCAGATGAAGAGCTCGTCGAATGGCTTCAACTTGATTGAGCAGGTTAGGGTTTCAGTAACCATGCCACGAATACATGGAACGTTCTGTGGAGTGGTGGCCGTCGTAGCAGTATACCAGAATCTGGTCAAGCAGGCTGGATAAAGACGTGAAGGTACACCTGTAATTTCTCGAGCCAGAGGTGATTGCCGTATATAATCGATTAACGTTTCATAGCCCATGTTGGCTTTAGATTTGGGAATGGACAGGGCATGAGCAGCATTGCCTCTCGATAGGCGAATAAGAGTGTGATCTGGTGCATTAGCAGCCCTGACCAGATTAGGGTGAAGATTGAACAGTGGTGCCTGAACAATCAGTTCCTCCGGTGCCAGTTGAGGTTGTGGTTGCTGTTGTTGTTTTTCCTCCGGATGGTTCTCAATAGGTGGTGATTGTTGTTGTTGTTGGTCTGCCATTGATGAACTTTTTGAAGATGAGAGTTTGAGAGATTTGAAGATTTGAAAATTTAGAGAGAAAAGTGTGAGTTCTTGAAAGGTAAATCAAAGAGTTAATAACCGAAGGTTATTATGTGGAATGGATTACCTTATTTAACCTTTCGGATTGGTGGAAAAAGTGTAGGAGAGAGAAAATGGCAACTGTCATCTGCAGGCGCGTGGGCAGATGTGACAGACTGGCATGTTTTCTAGGGGACACAGACTGTTGATGTGACGACCCGAAAATTTCCGACCAAATTTAAACTTTATCTTTATGTTATTCCGACACGATAAGCAAAGTTTGTTAAGTTTAAATCTCAAGAATTTTAAACTTTGTTCATACATTCATTTAACCTTGACCAGACCTTGACGATTCACGAACCATTATAAATGAATATGAATATATGTGTGTATATATATGTGAACATATTATAACTTGAAAACGTTAACAAAGTATTAGATATATAATACTTTACCTAAACGTAATTGTTTCATTATAAGTTTATTTATCGACGAGATTAAAAGATAGAATTATCAGATACATTGATATATGATTACGAGTCTTTGTTGAGAGGTCCACATTGATTTGAGAAATCTTTCCATTTTAACAATATTCAGAAAATGGCAAAGTGATTTACAAGTAAGAACAAATTGTCAATTTTTGAAGGTTGGACAAAGGTTAGTGGAGGATTGAATTTCATAATACTCGATTAATCTATTTTCAAACGTGTGAAAACACTTTTCGATATAGTAGAACTTGTCTATTTAAAATGTCTTTGATTAAATAATGTGAGTCGAAATATTAGTTGTTATATATATAGATAACCTGCAATGTGTATTTCAAATGTGTTTATGTATATTAGATATATCTGATTAATTAAGTAAACAATTGTAACAATCGCTTATTGATTCGATTGATATTTAAATATGTCAATTAGTACGTTAAGAGGTTAAAATAAACGCTAGTACATAAATGAACTATACTTAGTTAAGTTTTAAAATGAAAAACGTTATATGATCTAGTAATTTCTACTATGTAAATGATCTTAAATTACACTTTGAAATATAATTAGTTTTGAAAAACTAAATATTATATTATTAGATAAATAATTCAAAATATATATTATATGTATAAACTTGTATTTCTAAATGAACATATATATTACAAAGGGATAAAATATAATATTAACCTAGTCATAAAACGTTGTAATATAAAATAAGATTTTTAAATATACTTTGGTAAATAACGAGACATTGATTTATAAAAGCAAATGACCAAAACACTCAAATGATTAAGATACATCTTGAGTGATATAGTTTACTAATACTCTAAGTCTATATTTTGTTAAGGGTACGAGTCACTAAACGTAAAATGCTAGTTTTCTAAGGGTACGAAACTTCGTTTGAAAAACTGAAATCGGGACATTAGTTGAGTGACAACGTCCTAGGCAATGAAACTAATTTTACACATTAACTATATACGTAAATATAATATAATATTTATATAATTATATAAATTAAATATATTATATATATAATAATATAAAACGTAACAGCCGTAAATGATTGAGGTTTGTGAGCTGGCAACATAGCCCATGCGATCACATGACTATTTGCCTTAGACCCCATGCGATCGCATGGGGGGGGGGGGGGGGTTAGGTGGGCAAGATTGCTTTAAAGCTCGATCGATTTCGCAATTGTGATTCACAATTCATTTCTCTCTATATCTCATATGCTCCGTATAATATTTATTTTATTATTATTATTATTAAGATTAATATTATTATTAAACTTATTATTATTATTAGTAATATGAGTGTTATTAATAGTATTATACATAAAATACTACGACAGATTTTATGAGCGGGTTATTTCAAAAACGGATTTTATGAGCGGGATAGAGCTAAGGAGATTATGGGTTATAGCTATGGAGGTTATGGATATGGTTCAGGGGTATGCTCACGAGGTCAAACTAGTGTTTATCATCTCCGTTGCATCTACGTACTTTCCTGCAATATTGAATCTCAATATTGATACGTGAGCACTCATAACTTAACTTTTATATATTATTAGTGTATCCCTGACTAGTGCTCGAGTATATAGAATTATGCATGCTTGTATGTTTAATATTGTCATCAGATAGTTTATGATGAATCCTGAATTAGATACATATGCTACTAGAGTAAGGTATATGATATGCATGTCGTTGGAAAGCTGTCGAAAAATTAAGAACTTTTCATTTAGATATCGAATGGTTTCGATGTTCGGATTAGAAGTTATAGTCAATTGAATTTTAGTATTATTATTAAAATGATTATTATTATTATTATTATCGTCATTATAATTATTATCTAATTATTATTATTATTATTATTATTATTATTATTATTATTATTATTATTATTATTATTATTATTATTATCATTATCGTTATTAATAAAAGATATTATCATTAAAAATAGTTATTATTACTATCGTTATTATTAGTATTATTAGTTATCATTAAATAGTTATTAGTATTATCATTAATATTATCATAATATTTATTATTATTAGTATTATTATAATTAAAACTAATATTAGTAACATCTAATTATTATGATTACTATTATTATCATTATTACGAACGCGATGTAAAAGACGACTAAAAGTTATTAACAAATTGATTAGGAAATAATGAGTATAAGTATCATGATGAAATTAAAATATTGAAAGGTATTGATTTAGATAAAAATATCGTTTTCATTATTTTTATCATTATTATTATTAAAAGTATTATAAATATTAAAACTATCATTTTATAAAAATTATTATAGGAATATCATTGTTAATATAAAATATCATTATCATTTTAATAAAAATTATCTTTTTATCATAATATCATTTTTTAGTAAATATAAATACTTTTATTTTTATTAGTAGAATAATAATAATTATTATTACAAAATAATACAACTTTTAATTATTATTGTTAATATCAATATTATTTTATAAATATGTAATACAAAGATATTTTATTACATGTAATGTAATTACATTAACAAAACCTATCATTATATTTTTATGATAATAAATGAACTTTATAAATTTTATTACTTAAGATATATAAAAGTATATTTTTATCAGATATATATTTTAATATAAATTTTTATTAATAAATGACTTTTATTAATTACTCTAATATATTAAATATATAAAACGACTATATTTAAGTTATATAATAATCATGTATAGGTTTTAGAAGTCATTTCAGTCAAGTTGACTTTTGTTGACTTTTGTTGACTTTTGCTATCGATCTCGAGCATTAGGATTGGGATACACTATGACCTGACCTAAATTGTTAGACAGATATTGACCAACATATAAATATATATATTTAATATAGGTTCGTGAATCCGAGGCCAACCTTGCACTGTTCAATGTCGTCATATGTATTTTTACTACAAAATACAGTATTGTGAGTTTCATTTGCTCCCTTTTTAAATGCTTTTGCAATATATATTTTTGAGCTGAGAATACATGCGCTGTTTTTATAAATGTTTGACGAAATTGACACAAGTACTCAAAACTACATTCTATGGTTGGATTATTAAACCGAATATCACCCCTTTTAACTTGGTAACCTAAGAATTAGGCAGACGAGAGGTTCTGTTCCTAATTGACGCGAATCCTAAAGATAGATCTATTGGGCCTAACAACCCCCATTCAGGTTATGGATGGCTTTAGTACTTCGAGATTATTATTATACAGACGAGAGGTTCTGTTTGGGGATATTCTATGCATTAAAGTTAATGTCGGTTACCAGGTGTTCAATTCATATGAATGATTTTATCTTTATGCAGACGAGAAGTTCTGTTTATAATTATGAAAATCTTGTGGTCTATTAAAATTATGGAAATGATCGATTATGATAAACAAATGAACTCACCAACCTTTTGTTTGACACTTTAAAGCATGTTTATTCTCAGGATTGAAAGAAATCTTCCGTTGTGCATTTGCTCAATTTAAAGATATTACTTGGAGTCATTCATGGCATATTCCAAAAGACGTTGCATTCAAGTTGTTGAGTTCCGTAAAGATTATAATTAAGTAAATGACAGATTAGATCATTTATAGTTGGATATTATGAAATGGTATGCATGCCTATCAACTTTCAATGAAATGAACGTTTGTCTTTTAAAACGAATGTAATGTTTGTAAAATGTATCATATAGAGGTCAAATACCTCGCAATGTAATCGTATGTTATTGTTTTCATTCTTATGGATTAGGACGGGTCATTATAGTTGACATGACGTTTAATCGGCTTGAACACTCATACCTCCCATTAAGCATTAAATGCAGCAGTTTTCAATTCAAAATGAAGTTAAAAACCATTAGATAAATTTTGTATTAAATACAAAAATTCTTTGTGACATTTAATATGTTATGAATTTAATTTTAAATCATTGGGAGTAAATGAGTTTCAGATTTAAGGTATCATTTAAGTATTGTGAGCTATTTATTATTTCGTTTTGAACATTGAATAACCATGATATAAAGACCTTGTTGTGCTGACTGTTTGACATATAGGCAGTAAGTGAAAGTTGTAGCTTACTGGTTTGTCCTACATGTTGTAGAACTAGAACACCAACAAAGTTGTCTTTGATTTTAGAGTTCAAGCATACCCAGCTCAGAGATGAGATAGTTAAAACGTTTCTCATCTAAGGGCTTTGTGAAAAGATCTGTTAACTGATGGTCTGTTGAAATAAAATGTAGCTCCACATCTCCTTTTTGAACATGATCCCTTATGAAATGATATCGAACGTCAATGTGCTTAGTTCTTGAGTTCGTCACAGGATTGTTGGTAATAGCAATAGCATTTGTGTTGTCAAAGTAGATTGGAGTTTTTGTAACATGAACACCATAGTCCTTCAGCTGGCTTTGCATCCATAGCACTTGAGTAGTACAACTACCAGCAGAAACATATTCTGCCTCAGCAGTGGACGTGGACACAGTATTTTACTTTTTGCTCGTCCAGCTGACTAGCTATGACAACCCTCATATTTTCATACTTGAATTGACTAATTTGCCTATAGGGTTGTTATCCATACGTAATATATAATCAAATTCGACGTTGATCAAATATTTATTTTTAGTCGACACTTTTTGTTAACTAAAGTGTACACTAATTATATAAAATAACTTTAGTTAATATTAATATTAATGCGTATTATATTTAAAACTATATGTAACATAATTATTAATTAAATGATAAGTTATTTTAATCATTATATATATATATATATATATATATATATATATATATATATATATATATATATATATATATATATATATATATATATATATTTAGCTTATAAAAAAATAAGATTTTTTTATAAATTAAATAATGAGCCCATGAAATTTGACTAATATTTTTTTTATTTTTTTTTCAAAAACAATCTTATCAAAAACATTTTCCACATTTTTTTTTCATTTTTGTCAAATATGGCATTCTTGAAATTTTTCTTTTATTATTTTTTTTCTTTTTCACCTACCATTTTTAACTATAAATACCACATACATTTCTCATTTCAAACTTGCACATTAATCTCTCATTTCTCTCTTTGAAGAATTACTACTAGTAAGTATTCTTTTCTTACTTTTATTTTTTTTACTTTTTACTTTTTACTTTTTTTTACTATTTTACTTTTTACTTTTTACTTCAGTTATTATTTTTACCAAAACATGTAAATAATGTTATAAATTATATGTAATTAAAAATAAAATAAATAACATATATATACTATTACTATTACTAGCACCTATAACCTACTACTTATATTGTAACATAAAAACATTTTGGGATATGTATTAGAGATGTATAGATCTTCGAACATTCTTGACGAATGGTTTCTATGAGATTCTAGGCAGAGGGTTTGGACTTTCGATTTAAAGGGTCCTATGGCTCAAGCCCCTAGATCTAAATTAGCCATTCGAAGGGAAAGGGGTGATTGGAAGCTTATCTAATACGGCAAGTATCCTAAAATGAAAAACACTGATAAAATTAGAAACTCTCTAGTCATAGAAACTTAGTAAAATAAGAAACTTTCTAAAAATGGAAACTTTATAAAAATAGTAACTTACTAGGAATAGAAACTTAGTAAAACGAACTATACTTAAACACATACTTAAACTTAAACATGGGCAAAACACTTAACTACTCTTAAATGTCAATAGGTTGACTTTCCTGCTCACTCGTTCAACTCTTTATTCCGAGGAATAACTCTCTCTACTTACTAAGGTGAACTTCATAGCCCCACTTTTTACTATTTCATTACTGTTTACAACTTGGGGTGAGACACATGCTTGCTTTATAACTGTTTTACGCTTAGACACAAGTACTAAATTGTTAACTATGCTGTCATGCTTTGATTCATGCTAAATCCCTACCGTAATATCGTTAATTGCTACGTTTAAATGCAAACTTAATTATTGTGAATAGGCCTATTGAGAGTAACGTCTCTAACCATTCGACCGTTGGTCTTTGGTTACATAATAATGATTCCACGACACTGACAGTACAAGGTGTCATAGGGTAAACTTGTTTAGTAGCGATATTACAAACTGCAGCAACACTTTTAGATTGATATATTTGGTATCAATCAAACTTAAACTAAATCTTGTGGTCTAATGCATATTATATAAACCTATGAACTTCACTCAACCTTTTTGGTTGACACTTTAAGCATGTTTTGTCTCAGGTGACGAATAAGATGATTGTTATGACTTCTACTTGATGAATTGAATGCTGCATGGAGTCTTCATTTCATTACATCTACTTTGCATTTTAAAACTATTACTATTTCAGTTTAGATTTGATGTAAACATTCTTAATGCTTCCGCTGTTTTATTAATAAAGGTTTATTTCAAAACGTCTCATATAGAGTCGTTCTCGTTTATACAACTGTAATTTGATATAATTAGTCACAAATACCCCAGGCCCTATTTGGGGGTGTGACAGATTGGTATCAGAGCAGGCTGTTGTAGAGAACCAGGATTGCATTTTAAGTGTGCCATATACAATTAGGTACCTTAGCAATGTAGGACTACAACTTCCTTCCTTTGGCTATAGTGCCTTTAATTGTTGCCTTTAACTGTTAAATGCTACACTATACTTTAGAAACTTTACTTATCTTAGAATGCCGAGCCAATCTAAGAACTCTGCTCATTCTCCGAAGTACTATCCAATTCCGCCACCACATTTAAATGCGACACCATTCTCGACATTCCTTTGTCATTTATCATGGTTTTGTGTATTACATATGTATTACATGAAATATTATCCATGAATTTTGAAACTCCTATAATAATTACTATTCATACTCAAACATAACTCCCTGTTATATCACGTACCTATATGCCTTATACCTTTATGCATCGGTTTGCGAACCGAAAAATGTCATTGAGTTACCACAGTATACGAATTGAAAGTCTTTAATCGAAAGATTATTAGATTACATACTTATCATTTTATAATCTCGACACGTCATACTGCCATTATTGGAGTATAGCCAAATCATATCTTATCATATCTATCCCAATAGACCTTGTCTAATACTTTTCCTAAATTTCCTCCGTAAATTACGGAAATCTTTTAATATATATACATATTTAAGGAGACGAATATATCATTCAGTATCCAACACTCATTTCGTATCAAACCCTATTCCAAACACATAATATGGATTTCTCATCTGATTCCTCGAGCTCCATGGACAGCGTAACCGGAACGAACGAACCTATTAGCCATCATCTTTTCTGGATGGATTGGGGATGGGTTCGTAGTCGACTTAATCAATGGAGAAGTGAAGAAGGTGATCCTTTTCACCCACCAAATTGCCCTATTGGCGAAGAACCTGAAGCATTTACCGGCGAACCAATTCGGAACACCATTTTCACCCTCATTTCCAGGATATCCCGTCACGAATATATAATATCTAGAATTTTAGATCTTATTTATCCACTCGTCCGAACCGCCAATCATCCCGGAATAATAGAATAAGTCAACGAGCTTCGCGCTCGAGTAGTGGCTTTAGAAAATATGGTGCAAAACCTAAGAGCATCAGCAGCACCAGCAGCATAACCAACACCACCATCAGTACCACCAACATCACTAACACCACAAGCACTGTAAGCACCATCAACATCACCACCAACAGCCCCAGTACCAACAACGACATCCGCATCCCACGCCTCAACATCACACTTGGTACCTCGGATATCAACATCATACGCCCCATATATACCAAGGAATATTAGTAATAATGAGTTAAGATGTATTAACTCATTCTTCCTGAAGAATTATATATGTATACTTTATATATATATAGTTTGGAACAATAATAAATCTTTTCGTACTAAGCTATTACGTGTGAATCTTAACTAGTATGTACTACTTGGTTAAATCATATCACTAATATGCTATGATGTACATCCTTTATTAATGACTTAACAATCGTTAATCACTGCTTCAACACAATAAACTCCATTTCATAATAAACTAAGTGTATTATTCAATTACATGTTTGGTTTTACACTTTCATTTTCGACATACTCGAAACTTTCTAGAAAACATTATTCGTGTCTTGTGAATTTCACAAGGATTCCACGAACACCAACATCATATACCGAGGTATATCAATAACAATGAACGATGAAGTATTGATTCATAACTTCATTAGCGAAATATATCGCAACAATTATGAAATCTCTAAGGTTTTGGAGATTATTTATTCTCGTTTCAATCATAAATCAAATGAGTTTAATATTATATTAACTCATTAAATCTATATTACATCTGAAGAATACATATATGAACGTATATCTTCATAAATATTGTAATTAAAATTTATTTGTACAAACTGTTAATTGTGAAAATATTTTAGCGGGTAGGTAAAACCCGAGAAATATTTATATCTCACATTAATATGTTACATTGTACATTCTTCAAAATCTGATTCAATAATCAATAACTATACTACTTACATCCACATATATATGTATCCGTTCACTAAAGAATAACCATTTTCATACAAATTCAATTACATATTCTGATTTTGACATATCAGAATCCAATTAAAGCTTTAGCAAGTGTTATCTTCCTAAAGATCACTACATTCATGTATTATATTCATTCGTATTCTATGATAAATTATCACATCAAACCATCGAAATTATCATTCCTTACTTTTGAAATCAACAACGGCTATTCGTCAACCATTAGATCCGTTGACAATTATAATCAGCGTTTAATCATCTAAAAATGAAATTTCTTGAAACCATCTCGGATTGATAATCAATGATTCAGATTCATTAACCTTGAGAATGCTGACGAAGCAGCAAAAGCTATAGATGGTCTTAATGGTCAAAAGTTTGATGATAAAGAATGACGTATTGAAAAAGCTCAGATTTGGAACTGAAAAATGGATTGAGCTAACCATGAAGGAGACCAAGGACAAATACAAGGACCAAACCCTATATTCAAAGAATCTAGATGATTCAGTATCTGCTGAAATCCTTAATGAATACTGTAAGACCCGAATATTTATTTTGTATACTTGTTTATTAAAGGCATATGAGATCGGGCTTCGTTGAATATTTATATATATTAAAATTGGAAAAGAGCTGAATCTGTCAATCTGCGCGCCGCGCAAAGCGGCCGCGCGCCGCGCAAACGCGCTGACAGAACCTATCTTATTTTATTTATTTTAAATGAAGGGTATTTGGGTAATTTCACATGGGGCCGGATTTGTGGGCATTATCAGTTGGTTTAGATCCAACTTTGGATCATTTCACATCCATTCATCATCCTCATCCATTCTTAGAGAGAGAGAGAGATCTAGAGAGAGATTTGAGGTTTTGGGGAAGAAGAAGCTCGAATCGATCAAAGTCTCGGGTTTTAAAGTTGTTCCTTTCGTTCTCGGCTACGCGGTGATAGTATTGGTAAGCTCAAACTCCGAATTTCATTTATTTAATTTGATATTCAAGTTAGGGTTTTGAGTTAATTTGTTGTAATACCCTTTTAGGTGATGAAATGGGTTTAGTGATGCTAGTAATCGGGTTTATTGTTAATTGTTGGTGGATTTTGGGTTGGTGAATAAATTGGCCATGTTTAGAACTTGAAATTTAGTTTAATCACTTTAGTTAGCGATTATGGAAGTATTGGAACCCATTGGAGGTTGTTTGGTTGACTAACTTTGACTTTGGGTCAAATTAGGGTTTGGTGGTGACTATGACCCGATTGGCGATTTAATGAGGTTTATAAACTTAAAATGGATTAAGTTGATGTATAGAACCGAGTTAAATGTGTTTTGGTGTCAAAACCTGTAAAGGATGAGATTTTGGCCTTTATGGGTCAAAATTAGGGTTTAAGTGTCAAAATGGGTATGACACGTGTTTAACACTTGAGTTCGGGTTTAATTGGCATATTATGACCATTCTCACTTGTGTTAGTGATTATTGGTTGGTTTGGGTACGGTTTGTGCTTGGAAGTGCATTTGGGTCGAAATGGCACTAAGTGACGAATTGGGTTAATTTGTGAATCCAATCTAATTGTGTTGTGGTATTTGTGATAATGGAATAGGTATTTTCCATTGGCGAGTTGCGGTTTACTTGGAAGCTTTCTTCAAGACTTCAAGGTGAGTGATATTATCCTATATGCATATGTATGTGTAGGATGGGTGCGGGTCGGGTGAAGTGATTCTCGGTTATAGAGCTCACTTCACATATAGGTGGATTTGAAGGACTTGTGTATGAGTCCAATTGGCACGTTGTGCGTCTTGGTTGACCATCTTTGGCGAAGTACACGTTTGTGTGCACGTTATCACACTTGGTTGTGATTTGGTTGTTATAACCCTAATGGCGAAGGGTTGATATGGTTGTGTGGTGGATTTTATAATCCCGTGACCGTGGGTTTTTGTATTGTGAAATGAATCTCGGGTAGTGCGGATTCATGGTGACTCGGGTTGTTCGGTCACCTTATCGGAGGTAATGAATCTCGGGTAGTGCGGATTCATGATGACTCGGGTTGTTCGGTCATCTTATGGTTGAGAAGTGAATTTCGGGTTGTGCGAATTCACAAGGCTCGGGTTGTTCGGCCAATGTTCGTGTGTTTGAGGTTAAGGGGTTAACCTTGTTCGTTTATATTGTTATATATATATTAATGTGTTGTTGTGTTGTAGCTAACCCTCCGGGTGTAGCTATTTGGCGATGTTTACTTTGTCGTTGATGGACTATCTTTTGTGTTGTATCTTTAGCTCGTTGCTTAGATCGTACGGTATGCTTAGTGTAGACGCTTTATACTTGGATGCTTCGGTATGCGGTATTTGTTTATGTGGCGTATTCATTTTATACATATATATGTATGTAGTATATTATCATTCACTAAGCGTTAGCTTACCCTCTCGTTGTTGACTCTTTTTATAGATACGATGCGGACGGTGGCTCGGGTAAGCGCGAGGACTAGAAGACTTGCATAGTTGCTTTAGTGACTTGCTTTTGGATCGTTTAGGATTGGGTAGTGTATCCCCAATCGCCATGCTCGGCTTTGTTTGTATTAAAAGTCTTTTGGTCAAATGTTGTATTTCGGTACTTAAGGTGGCAAAATGGGTCAATGTGGGACCCACTTCGTAAACTCAATTTTATTAATTAAACGTGCTAGTTTTATATATATAAATTTACGGTTAAAAGCGTTTTGGCTAAAAATGTCGGGAACTAGTCAAACATTTTCGTTAAATTGACTTCCGGGGACAGCGGGCTGTCCAGGTGGTTTGGCGCGCCGCGCACCCACCTGGCGCGCCGCGCAAATGAACTGCACCAGAATTTTTTTTTTATGTTGTGAAATTTAACGAGAATTGTCGTGGTTTGGTTTGGGTTGTTACAAGTGGTATCAGAGCATGGTCTAAGGGATTTAGGTGACTTGAGATAAGTGCCTAGACTTAGACTTTTGTGTGCGCGTAATTTGTTGCGGGACTTGTAGGATTACGGGTCAGGAACGGGTTTAGTTAGTGCCTTGTTTATAGGTTGAATAACGTGTATATTAGTAATGCGGATATTATGAATATATTATTTGTGTTGTGGTAATAATTCTCGCGTGTGTTTGTACCGCGTAGAATTTTGGTTGTGTTTGTGTATGGTTATTATCATCGAGCGAGGCGGTCGTTGTACTAACGAGTCGATGCGGCGTGCGTGCGTAATAAGAACTTGCAGACCTTATTACGGGTGCAAATCGTGTCTAACGAGTGATGTACGACGAGTGTTTAGCAAGATGGGGTGGTGTTGTGCGTGTCGTTTCATACGTGCGTGGACTAATCGTTTTGCATTCTTTAGAATGACGACGCGAAACGAGACCGGGACGAACGACACGGAATTTAACGCTAGAGTTACGGCCGCCGTTGCGGAGCAAATGAGGGCGTTTCGAGAAGAAATGGATGGGAAGTATTCCGAATTCCAAAATAGGGGTGAAATGGAGCGTTGTCTTAAGAGCTTCATGAGGACTAAACCCCCTATGTATGATGGGAAACCGGATCCTTTGGTGAGTACGACTTGGGTTTCGGATGTCGAAGGGTGTTTTCGTACTATGGAATGCCCTCCCGAGAAAAAGACGAGACTCGCTACTAGTTTGTTGCGGGGTAGGTCGAAGGATTGGTTGGATGGCAAGATTGATCTTGTCGGTGGTGAGACGTTTATGGCGTTATCATGGGATGAATTTAAGGAGGAATTCTTCGAGGAGTTCCGAACTTCAGCCGATTTATCGGAATTGCGTTGTGAGTTGCGAAATTTGCAACAGGGTTCTATGGACTTGAATACTTTAAAGACGACTTTTATGTCGAAGGCTCGTTTTTGCCCGGAATATTTGGGGAACGATCGTTTGTTGATGGAGGATTTCTATCGAACTTTGAGCGATGACTTGAAAAGCAAAATTAGCCGGGGTTACGCGAAGTCGTTTGCGGAGTTATTTGCGGTGGCTAGAGGTTTCGAGTCTTATACGCGATCGAAAAAGGCCGAACCTTCAAGTGAGAGAAGGGTTATTTCTTATGGTGCTCCGAGTAAGAGGACTAAGGGTCCGAGTGCGAGTACGAGTAATGTGGTAAAGGGTGCGGTGGATTCTCGTGCGCCTAGGTGTTTCAATTGTGGCGTTAGGGGTCACAAGTTGTGGGAATGCACAATGCCGAGAAGTGATGACGGAATGTGCTACTATTGTCATAAAGAGGGACATCGCAAGCCGGATTGTCCCGAGTTGGCGGCAGCGAATGCCGCAAGGAGACGTTGAGGTACGTTTCGTTTTAATAAATATGCCTTTTGAATATTTATTTATGTGGCGTTTAGGTTCGGATTTGTTAGATGCATTGTGTTGTGCATGTTATTGTTAAGGGTGACGTTCCTAATGGAAGTACCCTGTGACGATGTTTGATTTTTGGGACGAAGGGCGTAAGACTTGGTGCAACCAAGCATTCCTTAGTATTTGGGAAATGTTACTACCAAGCCACGGAAATGGATTTGGTGTTCGATTGTTAAGCGCGTGTTCGCTTCTGTGTTGAAGTGATGAACCATGGGGTTCGTCGGGTGATTGGAACCTTTGAGGCCGAGTGTTTAAAATCTCGATGTGTGTTGGTAATGGAGTCTTTATGACGCGACATTAGGTGCCTCTTTTATACCTACTAGCGTGGTGTCGACTCCGATTGTGCTGTGGTTACATTGTACTTAGGGTACCGGGAGAAACCCGTAGGTACATGAGTGACTAGGTGAAACTTGACAAACTAAAGCAATTGGATAATTGCGAGGGTATGGTTTGTGTAATCGTGGTACACTTTTCGTTCGAAGTGTTTAAGGATTGATTGAAATCCTTCGTGTGCTCAAGGTTAGAGCAAGGTGTGGTGATGGGTCGTGTGTACCCAATTGTTGGTAAATCCTTCAAACGAAAGTCTCTTATAAACCAAGACATTCTTGGAACGTTCTTCGAATATCTTACAAACTAATCTCGCCTTAAATAGTTGTGCCGAAGAATTCTGGCCGACTCTAGACAAGATTTCATCAATCATGTCTCCGGGTAGGTCTCTTAAAATATTGGGTTGTCTATCCATTTTGTGTTTTTAAACTGTAAAATAGACAAGAGTTAGATTCATAAAAAAATACTTATTAATACAAGCAATTTTTACATATATCATAAAGCATAAGAACACTATATTACATATATTACACCACACGAATACAACTATCTTATTCCGACTCGCTCGTTTCTTCTTCTTCGGTTTTGGTTCGTTTTGCCAAGTTTCTAGGGATATATGATGTTCCCCTAATACGAGCCGTCGTTGTCCACATTGGTTTAGAAAAACCTGGTGGTTTAGAGGTTCCCGGGTCATTGTTACAACTTAAGGACTTCGGGGGTTGACGATACATATAAAGTTCATCGGGGTTGGAATTAGACTTCTCTATTTTTATGCCCTTTCCCTTATTATTTTCTTTTGCCTTTTTAAATTCAGTTGGGGTAATTTCTATAACATCATCGGAATTCTCGTCGGAATCCGATTCATCGGAGAATTGGTAATCCTCCCAATATTTTGCTTCCTTGGCGGAAACACCATTGACCATAATTAACCTTGGTCGGTTGGTTGAGGATTTTCTTTTACTTAACCGTTTTATTATTTTCCCCACCGGTTCTATTTCTTCATCCGGTTCCGATTCTTCTTCCGGTTCCGATTCTTCTTCCGGTTCCGACTCTTCTTCCGGTTCCTCTTCGGGAACTTGTGAATCAGTCCACGAATCATTCCAATTTACATTTGACTCTTCATTATTATTAGGTGAGTCAATGGGACTTGTTCTAGAGGTAGACATCTATCACATAATATCAAACACGTTAAGAGATTAATATATCACATAATATTCATATGTTAAAAATATATAGTTTCCAACAAAAATGTTAAGCAATCATTTTTAAAGAAAACACGGTCGAAGTCCAGACTCACTAATGCATCCTAACAAACTCGATAAGACACACTAATGCAAATTTTCTGGTTCTCTAAGACCAACGCTCGGATACCAACTGAAATGTCCCGTTCTTATTGATTAAAAACGTTCCATATTAATTGATTTCGTTGCGAGGTTTTGACCTCTATATGAGACGTTTTTCAAAGACTGCATTCATTTTAAAACAAACCATAACCTTTATTTCATCAATAAAGGTTTAAAAAGCTTTACGTAGATTATCAAATAATGATAATCTAAAATATCCTGTTTACACACGACCATTACATAATGGTTTACAATACAAATATGTTACAACAAAATAAGTTTCTTGAATGCAGTTTTTACACAATATCATACAAGCATGGACTCCAAATCTCGTCCTTATTTAAGTATGCGACAGCGGAAGCTCTTAATAATCACCTGAGAATAAACATGCTTAAAACGTCAACAAAAATGTTGGTGAGTTATAGGTTTAACCTATATATATCAAATCATAATAATAGACCACAAGATTTCATATTTCAATACACATCCCATACATAGAGATAAAAATCATTCATATGGTGAACACCTGGTAACCGACATTAACAAGATGCATATATAAGAATATCCCCATCATTCCGGGACACCCTTCGGATATGATATAAATTTCGAAGTACTAAAGCATCCGGTACTTTGGATGGGGTTTGTTAGGCCCAATAGATCTATCTTTAGGATTCGCGTCAATTAGGGTGTCTGTTCCCTAATTCATAGATTACCAGACTTAATAAAAAGGGGCATATTCGATTTCGATAATTCAACCATAGAATGTAGTTTCACGTACTTGTGTCTATTTTGTAAATCATTTATAAAACCTGCATGTATTCTCATCCCAAAAATATTAGATTTTAAAAGTGGGACTATAACTCACTTTCACAGATTTTTACTTCGTCGGGAAGTAAAACTTGGCCACTGGTTGATTCACGAACCTATAACAATATATACATATATATCAAAGTATGGTCAAAATATATTTACAACACTTTTAATATATTTTGATGTTTTAAGTTTATTAAGTCAGCTGTCCTCGTTAGTACCCTACAACTAGTTGTCCACAGTTAGATGTACAGAAATAAATCGATAAATATTATCTTGAATCAATCCACGACCCAGTGTATACGTATCTCAGTATTGATCACAACTCAAACTATATATATTTTGGAATCAACCTCAACCCTGTATAGCTAACTCCAACATTCACATATAGAGTGTCTATGGTTGTTCCGAAATATATATAGATGTGTCGACATGATAGGTCGAAACATTGTATACGTGTCTATGGTATCTCAAGATTACATAATATACAATACAAGTTGATTAAGTTATGGTTGGAATAGATTTGTTACAAATTTTCACGTAGCTAAAATGAGAAAAATTATCCAATCTTGTTTTACCCATAACTTCTTCATTTTAAATCCGTTTTGAGTGAATCAAATTGCTATGGTTTCATATTGAACTCTATTTTATGAATCTAAACAGAAAAAGTATAGGTTTATAGTCGGAAAAATAAGTTACAAGTCGTTTTTGTAAAGGTAGTCATTTCAGTCGAAAGAACGACGTCTAGATGACCATTTTAGAAAACATACTTCCACTTTGAGTTTAACCATAATTTTTGGATATAGTTTCATGTTCATAATAAAAATCATTTTCTCAGAATAACAACTTTTAAATCAAAGTTTATCATAGTTTTTAATTAACTAACCCAAAACAGCCCGCGGTGTTACTACGACGGCGTAAATCCGGTTTTACGGTGTTTTTCGTGTCTCCAGGTTTTAAATCATTAAGTTAGCATATCATATAGATATAGAACATGTGTTTAGTTGATTTTAAAAGTCAAGTTAGAAGGATTAACCTTTGTTTGCGAACAAGTTTAGAATTAACTAAACTATGTTCTAGTGATTACAAGTTTAAACCTTCGAATAAGATAGCTTTATATGTATGAATTGAATGATGTTATGAACATCATTACTACCTTAAGTTCCTTGGATAAACCTACTGGAAAAGTGAAAAATGGATCTAGCTTCAACGGATCCTTGGATGGCTCGAAGTTCTTGAAGCAGAATCATGACACGAAAACAAGTTCAAGTAAGATCATCACTTGAAATAAGATTGTTATAGTTATAGAAATTGAACCAAAGTTTGAATATGATTATTACCTTGTATTAGAATGATAACCTACTGTAAGAAACAAAGATTTCTTGAGGTTGGATGATCACCTTACAAGATTGGAAGTGAGCTAGCAAACTTGAAAGTATTCTTGATTTTATGTAACTAGAACTTGTAGAATATATGAAGAACACTTAGAACTTGAAGATAGAACTTGAGAGAGATCAATTAGATGAAGAAAATTGAAGAATGAAAGTGTTTGTAGGTGTTTTTGGTCGTTGGTGTATGGATTAGATATAAAGGATATGTAATTTTGTTTTCATGTAAATAAGTCATGAATGATTACTCATATTTTTGTAATTTTATGAGATATTTCATGCTAGTTGCCAAATGATGGTTCCCACATGTGTTAGGTGACTCACATGGGCTGCTAAGAGCTGATCATTGGAGTGTATATACCAATAGTACATACATCTAAAAGCTGTGTATTGTACGAGTACGAATACGGGTGCATACGAGTAGAATTGTTGATGAAACTGAACGAGGATGTAATTGTAAGCATTTTTGTTAAGTAGAAGTATTTTGATAAGTGTATTGAAGTCTTTCAAAAGTGTGTAAATACATATTAAAACACTCCACGTATATACATTTTAACTGAGTCGTTAAGTCATCGTTAGTCGTTACATGTAAGTGTTGTTTTGAAACCTTTAGGTTAACGATCTTGTTAAATGTTGTTAACCCAATGTTTATAATATCAAATGAGATTTTAAATTATTATATTATCATGATATTATCATGTATGAATATCTCTTAATATGATATATATACATTAAATGTCTTTACAACGATAATCGTTACATATATGTCTCGTTTAAAAATCATTGAGTTAGTAGTCTTGTTTTTACATATGTAGTTCATTGTTAATATACTTAATGACATGTTTACTTATCATAGTATCATATTAACTATATATATATCCATATATATGTCATCATATAGTTTTTACAAGTTTTAACGTTCGTGAATCACCGGTCAACTTGGGTGGTCAATTGTCTATATGAAACCTATTTCAATTAATCAAGTCTTAACAAGTTTGATTGCTTAACATGTTGGAAACATTTAATCATGTAAATATCAATCTCAATTAATATATATAAACATGGAAAAGTTCGGGTCACTACAGTACCTACCCGTTAAATAAATTTCGTCCCGAAATTTTAAGCTGTTGAAGGTGTTGACGAATCTTCTGGAAATAGATGCGGGTATTTCTTCTTCATCTGATCTTCACGCTCCCAGGTGAACTCGGGTCCTCTACGAGCATTCCATCGAACCTTAACAATTGGTATCTTGTTTTTCTTAAGTCTTTTAACCTCACGATCCATTATTTCGACGGGTTCTTCGATGAATTGAAGTTTTTCGTTGATTTGGATTTCATCTAACGGAATAGTGAGATCTTCTTTAGCAAAACATTTCTTCAAATTCGAGACGTGGAAATTGTTATGTACAGCCGCGAGTTGTTGAGGTAACTCTAGTCGGTAAGCTACTGGTCCGACACGATCAATAATCTTGAATGGTCCAATATATCTTGGATTTAATTTCCCTCGTTTACCAAATCGAACAACGCCTTTCCAAGGTGCAACTTTAAGCATGACCATCTCTCCAATTTCAAATTCTATATCTTTTCTTTTAATGTCAGCGTAGCTCTTTTGTCGACTTTGGGCGGTTTTCAACCGTTGTTGAATTTGGATGATCTTCTCGGTAGTTTCTTGTATAATCTCCGGACCCGTAATCTGTCTATCCCCCACTTCACTCCAACAAATTGGAGACCTGCACTTTCTACCATAAAGTGCTTCAAACGGCGCCATCTCAATGCTTGAATGGTAGCTGTTGTTGTAGGAAAATTCTGCTAACGGTAGATGTCGATCCCAACTGTTTCCGAAATCAATAACACATGCTCGTAGCATGTCTTCAAGCATTTGTATCGTCCTTTCGCTCTGCCCATCAGTTTGTGGATGATAGGCAGTACTCATGTCTAGACGAGTTCCTAATGCTTGCTGTAATGTCTGCCAGAATCTTGAAATAAATCTGCCATCCCTATCAGAGATAATAGAGATTGGTATTCCATGTCTGGAGACAACTTCCTTCAAATACAGTCGTGCTAACTTCTCCATCTTGTCATCTTCTCTTATTGGTAGGAAGTGTGCCGATTTGGTGAGACGATCAACTATTACCCAAATAGTATCAAAACCACTTGCAGTCCTTGGCAATTTAGTGATGAAATCCATGGTAATGTTTTCCCATTTCCATTCCGGGATTTCGGGTTGTTGAAGTAGACCTGATGGTTTTTGATGCTCAGCTTTGACCTTAGAACACGTCAAACATTCTCCTACGTATTTAGCAACATCGACTTTCATACCCGGCCACCAAAAATGTTTCTTGAGATCCTTGTACATCTTCCCCGTTCCAGGATGTATTGAGTATCTGGTTTTATGAGCTTCTCTAAGTACCATTTCTCTCATATCTCCAAATTTTGGTACCCAAATCCTTTCAGCCCTATACCGGGTTCCATCTTCCCGAATATTAAGATGCTTCTCCGATCCTTTGGGTATTTCATCCTTTAAATTTCCCTCTTTTAAAACTCCTTGTTGCGCCTCCTTTATTTGAGTAGTAAGGTTATTATGAATCATTATATTCATAGATTTTACTCGAATGGGTTCTCTGTCCTTCCTGCTCAAGGCATCGGCTACCACATTTGCCTTCCCCGGGTGGTAACGAATCTCAAAGTCGTAATCATTCAATAATTCAATCCACCTACGCTGCCTCATATTCAGTTGTTTCTGATTAAATATGTGTTGAAGACTTTTGTGGTCAGTATATATAATACTTTTGACCCCATATAAGTAGTGCCTCCAAGTCTTTAATGCAAAAACAACCGCGCCTAATTCCAAATCATGCGTCGTATAATTTTGTTCGTGAATCTTCAATTGTCTAGACGCATAAGCAATCACCTTCGTTCGTTGCATTAATACACAACCGAGACCTTGCTTTGATGCGTCACAATAAATCACAAAATCATCATTCCCTTCAGGCAATGACAATATAGGTGCCGTAGTTAGCTTTTTCTTCAATAACTGAAACGCTTTCTCTTGTTCATCCTTCCATTCAAATTTCTTCCCTTTATGCGTTAATGCAGTCAAGGGTTTTGCTATTCTGGAAAAGTCTTGGATGAACCTTCTGTAGTAACCAGCTAGTCCTAAAAACTGGCGTATGTGTTTCGGAGTTTTCGGGGTTTCCCACTTTTCAACAGTTTCTATCTTTGCCGGATCCACCTTAATACCTTCTTTGTTCACTATGTGACCGAGGAATTGAACTTCTTCCAACCAAAATGCACACTTTGAAAACTTAGCGTACAATTCTTCCTTCCTCAATACTTCTAACACCTTTCTCAAATGTTCACCGTGTTCTTGGTCATTCTTTGAGTAAATAAGTATGTCATCAATGAAAACAATGACAAACTTGTCAAGGTATGGTCCACACACTCGGTTCATAAGGTCCATGAACACAGCTGGTGCATTAGTTAAACCAAACGGCATGACCATAAACTCGTAATGACCGTAACGTGTTCTGAAAGCAGTCTTTGGAATATCATCTTCTTTCACCCGCATTTGATGATACCCGGAACGTAAGTCAATCTTTGAATAAACAGACGAGCCTTGTAGTTGATCAAATAAGTCGTCGATTCTCGGTAGTGGGTAGCGGTTCTTGATGGTAAGTTTGTTCAACTCTCGGTAGTCGATACACAACCTGAATGTACCATCTTTCTTCTTGACAAACAAAATAGGAGCTCCCCACGGTGATGTGCTTGGTCGAATGAAACCACGCTCTAAAAGTTCTTGTAATTGGCTTTGCAGTTCTTTCATCTCGCTGGGTGCGAGTCTGTAAGGAGCACGAGCTATTGGTGCAGCTCCTGGTACAAGATCTATTTGAAATTCAACGGATCGATGTGGGGGTAATCCCGGTAATTCTTTCGGAAATACATCAGGAAATTCTTTTGCAATGGGAACATTATTGATGCTCTTTTCTTCAGTTTGTACTTTCTCGACGTGTGCTAGAACAGCATAGCAACCTTTTCTTATTAGTTTTTGTGCCTTCAAATTACTAATAAGATGTAGCTTCGTGTTGCCCTTTTCTCCGTACACCATTAAGGGTTTTCCTTTTTCTCGTATAATGCGAATTGCATTTTTGTAACAAACGATCTCTGCTTTTACTTCTTTCAACCAGTCCATACCGATTATCACATCAAAACTCCCTAACTCTACTGGTATCAAATCAATCTTAAATGTTTCGCTAACCAGTTTAATTTCTCGATTCCGACATATATTATCTGCTGAAATTAATTTACCATTTGCTAATTCGAGTAAAAATTTACTATCCAAAGGCGTCAATGGACAACTTAATTTAGCACAAAAATCTCTACTCATATAGCTTCTATCCGCACCCGAATCAAATAAAACGTAAGCAGATTTATTGTCAATAAGAAACGTACCCGTAACAAGCTCCGGGTCTTCCTGTGCCTCTACCGCATTAATATTGAAAACTCTTCCACGGCCTTGTCCATTCGTGTTCTCCTGGTTCGGGCAATTTCTAATAATGTGGCCTGGTTTTCCACATTTATAACAAACTACATTGGTATAACTTGCTCCGACACTACTTGCTCCGCCATTACTCGTTCCGACACCATTTGTTCCTTTCGTTCTATTAACCCCTGGTCCGTAGACCTCACACTTCGCCGCGCTATGACCATTTCTTTTACACTTGTTGCAAAATTTGGTGCAGAACCCCGAGTGATTCTTTTCACACCTTTGGCATAGCTGCTTCTGATTGTTGTTGTTGTTGCGGTTATTATTGTTGTTGGGATGATTGTTGTAGTTGTTGTTGTTGTTGTTGTTGTTGTTGGGCCGTTTGTTGTAGTTGCGATTGATGTTGCGATTGTTGGGATAATTGTTGCGATTATTGTTGTAATTGCTGTTGTTGTTGTATTGGTGATTCTTATCACCGTTTTCCTCCCACTTTCTTTTGACTTGCTTCACATTGGCCTCTTCAGCAGTCTGTTCTTTAATTCTTTCTTCAATCTGGTTCACTAGTTTGTGAGCCATTCTACATGCCTGTTGTATGGAGGCGGGCTCGTGTGAACTTATATCTTCTTGGATTCTTTCCGGTAATCCTTTCAGAAACGCGTCGATCTTCTCTTCCTCATCTTCGAATGCTCCCGGACACAATAGGCACAATTCTGTGAATCGTCTTTCGTACGTGGTAATATCAAATCCTTGGGTTCGTAAGCCTCTAAGTTCTGTCTTGAGCTTATTGACCTCGGTTCTGGGACGGTACTTCTCGTTCATCAAGTGCTTGAATGCTGACCACGGTAGTGCGTACGCATCATCTTGTCCCACTTGCTCTAGATAGGTATTCCACCATGTTAACGCAGAACCTGTGAAGGTATGCGTAGCGTACTTCACTTTGTCCTCTTCAGTACACTTACTTATGGCAAACACCGATTCAACCTTCTCGGTCCACCGTTTCAATCCGATCGGTCCTTCGGTTCCATCAAATTCCAAAGGTTTGCAGGCAGTGAATTCTTTGTAGGTGCATCCTACACGATTTCCTGTACTGCTAGATCCAAGGTTATTGTTGGTATGTAGCGCAGCCTGTACTGCGGCTATGTTTGAAGCTAGAAAAGTACGGAATTCCTCTTCATTCATATTCACGGTGTGTCGAGTAGTCGGTGCCATTTCCTTCAAAATAGTTAAATGGAACAAGTTAATCATACAGAATATTAAGAGTAGTTAATAGTATTTCGTAGCATAATATGAACTCATTTATAAAAGCTTTTTCTTCATATTAGCGTTTTATAAGTTTAAATTCGGGTAGTACCTACCCGTTAAGTTCATACTTAGTAGCTAATATACAATTCAACTACTACAATTCTATATGAAAAACTGATTATAATAATATTTCGCGTTCAAACTTTTATACAATATTTTACAAACTTACAATACCGCTTATTTTACATAAAGCATGAAATATAGCACACAATAACTTTGATACAAGATAGTTGTGAAGACAATTCTAGCTAGTACACAAGTCGTTCAGCAAAGGCAATAAAGACACGTAATTCATACGTCCAGAAACAAGTCATGCATTCTGGTTTTACTAGGACTACTTCCCATCCTTGGTCTTGTGCAACATAACCGTTATGGCCGTTGATAAGACAGCGTGTTGTAACGTCATCAAAGGGACGAGGGTTACGTAATGTCCAACAGTCCCGTAATAATCTAAAAACCTCATTTCTTACCCCAATTACCGACTCCGTCACTTGTGGAAACGTTTTGTTTAATAGTTGTAGCCCGATGTTCTTGTTCTCACTTTGGTGAGAAGCGAACATTACTAATCCGTAAGCATAACATGCTTCTTTATGTTGCATGTTAGCCACTTTTTCTAAATCACGAAGTCCAATATTCGGATATATTGAGTCAAAATAATTTCTTAACCCGTTGCGTAAAATAGCATTTGGGTTCCCCGCAATATATGCGTCAAAGTAAACACATCGTAACTTATGGGTTTCCCAATGTGATATCCCCCATCTTTCAAACGAAAGTCTCTTATAAACCAAGACATTCTTGGAACGTTCTTCGAATATCTTACAAACTAATCTCGCCTTAAATAGTTGTGCCGAAGAATTCTGGCCGACTCTAGACAAGATTTCATCAATCATGTCTCCGGGTAGGTCTCTTAAAATATTGGGTTGTCTATCCATTTTGTGTTTTTAAACTGTAAAATAGACAAGAGTTAGATTCATAAAAAAATACTTATTAATACAAGCAATTTTTACATATATCATAAAGCATAAGAACACTATATTACATATATTACACCACACGAATACAACTATCTTATTCCGACTCGCTCGTTTCTTCTTCTTCGGTTTTGGTTCGTTTTGCCAAGTTTCTAGGGATATATGATGTTCCCCTAATACGAGCCGTCGTTGTCCACATTGGTTTAGAAAAACCTGGTGGTTTAGAGGTTCCCGGGTCATTGTTACAACTTAAGGACTTCGGGGGTTGACGATACATATAAAGTTCATCGGGGTTGGAATTAGACTTCTCTATTTTTATGCCCTTTCCTTTATTATTTTCTTTTGCCTTTTTAAATTCAGTTGGGGTAATTTCTATAACATCATCGGAATTCTCGTCGGAATCCGATTCATCGGAGAATTGGTAATCCTCCCAATATTTTGCTTCCTTGGCGGAAACACCATTGACCATAATTAACCTTGGTCGGTTGGTTGAGGATTTTCTTTTACTTAACCGTTTTATTATTTTCCCCACCGGTTCTATTTCTTCATCCGGTTCCGATTCTTCTTCCGGTTCCGATTCTTCTTCCGGTTCCGACTCTTCTTCCGGTTCCTCTTCGGGAACTTGTGAATCAGTCCACGAATCATTCCAATTTACATTTGACTCTTCATTATTATTAGGTGAGTCAATGGGACTTGTTCTAGAGGTAGACATCTATCACATAATATCAAACACGTTAAGAGATTAATATATCACATAATATTCATATGTTAAAAATATATAGTTTCCAACAAAAATGTTAAGCAATCATTTTTAAAGAAAACACGGTCGAAGTCCAGACTCACTAATGCATCCTAACAAACTCGATAAGACACACTAATGCAAATTTTCTGGTTCTCTAAGACCAACGCTCGGATACCAACTGAAATGTCCCGTTCTTATTGATTAAAAACGTTCCATATTAATTGATTTCGTTGCGAGGTTTTGACCTCTATATGAGACGTTTTTCAAAGACTGCATTCATTTTAAAACAAACCATAACCTTTATTTCATCAATAAAGGTTTAAAAAGCTTTACGTAGATTATCAAATAATGATAATCTAAAATATCCTGTTTACACACGACCATTACATAATGGTTTACAATACAAATATGTTACAACAAAATAAGTTTCTTGAATGCAGTTTTTACACAATATCATACAAGCATGGACTCCAAATCTCGTCCTTATTTAAGTATGCGACAGCGGAAGCTCTTAATAATCACCTGAGAATAAACATGCTTAAAACGTCAACAAAAATGTTGGTGAGTTATAGGTTTAACCTATATATATCAAATCATAATAATAGACCACAAGATTTCATATTTCAATACACATCCCATACATAGAGATAAAAATCATTCATATGGTGAACACCTGGTAACCGACATTAACAAGATGCATATATAAGAATATCCCCATCATTCCGGGACACCCTTCGGATATGATATAAATTTCGAAGTACTAAAGCATCCGGTACTTTGGATGGGGTTTGTTAGGCCCAATAGATCTATCTTTAGGATTCGCGTCAATTAGGGTGTCTGTTCCCTAATTCATAGATTACCAGACTTAATAAAAAGGGGCATATTCGATTTCGATAATTCAACCATAGAATGTAGTTTCACGTACTTGTGTCTATTTTGTAAATCATTTATAAAACCTGCATGTATTCTCATCCCAAAAATATTAGATTTTAAAAGTGGGACTATAACTCACTTTCACAGATTTTTACTTCGTCGGGAAGTAAAACTTGGCCACTGGTTGATTCACGAACCTATAACAATATATACATATATATCAAAGTATGGTCAAAATATATTTACAACACTTTTAATATATTTTGATGTTTTAAGTTTATTAAGTCAGCTGTCCTCGTTAGTACCCTACAACTAGTTGTCCACAGTTAGATGTACAGAAATAAATCGATAAATATTATCTTGAATCAATCCACGACCCAGTGTATACGTATCTCAGTATTGATCACAACTCAAACTATATATATTTTGGAATCAACCTCAACCCTGTATAGCTAACTCCAACATTCACATATAGAGTGTCTATGGTTGTTCCGAAATATATATAGATGTGTCGACATGATAGGTCGAAACATTGTATACGTGTCTATGGTATCTCAAGATTACATAATATACAATACAAGTTGATTAAGTTATGGTTGGAATAGATTTGTTACAAATTTTCACGTAGCTAAAATGAGAAAAATTATCCAATCTTGTTTTACCCATAACTTCTTCATTTTAAATCCGTTTTGAGTGAATCAAATTGCTATGGTTTCATATTGAACTCTATTTTATGAATCTAAACAGAAAAAGTATAGGTTTATAGTCGGAAAAATAAGTTACAAGTCGTTTTTGTAAAGGTAGTCATTTCAGTCGAAAGAACGACGTCTAGATGACCATTTTAGAAAACATACTTCCACTTTGAGTTTAACCATAATTTTTGGATATAGTTTCATGTTCATAATAAAAATCATTTTCTCAGAATAACAACTTTTAAATCAAAGTTTATCATAGTTTTTAATTAACTAACCCAAAACAGCCCGCGGTGTTACTACGACGGCGTAAATCCGGTTTTACGGTGTTTTTCGTGTCTCCAGGTTTTAAATCATTAAGTTAGCATATCATATAGATATAGAACATGTGTTTAGTTGATTTTAAAAGTCAAGTTAGAAGGATTAACCTTTGTTTGCGAACAAGTTTAGAATTAACTAAACTATGTTCTAGTGATTACAAGTTTAAACCTTCGAATAAGATAGCTTTATATGTATGAATTGAATGATGTTATGAACATCATTACTACCTTAAGTTCCTTGGATAAACCTACTGGAAAAGTGAAAAATAGATCTAGCTTCAACGGATCCTTGGATGGCTCGAAGTTCTTGAAGCAGAATCATGACACGAAAACAAGTTCAAGTAAGATCATCACTTGAAATAAGATTGTTATAGTTATAGAAATTGAACCAAAGTTTGAATATGATTATTACCTTGTATTAGAATGATAACCTACTGTAAGAAACAAAGATTTCTTGAGGTTGGATGATCACCTTACAAGATTGGAAGTGAGCTAGCAAACTTGAAAGTATTCTTGATTTTATGTAACTAGAACTTGTAGAATATATGAAGAACACTTAGAACTTGAAGATAGAACTTGAGAGAGATCAATTAGATGAAGAAAATTGAAGAATGAAAGTGTTTGTAGGTGTTTTTGGTCATTGGTGTATGGATTAGATATAAAGGATATGTAATTTTGTTTTCATGTAAATAAGTCATGAATGATTACTCATATTTTTGTAATTTTATGAGATATTTCATGCTAGTTGCCAAATGATGGTTCCCACATGTGTTAGGTGACTCACATGGGCTGCTAAGAGCTGATCATTGGAGTGTATATACCAATAGTACATACATCTAAAAGCTGTGTATTGTACGAGTACGAATACGGGTGCATACGAGTAGAATTGTTGATGAAACTGAACGAGGATGTAATTGTAAGCATTTTTGTTAAGTAGAAGTATTTTGATAAGTGTATTGAAGTCTTTAAAAAGTGTGTAAATACATATTAAAACACTCCATGTATATACATTTTAACTGAGTCGTTAAGTCATCGTTAGTCGTTACATGTAAGTGTTGTTTTGAAACCTTTAGGTTAACGATCTTGTTAAATGTTGTTAACCCAATGTTTATAATATCAAATGAGATTTTAAATTATTATATTATCATGATATTATCATGTATGAATATCTCTTAATATGATATATATACATTAAATGTCTTTACAACGATAATCGTTACATATATGTCTCGTTTAAAAATCATTGAGTTAGTAGTCTTGTTTTTACATATGTAGTTCATTGTTAATATACTTAATGACATGTTTACTTATCATAGTATCATATTAACTATATATATATCCATATATATGTCATCATATAGTTTTTACAAGTTTTAACGTTCGTGAATCACCGGTCAACTTGGGTGGTCAATTGTCTATATGAAACCTATTTCAATTAATCAAGTCTTAACAAGTTTGATTGCTTAACATGTTGGAAACATTTAATCATGTAAATATCAATCTCAATTAATATATATAAACATGGAAAAGTTCGGGTCACTACAATTTAGTTGTGGAAGGCGATTCGTTGGAAAGAATTGCTTAGGAAGTCGGATTGAGACTTATGTCGAGGACCGTAGGGTGAGGTCTGTTTGGTTAAGTGATGAGGATCACGAGGACGTGATCGAGTTTAAGTGGGGGAGAGTTGTAAGACCCGAATATTTATTTTGTATACTTGTTTATTAAAGGCATATGAGATCGGGCTTCGTTGAATATTTATATATATTAAAATTGGAAAAGAGCTGAATCTGTCAATCTGCGCGCCGCGCAAAGCGGCCGCGCGCCGCGCAAACGCGCTGACAGAACCTATCTTATTTTATTTATTTTAAATGAAGGGTATTTGGGTAATTTCACATGGGGCCAGATTTGTGGGCATTATCAGTTGGTTTAGATCCAACTTTGGATCATTTCACATCCATTCATCATCCTCATCCATTCTTAGAGAGAGAGAGAGATCTAGAGAGAGATTTGAGGTTTTGGGGAAGAAGAAGCTCGAATCGATCAAAGTCTCGGGTTTTAAAGTTGTTCCTTTCGTTCTCGGCTACGCGGTGATAGTATTGGTAAGCTCAAACTCCGAATTTCATTTATTTAATTTGATATTCAAGTTAGGGTTTTGAGTTAATTTGTTGTAATACCCTTTTAGGTGATGAAATGGGTTTAGTGATGCTAGTAATCGGGTTTATTGTTAATTGTTGGTGGATTTTGGGTTGGTGAACAAATTGGCCATGTTTAGAACTTGAAATTTAGTTTAATCACTTTAGTTAGCGATTATGGAAGTATTGGAACCCATTGGAGGTTGTTTGGTTGACTAACTTTGACTTTGGGTCAAATTAGGGTTTGGTGGTGACTATGACCCGATTGGCGATTTAATGAGGTTTATAAACTTAAAATGGATTAAGTTGATGTATAGAACCGAGTTAAATGTGTTTTGGTGTCAAAACCTGTAAAGGATGAGATTTTGGCCTTTATGGGTCAAAATTAGGGTTTAAGTGTCAAAATGGGTATGACACGTGTTTAACACTTGAGTTCGGGTTTAATTGGCATATTATGACCATTCTCACTTGTGTTAGTGATTATTGGTTGGTTTGGGTACGGTTTGTGCTTGGAAGTGCATTTGGGTCGAAATGGCACTAAGTGACGAATTGGGTTAATTTGTGAATCCAATCTAATTGTGTTGTGGTATTTGTGATAATGGAATAGGTATTTTCCATTGGCGAGTTGCGGTTTACTTGGAAGCTTTCTTCAAGACTTCAAGGTGAGTGATATTATCCTATATGCATATGTATGTGTAGGATGGGTGCGGGTCGGGTGAAGTGATTCTCGGTTATAGAGCTCACTTCACATATAGGTGGATTTGAAGGACTTGTGTATGAGTCCAATTGGCACGTTGTGCGTCTTGGTTGACCATCTTTGGCGAAGTACACGTTTGTGTGCACGTTATCACACTTGGTTGTGATTTGGTTGTTATAACCCTAATGGCGAAGGGTTGATATGGTTGTGTGGTGGATTTTATAATCCCGTGACCGTGGGTTTTTGTATTGTGAAATGAATCTCGGGTAGTGCGGATTCATGGTGACTCGGGTTGTTCGGTCACCTTATCGGAGGTAATGAATCTCGGGTAGTGCGGATTCATGATGACTCGGGTTGTTCGGTCATCTTATGGTTGAGAAGTGAATTTCGGGTTGTGCGAATTCACAAGGCTCGGGTTGTTCGGCCAATGTTCGTGTGTTTGAGGTTAAGGGGTTAACCTTGTTCGTTTATATTGTTATATATATATTAATGTGTTGTTGTGTTGTAGCTAACCCTCCGGGTGTAGCTATTTGGCGATGTTTACTTTGTCGTTGATGGACTATCTTTTGTGTTGTATCTTTAGCTCGTTGCTTAGATCGTACGGTATGCTTAGTGTAGACGCTTTATACTTGGATGCTTCGGTATGCGGTATTTGTTTGTGTGGCGTATTCATTTTATACATATATATGTATGTAGTATATTATCATTCACTAAGCGTTAGCTTACCCTCTCGTTGTTGACTCTTTTTATAGATACGATGCGGACGGTGGCTCGGGTAAGCGCGAGGACTAGAAGACTTGCATAGTTGCTTTAGTGACTTGCTTTTGGATCGTTTAGGATTGGGTAGTGTATCCCCAATCGCCATGCTCGGCTTTGTTTGTATTAAAAGTCTTTTGGTCAAATGTTGTATTTCGGTACTTAAGGTGGCAAAATGGGTCAATGTGGGACCCACTTCGTAAACTCAATTTTATTAATTAAACGTGCTAGTTTTATATATATAAATTTACGGTTAAAAGCGTTTTGGCTAAAAATGTCGGGAACTAGTCAAACATTTTCGTTAAATTGACTTCCGGGGACAGCGGGCTGTCCAGGTGGTTTGGCGCGCCGCGCACCCACCTGGCGCGCCGCGCAAATGAACTGCACCAGAATTTTTTTTTTATGTTGTGAAATTTAACGGGAATTGTCGTGGTTTGGTTTGGGTTGTTACAAATACCTTGCTCCTTACTTATCTTAAATCCTTACAGAAGAATTTTCCTCATTCTTTTGATCTTAGAAAAATTCTAAGATATCATTGTATCCTTCGTTATAAATATCCTCTATATTTTTGAAGATATCCTCATAACGATTCTTGTTCGCAATTAATTATCTCTTTGCGATATCTTTATTATATCATAAAGGAAACTGTATTAGTTTCTATATTCTTTAAAATTCAAGTTTAAATTACAAATGTTTTGAAGAAGTGTTGGGAATTGAAGCATGAGTTAGTATAATATAATGACGTCAGGCCAACGTGATTATATTATAGTAAGTCATGCTAAATTTTTAATGGAAGATGATGATTTATAGACTTTATAATCATCATTTTCCATGTTACACGACTCTTACATTCTACTTAATCTCTGAGCATATCAAGAAAATATATTCTTGATAGTTCTATCCTCAGTAAATCTGGTAATTTACCAAATCAAATCATGATATTACGCTTAGAACAGTAGGTCCATTCGAAACTCCATACCTACAAATTCTGGACCATTACTCGCTTGACTTGAAGTCGGGAAGGAAAAACAAGAGCATAGAGCTCCGACATATAAGGGAAAATATAAAGCTCGATAACAACACAAAAATTACAAACCGTGTATATCAATACGTATCGCAACGTAAAGACACGGGAGAATTAAAAATACTATAAACCCAAGGTAATAGTAGAACTGGATGAAGAAGAACGATAGATATAAAAGTCAGGACTATATCCAAAATTAGAACTGGATGAAGCATATTGACGAATCTTTTGGAAGTATGATTTGAGGAAGAAGGTATAGAAGTAGTGAAGATAATGAAACGAAAGAAGCTAATTTATAGCGAAATTCTAGACACAGCAATCGAGGCAATTCACCGCATTTAATCAAAGAAAATCACAAATTCCTTAATTACCGGAGAATCAGATCTTATAGATTACGAAAATTTCCTTTAAATTCCTTAAATTCCGGAAATCAATCGTGACTACGTCAAAAGTTAAGGCGAACATTTAATTTCCTCATTTCACTCTTTTGTGATAGCTTCGTTTATACTCTTCCTATAATCGAATCGTTTTATCCATATTACCAATGTTGATAAAACTCTATTTTCAACTCACATTCATCATTCTTGTTGTAAATAATGACAATCTCTATCAAATTTCACGACTACGATTTTCATGAACTCCTCTCTATTTTGTCTACCCTAGCGTGGTGGCATAAAAGCTCAAGGTTTAAATGAGCTCAATATTATTCAGAACACATTTCCTGTATCCAATTTACTGAAATGACTTGTAAAACATCATCATTTTGAATGATCTCCGCATTAATAATAAAATGCACTTCGTAGAAGAACTTGTAGAAATTATGGTTTTTATGATTTTAATTCTTGAAACAGAACAATATTCTATCCGTTGGAATTCACGCAAGGCCCCGAGCATACCTGGGAACGTGAAAACCAAATAAAAAGTAAATATCCTCGTCTATGTACGAACAACACCGATTGATGGCAACAACTAAATTTTGGGACGAAATTTCTTTTAACGGGTAGGTACTATGACAACCCTCATATTTTCATACTTGAATTGACTAATTTGCCTATAGGGTTGTTATCCATACGTAATATATAATTAAATTCGACGTTGATCAAATATTTATTTTTAGTCGACACTTTTTGTTAACTAAAGTTTACACTAATTATATAAAATAACTTTAGTTAATATTAATATTAATGCGTATTATATTTAAAACTATATGTAACAAAATTATTAATTAAATGATAAGTTATTTTAATCATTATATATATATATATATATATATTTAGCTTATAAAAAAATAAGATTTTTTTATAAATTAAATAATGAGCCCATGAAATTTGACTAATATTTTTTTTATTTTTTTTTCAAAAACAATCTTATCAAAAACATTTTCCACATTTTTTTTTCATTTTTGTCAAATATGGCATTCTTGAAATTTTTATTTTTTTATTTTTTTTCTTTTTCACCTACCATTTTTAACTATAAATACCACATACATTTCTCATTTCAAACTTGCACATTAATCTCTCATTTCTCTCTTTGAAGAATTACTACTAGTAAGTATTCTTTTCTTACTTTTATTTTTTTTACTTTTTACTTCTAACTTTTTTTTTACTATTTTACTTCAGTTATTATTTTTACCAAAACATGTAAATAATGTTATAAATTATATGTAATTAAAAATAAAATAAATAACATGTATATACTATTACTATTACTAGCACCTATAACCTACTACTTATATTGTAACATAAAAACATTTTGGGATATGTATTAGAGATGTATAGATCTTCGAACATTCTTGACGAATGGTTTCTATGATATTCTAGGCAGAGGGTTTGGACTTCTGATTTAAAGGGTCCTATAGCTCAAGCCCCTAGATCTAAATTAGCCATTCGAAGGGAAAGGGGTGATTGGAAGCTTATCTAATACGGCAAGTATCATAAAATGGAAAACACTGATAAAAGTAGAAACTCTCTAGTCATAGAAACTTAGTAAAATAAGAAACTTTCTAAAAATAGAAACTTTATAAAAATAGTAACTTACTAGGAATAGAAACTTAGTAAAACGAACTATACTTAAACACATACTTAAACTTAAACATGGGCAAAACACTTAACTACTCTTAAATGTCAATAGGTTGACTTTCCTGCTCACTCGTTCAACTCTTTATTCCGAGGAATAACTCTCTCTACTTACTAAGGTGAACTTCATAGCCCCACTTTTTACTATTTCATTACTGTTTACAACTTGGGGTGAGACACATGCTTGCTTTATAATTGTTTTACGCTTAGACACAAGTACTAAATTGTTAACTATGCTATCATGCTTTGATTCATGCTAAATCCCTACCGTAATATCGTTAATTGCTACGTTTAAATGCAAACTTAATTATTGTGAATAGGCCTATTGAGAGTAACGTCTCTAACCATTCGACCGTTGGTCTTTGGTTACATAATAATGATTCCACGACACTGACAGTACAAGGTGTCATAGGGTAAACTTGTTTAGTAGCGATATTACAAACTGCAGCAACACTTTTAGATTGATATATTTGGTATCAATCAAACTTAAACTAAATCTTGTGGTCTAATGCATATTATATAAACCTATGAACTTCACTCAACCTTTTTGGTTGACACTTTAAGCATGTTTTGTCTCAGGTGACGAATAAGATGATTGTTATGACTGCTACTTGATGAATTGAATGCTGCATGGAGTCTTCATTTCATTACATCTACTTTGCATTTTAAAACTATTACTATTTCAGTTTAGATTTGATGTAAACATTCTTAATGCTTCCGCTGTTTTATTAATAAAGGTTTATTTCAAAACGTCTCATATAGAGTCGTTCTCGTTTATACAACTGTAATTTGATATAATTAGTCACAAATACCCCAGGCCCTATTTGGGGGTGTGACACTAGCCTACCACCCAGTAACTGGCAACCACCAGTAGTACTTTTCCTATCTATCTTACACCCTGCAAAGTCAGCATCTGAATACCCAATTAACTCAAAATCCTGATCTTTGGGATACCAAAGACCACGTTTATAGTACCTTTCAGATACCTAAATATCCTTTTTACTGCTAGCAAATGTGACTCTTCAGGATCAGCTTGATATCTGGCACTGAGACAAGTGGCAAACATAATATCTGGTCTGCTGGCTGTGAGATAAAGTAGGGACCCAATCATACCTCTTTATTCAGTGATATTGACTGGTTCACCATTGGGATCAGCATCAATTTTGATAGATGCTGTCATTGGAGTCCCTATATCTTTTAAACAGGTCAGACCAAATTTCTTTAACATATCTTTAATATATTTATCTTGACTTATAAAAATTTCATCATCAAGTTGTTTAATTTGCAATCCTAAAAAGTATTGCAAATCTCTTTGTAAGCTCATTTCATATGCCTTTGACATAAGTTTTGAAAAATCTTGATAATGTTTCTCATTTTTAGAACCATAAATAATATCATTCACATATATCTGTACCAGCAAGAGATCACCATCTATCTCCTTTGAGAATAGAGTGGTATCAATTGTTTCAACTTTAAAATCTATACCAGTGAGATACACATGAAGTGTCTCATACCATGCTCTTGGTGCCTGTTTTAGGTCATATAGAGCTTTGTCTAACTTGTAGACATGGTCTGGATATTTACTGCTTACAAAACCAGGAGGCTGTTTGACATAGACTTCTTCTTGCAGCTTCCCATTTAGAAATGCAGACTTAACATTCATCTAGAATACCCTAAAGTTCATCTTAGCAGCATATGCCAAGAACAATCTAATAGCTTCCATCCTAGCCTCTGGTGCATATATCTCTCCATAATCCAATACTTCTTCCTGTTTGAAGCCCTGAGCTACCAATCTAGCTTTGTTTCTGATCACAATCCCATCTTCATCCATCTTATTCTTGAAAACCCACTTGGTACCAATGATCTTTTTAGTTTCATCATCAGGTTGAGGTACCAAAGTCCAAAACTTATTCCTATCAAACTGGGACATCTCTTCTTACATAGCTCCTGCCCAGATAGGATCTTTGATTGCTTCTTCAGGACATATAGGTTCAATGGTAGATACAAAGTTCACATGCATACAAAAGTTGCTTGTTGCATGTCTTCTTGTTTTAACACCACTTGCCATATTACCAATAACTTGTTCAATTAGATGCTCCTTTGTCCATCTAGTGTTATGAACATGTGAGCTTGTTGTGGAACACACAGCATCTTGATCATCAGCTGACTCAGAGGAATAAGCAGCAGTGGGAGATAGCTGTTCATTATCAGTGTAACCAGCACCAGCTTGAGATCCTTCACAACCAGTAGACCTATGCTCAAGTTGTAAAACTTCTGTAAAACTAGTAGATCCACCAGGTTTAGACACAGATGGAACAGAGTGTTCCATCTCATCATCAGAGAACCCAACAACACAGATTGGTGAGGGATTTGCTGCTAGTTCTTCTTCATCATCTAGAGCTTGCTGAGTTGGCTCTTCAAACAGTAACTCCTCATCTTCTTGACCAGAAGATGAAGTAGGGGCAGTTTCATCAAATGTAACATTAATAGATTCTTCAAAACAACCCCTTCTTTTATTGAAAACCCTATATGCCTTTGACATGTTGGAATATCCAATAAATATACCATCATCAGCATTAGCATCAAACTTACCTAGCTGATCCCCATTGTTTAGAATGAAACAGGGAGTGCCAAATACATGAAGAAATGAAATTGAGGATCTTCTGCCTTTGAGAACTTCATAAGCAGTTTTCTGATGTCTTTTCACTATTAAAGATCTATTCTGGGTAAAACATGCAGTGTTCACAGCTTCTGCTCAATATGAATTTTTCAACCCAGACTCAGCTAACATAGATCTTGCTACTTCAATGAGAGTTCTGTTTATTCTTTCTGCAACACCATTCTGTTGAGGTGTTCTCATAGCAGAAAAATTCTGTGAAATACCTTTGTCAGCACAAAATTCTTCCAAAGTAGTATTTCTGAATTCTGTACCATGATCACTTCTAAGCTGCTTCACCAGTTGCCCATTCAGTAGTTCCATTCTTTTGAAAAAATTGATAATTTCATCAGCAGTTTCACTCTTTTGCTTTAAAAAGAATACCCAAGTGTATCTAGAATATTCATCAACAATCACCAGTGTATACTTCTTCCCACTACAGCTGGCTATATTAACAGGACTAAAAAGATCCATATGAAATAGGTGAAATGATTTCTCAACAGATGAAATCTGCTTTGACTTGAATGAGGCATGATGATGCTTCTCTTTTTCACAACCAGGACACAATCTGTCTTTCACATAAGACATTGTGGGTAGCCCAGAAGAAATGTCCCGTTCATATTGATTATAAACGTTCCATATTAATTGATTTCGTCGCGAGGTTTTGACCTCTATATGAGACGTTTTTCAAAGACTGCATTCATTTTTAAAACAACCATAACCTTTATTTTATCGATAAAGCTTTAAAAAGCATTACGTAGATTATCAAGTAATGATAATCTAAAATATACCATTTACACACGACCATTAGATAATGGTTTATAATAAGAATATATTACATAAAAAAAATAAGTTTCTTGAATGCAGTTTTTTTGCATAATATCATACAAGCATGGACTCTAAATATTGTCCTTATTTTAGTATGCAACAGCGGAAGCTCTTAATAATCACCTGAGAATAAACATGCTTAAAATGTCAACAAAAATGTTGGTGAGTTATATGTTTAACCTATATATTATCAAATCATAATAATAGACCACAAGATTTCATATTTCAATATACATCCCATACATAGAGACAAAATTCATTCATATGGTGAACACCTGGTAACCGACATTAACAAGATGCATATAAGAATATTCCCTATCATTCCGGGAAATTCTTCGGACATGATAAAAATGAATTTGAAGTACTAAAGCATCCGGTACTTTGGATGGAGTTCGTTAGGCCCAATAGATCTATCTTTAGGATTCGCGTCAATTAGTAGATCGGTTTACTAATTCTTAGGTTACCAAGTAAAAGGGGCATATTCGGCTTCGATCATTCACCCATATAATGTAGTTTCATTTACTTGTGTCTATTTCATAAAACATTTATAAAACTACATGTCTATTTCGTAAAACATTTATAAAACTGCATGTATTCTCATCCCAAAATATTAGATTTTAAAAGTGGGACTATAACTCACTTTCACATATTTTTACTTCGTCGGGAAGTAAGACTTGGCCACTGGTCGATTCACGAACCTATAACAAATATGTACATATATATCAAAGTATGTTCAAAATATAATTACAACATTTTTAATACGTTTTAATGTTTTAAGTTTATTAAGTCAGCTGTCCTCGTTAGTAACCTATAACTAGTTGTCCATAGTTAGATGTACAAAAATAAATTGATATATATTATCTTGACCCAATCCACGACCCAGTGTATACACGTCTCAGGCTAGATCACAACTCAAAGTATATATATTTTTGGAATCAACCTCAACCGTGTATAGCTAACTCCAACATTACTGCATATAGAGTGTCTATGGTTGTTCCAAATAATATATATAGATGGGTCGATATGATATGTCAAAACATTTGCATACGTGTCTATGGTATCCCAAGATTACATAATATATTAGAATACATGTATAATACAATATAAGTTAGCTAGGATATGATTTGTATAGAATTGTTACAAAATTTCCCGTAGCTACAACAATCAAAAAATATCCAATCTTGTTTTACCCATAACTTCTTCGTTTTAAATCCGTTTTGAGTGAATCAAATTGCTATGGTTTCATATTGAACTCTATTTTATGAATCTAAACAGAAAATGTATAGGTTTATAGTCGGAAATATAAGTTACAAGTCATTTTTGTAAGAGATAGTCATTTCAGTCGAAAGAACGACGTCTTGATGACCATTTTGAAAAATATACTTCTACTTTGAGTTTAACCATGATTTTTGGATATAGTTTCATGTTCATAAGAAAAATTATTTTCCCAGAAGAACAACTTTTAAATCAAAGTTTATCATAGTTTTTAATTATTAAACCCAAAACAGCCCGCGGTGTTACTACGACGACGTATGTCCGGTTTTACGGTGTTTTTCGTGTTTCCAGGTTTTAAATCATTAAGTTAGCATATCATATAGATATAGAACATGTGTTTAGTTTATTTTAAAAGTCAAGTTAGAAGGATTAACTTTTGTTTGCGAACAAGTTTAGAATTAACTAAACTATGTTCTAGTGATTTCAAGTTTAAATCTTCGAATAAGATAGTTTTATATGTATGAATCGAATGATGTTATGAACATCATTACTACCTTAATTTTAGTAGGTAAACCTACTATAAATGAGAAAAATAGATCTAGCTTCAAAGGATCCTTGGATGGCTTGAAAGTTCTTGAAGCAGAATCATGACACGAAAACAAGTTCAAGTAAGATTTCCACTCGAAATAAGATTGTTATAGTTATAGAAATTGAATCAAAGTTTGAATATGAGTATTACCTTGTATTAGAAAAATATCTTACTGTAAATAAAAAAGATTTCTTGAGGTTGGATGATCACTTTACAAGATTGGAAGTAAGCTAGCAAACTTGGAAGTATTCTTGATTTTATGAAACTAGAACTTATAGAATTTATGAAGAACACTTAGAACTTGAAGATAGAACTTGAGAGAGATCAATTAGATGAAGAAAATTGAAGAATGAAAGTGTTTTTAGGTGTTTTTGGTCGTTGGTATATGGATTAGATATAAAGGATGTGTAATTTTGTTTACATGTAGATAAGTCATGAATGATTACTCATATTTTTGTAATTTTATGAGATATTTCATGCTAGTTGCCAAATGATGGTTCCCATATTTGTTTGTTGACTCACATGAGCTGCTAAGAGCTGATCATTGGAGTGTATATACCAATAGTACATACATCTAAAAGCTGTGTATTGTACGAGTACGAATACGGGTGCATACGAGTAGAATTGTTGATGAAACTGAACGAGGAAGTAATTGTAAGCATTTTTGTTAAGTAGAAGTATTTTGATAAGTGTCTTGAAGTCTTTTAAAAGTGTAAGAATACATATTAAAACACTACATGTATATACATTTTAACTGAGTCGTTAAGTCATCGTTAGTCGTTACATGTAAATGTTGTTTTGAAACCTTTAGGTTAACGATCTTGTTAAATGTTGTTAAATCATTGTTTATTATATCTAAAGAGATGTTAAATTTTTACATTATCATGATATTATGATATATTAATATATCTTAGTATGATATATATACAGTTAAATGTTGTTACAACGATAGTCGTTACATATATGTCTCGTTTCGAAATCATTAAGTTAGTAGTCTTGTTTTTACATATGTAGTTCATTGTTAATACACTTAATGACATGTTTACTTATAATTTATCATGATTAAATATAGTGTATCAATATCTTAATATGATTCATATGTATTTAGTAAGATGTTGTTATAACGATAATCGTTGTATATATCGTTTCGAGTTTCTTAATTCAATAAACTCAATTTTATGTATATAACACTTTGTTAAAATACCTAATGAGATACTTACTTATCATAATATCATGTTAACTATATATATAATCAAATATATGTCATCATAAAGTTTTTACAAGTTTTAACGTTCGTGAATCACCGGTCAACTTGGGTGGTTAATTGTCTATATGAAACCTATTTAAATTAATCAAGTCTTAACAAGTTTGATTGCTTAACATATTGGAAACACTTAATCATGTAAATAACAATTTCATTTAATATATATATATATAAACATGAAAAAGTTCGGGTAACTACAGTACATACCCGTTAAATAAATTTCATCCCGAAATTTTAAGCAGTTGGAGGTGTTGACGTATCTTCTGAAAATAAGTGCGGGTATTTCTTCTTCATCTGATCTTCTCGTTCCCAGGTGAACTCGGGTCCTCTACGAGCATTCCATCGAACCTTAACAATTGGTATCTTGTTTTGTTTAAGTCTTTTAACCTCACGATCCATTATTTCGACGGGTTCTTCGATGAATTGAAGTTTTTCGTTGATTTGGATTTCGTCTAACGAAATAGTGAGATCATCTTTAGAAAAACATTTCTTCAAATTCGAGATGTGAAAAGTGTTATGTACAGCCGCGAGTTATTGAGGTAACTCAAGTCGGTAAGCTACTGGTCCGACACGGTCAATAATCTTGAATGGTCCTATATACCTTGGATTTAATTTCCCTCGTTTACCAAATCGAACAACGCCTTTCCAAGGTGCAACCTTAAGCATGACCATCTCTCCAATTTCAAATTCTATATCTTTTCTTTTAATGTCGGCGTAGCTCTTTTGTCGACTTTGGGCGGTTTTCAACCGTTGTTGAATTTGGATGATCTTCTCGGTAGTTTCTTGTATTATCTCCGAACCCGTAATCTGTCTATCCCCCACTTCACTTCAACAAATCGGAGACCTGCACTTTCTACCATAAAGTGCTTCAAACGGCGCCATCTCAATGCTTGAATGGTAGCTGTTATTGTAGGAAAATTCTGCTAACGGTAGATGTCGATCTCAACTGTTTCCGAAATCAATAACACATGCTCGTAGCATGTCTTCAAGTGTTTGTATCGTCCTTTCGCTCTGCCCATCAGTTTGTGGATGATAGGCAGTACTCATGTCTAGACGAGTTCCTAATGCTTGCTGTAATGTCTGGCAGAATCTTGAAATAAATCTGCCATCCCTATCAGATATAATAGAGATTGGTATTCCATGTCTGGAGACGACTTCCTTCAAATACAGTCGTGCTAACTTCTCCATCTTATCATCTTCTCTTATTGGCAGGAAGTGTGCTGATTTGGTGAGACGATCAACTATTACCCAAATAGTATCAAAACCACTTGCAGTCCTTGGCAATTTAGTGATGAAATCCATGGTAATGTTTTCCCATTTCCATTCCGGGATTTCGGGTTGTTGAAGTAGACCTGATGGTTTCTGATGCTCAGTTTTAACCTTAGAACACGTCAAATATTCTCCTACGTATTTAGCAACATCGGCTTTCATACCCAGCCATCAAAAATGTTTCTTGAGATCCTTGTACATCGTCCCCGTTCCAGGATGTATTGAGTATCTGGTTTTATGAGCTTCTCCAAGTACCATTTCTCTCATATCTCCAAATTTTGGTACCCAAATCCTTTCATCCCTATACCGGGTATCGTCTTCCCGAATATTAAGATGCTTCTCCGATCCTTTGGGTATTTCATCCTTTAAATTTCCCTCTTTTAAAACTCCTTGTTGCGCCTCCTTTATTTGAGTAGTAAGGTTAGTGTGAATCATTATATTCATAGCTTTTACTCGAATGGGTTCTCTGTCCTTTCTGCTCAAGGCGTCGGCTACCACATTTGCCTTTCCCGGGTGATAACGAATCTCAACGTCGTAATCATTCAACAATTCAATCCATCTGCGCTGCCTCATGTTCAGTTGTTTTTGATTAAATATGTGTTGAAGACTTTTGTGATCGGTATATATAATACTTTTGACCCCATATAAGTAGTGCCTCCAAGTCTTTAATGCAAAAACAACCGCACCTAATTCCAAATCATGCGTCATATAATTCTGCTCGTGAATCTTCAATTGTCTAGACGCATAAGCAATTACTTTCGTTCGTTGCATTAATACACAACCGAGACCTTGCTTTGAGGCATCACAATATATCACAAAATCATCATTCTCTTCAGGTAATGACAATATAGGTGCCGTAGTTAACTTTTTCTTCAACAATTGAAACGCTTTTTCTTGTTCATCATTCCATTCAAATTTCCTCCCTTTATGCGTTAATGCAGGCAAGGGTTTTGCTATTTTGGAAAAATCTTGGATGAATCTCCTGTAATAACTAGCTAGCCCTAAAAATTGGCGTATGTGTTTTGGAGTTTTCGGGGTTTCCCACTTTTCAACGGTTTCAATCTTTGCTGGATCCACCTGAATACCTTCTTTGTTCACTATATGACCGAGGAATTGAACTTCTTCCAACCAAAATGCACACTTTGAAAACTTACCGTACAGTTTTTCTTTTCTCAGCAACTCTAGCACTTTTCTCAGCAACTCTAGCATTTTTCTCAAATGTTCTTCGTGCTCTTGATCATTCTTCGAGTAAAAAAGTATGTCATCGATGAAAACAATGACAAACTTGTCAAGATATGGCCCACACACTCGGTTCATGAGGTCCATGAACATAGCTGGTGCGTTAGTCAATCCAAACAGCATAACCATAAACTCGTAATGATCGTAACGCGTCCTAAAAGCAGTCTTTGGAATATCATCCCCCTTCACCCGCATTTGATGATATCCAGAACGTAAATCGATCTTCGAATAAACAGACGAGCCTTGTAGTTGATCAAATAAGTCGTCGATTCTAGGTAGTGGGTAGCGGTTCTTGATGGTAAGTTTGTTCAACTCTCGGTAGTCGATACACAACCTGAATGTACCATCTTTCTTCTTGACAAACAAAACAGGAGCTCCCCATGGTGATGTGCTTGGTCGAATGAAACCACGCTATAAAAGTTCCTGTAACTGACTTTGTAATTCTTTCATTTCGCTGGGTGCGAGTCTGTATGGAGCACGAGCTATTGGTGCAGCTCCTGGTACAAGGTCTATTTGAAATTCAACGGATCGATGTGGGGGTAATCCCGGTAATTCCTTTGGAAATACATCGGGAAATTCTTTTGCGACGGGAACATCACTGATGTTCTTTTCTTCAGGTTTAACTTCCTCGATGTGTGCTAGAATGACGTAACAACCTTTTCCTATTAGTTTTTGTGCCTTCAAACTACTAATAAGATTTAATTTCGCGTTGTTCTTTTCTCCGTACACCATTAAAGGTTTTCCTTTTTCACGCATAATGCGAATCGCATTTTTGTAACAAACGACCTCTGCTCTCACCTTTTTCAACCAGTCCATACCAATTATTACGTCAAAACTCCCTAACTTGACTGGTATTAAATCAATTTTAAACGTTTCATCCCCCAGTTTAATTTCTCTCTCCCGACATATATTATCTGCTGAAATTAATTTACCTTTTGTTAATTCGAGTAAAAATTTACTATCCAAAGGCGTCAATGGGCAACTTAATTTAGCACAAAATTCTCTACTCATATAGCTTTTATCCGCACCCGAATCAAATAAAACATAAGCAGATTTATCGTCAATAAGAAACGTACCCGTAACAAGCTCCGGGTCTTCCTGTGCTTCTGCCGCATTAATATTGAAAACTCTTTCACGGCCCTGCCCATTAGTATTCCCCTGATTCGGGCAATTTCTAATAATGTGGCCCGGTTTTCCACATTTATAACAAACAGTGTTGGTATTACTTGCTCTGACACTATTCGTTTCGGCATTACTTGTTCCGACATTATTTGTTCCTTTAGTTCTGTTAAACTTTGGTCCGTAGACCTCACACTTTTTTGCGCTATGACCATTTCTTTTACACCTGTTGCAAAATGTCGTGCAAAACCCCTGATGATTTTCTTCACACCTATGACATGGCTGTTTTTGGTTTTTGTTGCCGTTGTTGTTATTGAGGTTGTTGTTGGGATTGTTATTATTGTTGAAATGGTTGTTGTAGTAGTTATTGTTGTTGGGATGTTTGTTATAGTTATTGTTAGGATTGCGGTTATTGTTGCGATTGTTGTTGCGGTTGTTGGGATAGTTGTTGCAATTGTGGTTGTAATTGTTGTTGTTGTTGTACTGGTGACTCTTGTCACCATTTTCCTCCCACTTCCTCTTGAGTTGTTTCGTGTTGGCTTCTTCGGCCACCTGATCTTTAATTCTTCCCTCAATCTGATTTATGAGTTTATGAGCCATTCGACTTGCCTTCTGTATAGAAGCGGGCTCGTGTGCACTCACATCTTCTTGAATCCTTACTGGTAACCCTTTTACAAATGCGTCGATCTTCTCTTCTTCATCTTCGAATGCTCCCGGACACAATAGACACAACTCTGTGAATCGTCGTTCATATGTGGTAACGTCGAACCCTTGTGTTCGTAATTCTCTAGGTTCTGCCTTGAGTTTATTGACTTCATTTCTAGGATGGTACTGCTCGTTCATCAATTGTTTGAATGCCGACCACGGTAGTGCGTAAGCAACATTTTGTCCTACCTGTTCAAGATAGGTGTTCCACCACGTTAACGCAGTACCTGTGAAGGTATGCGTAGCGTACTTAACTTTGTCCTCTTCAGTACACTTACTTATGGCAAACACCGATTCGACTTTCTCGGTCCACCATTTCAATCCAATTGGTCCTTCGGTTCCATCAAATTTCAAAGGTTTGCAGGCAGTGAATTCTTTGTAGGAGCATCCTACACGATTTCTTGCGCCGTTAGCTGCATTGCTAGATTCAGAGTTATTGTTGGTATGTAGCGCAGCCTGTACTGCGGCTATGTTTGCAGCAAGAAAGGTACGAAATTCCTCTTCGCTCATATTCATGGTGTGTCGAGTAGTCGGTGCCATTTCCTTCAAAATAGTCAACTGAATCGAGTTAATCATACAGAATATTAAGAGTAGTCAATAGTATTTCGTAGCATAATATGAACTCATTTATAAATGCTTTTTCTTCATATTAGCGTTTTATAAGTTTAAATTCGGGTACTACCTACCCGTTAAGTTCATACTTAGTAGCTAATATACAATTCAATACTACAATTCCATATGAAAAACTGATTATAATAATATATCACATACAAATATTCTTCAAACTTACAACTTCGCTATATTACATATAACATGAAATATAGTACACTTTGATATAGGACAGTTTTGAAGATAAACCTAGTAAATACGCAAGTTGTTCAGCAAAGGAAATAAAGACACGTAATTCATAAGTCCAGAAACAAGTCATGCATTCTGGTTTTACTAAGACGACTTTCCATCCTTGGTCTTGTGGAAAATAACCGTTATGACCATTGGCTAGGTAGCATGTTGTAATGTCGTCAAAAGAACGAGGGTTTTGTAATGTCCAACAGCCCCGTAATAATCTAAAAACCTTGTTTCTCACCCCAACTACTGAATCCGTCACTTGTGGGAAAGTTTTATTTAAAAGTTGCAATCCGATATTCTTTTTCTCACTTTGGTAAGAAGCGAACATCACTAACCCGTAAGCATAACATGCTTCTTTATGTTGCATGTTAGAAGCTCTTTCTAATTCACGAAATCCTATGTTGGGATATGTTGAGGCAAAATAGGTTCTTAACCCGTAGCGTAAAATTGCATTTGGGTTCCCCGCATTTAACTCTTTAAAGAAAACACGGCGTAACTTACGGTCTTTCCAATGTTATATACCCCACCTATCAAAGGAAAGCCTTTTATAAACTAAGGCATTTCTGGAAAGTCTTTTAAATGTTTGACAAGTTGATTTCTCCATAACTAAATGTGCTGATGAATTCTGACCGACTCTAGATAAGATTTCCTCAATCATATCCTCTAATAGGTCTTCTAATATATTCGGTTGTCTACCCTTAACGTCCATTTTGTTTTTATACTGTAAAATAGACAAGGATTAGATTCGTAAAAGATAATTATTAAATAATACAAGCAATTTTTACATAGAACATAAAAGTACAAGCACACTACAATACATATAATACACAACATGATTACAACCCTCTAATCTGAATCACTGGTTTCTTCTTCTTTGGACTTGGTTCGTTTTCCTAATTTTCTAGGGATATATAGTGTTCCTCTAATACGAGCCGTCGTTTTCCACAATGGTTTAGAAAAACCTAGTGGTTTAGAGGTTCCCGGGTTATTGTTACAATTTAAAAAATACGGACGTTGCCGATACATATAAAGTTCATCGGGGTTGGAATCAGGTTTCTCTATTTTTATACCTTTTCCCTTATTATTTTCTTTTGCTTTATTAAATTGGGTCGAGGTAATTTCTATAATATCATCGGAATCCTCATCGGGATCCGATTCATCAGAAAATTGGTAATCTTCCCAATATTTTGCTTCCTTGGCGGAAACACCATTGACCATTTTTAACGTTGGTCCGTTGGTTGAGGATTTTCTTTTATTTAATCGATTTACTGTAGGTATCAATATTTCTTCCTCCGGAACCTCTTATTCTTCCGATTCCTCCTCTTCCGGTTCCTCTTCTTCCGGTTCCTCCTCTTCCGGTTCCTCCTCTTCCGGTTCCTCCTCTTCTGATTCCACTTCTTCTGATTCCTCTTCGGGAATTTGTGAATCTTCCCAAAGTATATTTGACTCTTCATTATTATCGGGTGAGTCGATGGGATTTGTACTAGTGGTAGACATCTATCACACAATATCAAACATATTAAGAGGTTAATATATCACATAATAATTACATATAGTTTCCAACAAAAGTGTTAAGCAATCGTTTTTAAAGAAAACACGATCGAAGTCCAGACTCACTAATGTATCCTAATAAACTCGATAAGACACACTAATACAAATTTCTGGTTCTCTAAGACCAACGCTCGGATACCAACTGAAATGTCCCGTTCATATTGATTATAAACATTCCATATTAATTGATTTCGTCGCGAGGTTTTGACCTCTATATGAGACGTTTTTCAAAGACTGCATTCATTTTTAAAACAACCATAACCTTTATTTTATCGATAAAGGTTTAAAAAGCATTACGTAGATTATCAAGTAATGATAATCTAAAATATACCATTTACACACGACCATTACATAATGGTTTACAATAAGAATATATTACATCAAAAAAATAAGTTTCTTGAATGCAGTTTTTTTACATAATATCATACAAGCATGGACTCCAAATCTTGTCCTTATTTTAGTATGCAACAGCGGAAGCTCTTAATAATCACCTGAGAATAAACATGCTTAAAACGTCAACAAAAATGTTGGTGAGTTATAGGTTTAACCTATATATTATCAAATCATAATAATAGACCACAAGATTTCATATTTCAATATACATCCCATACATAGAGATAAAATTCATTCATATGGTAAACACCTGGTAACCGACATTAACAAGATGCATATAAGAATATCCCCTATCATTCCGGGAAATCATTCGGACATGATAAAAACGAATTCGAAGTACTAAAGCATCCGGTACTTTGGATGGGGTTCGTTAGGCCCTATAGATCTATCTTTAGGATTCGCGTCAATTAGTAGATCGGTTTACTAATTCTTAGGTTAACAAGTAAAAGGGGCATATTCGGCTTCGATCATTCACCCATATAATGTAGTTTCATTTACTTGTGTCTATTTCGTAAAACATTTATAAAACTGCATGTATTCTCATCCCAAAATATTAGATTTTAAAAGTGGGACTATAACTCACTTTCACAGATTTTTACTTCGTCGGGAAGTAAGACTTGGCCACTGGTCGATTCACGAACCTATAACAAATATGTACATATATATCAAAGTATGTTCAAAATATAATTACAACATTTTTAATACGTTTTAATGTTTTAAGTTTATTAAGTCAGCTGTCCTCGTTAGTAACCTACAACTAGTTGTCCATAGTTAGATGTACAAAAATAAATTGATATATATTATCTTGGCCCAATCCACGACCCAGTGTATACACGTCTCAGGCTATATCACAACTCAAAGTATATATGTTTTTGGAATCAACCTCAACCCTGTATAGCTAACTCCAACATTACTGCATATAGAGTGTCTATGGTTGTTCCAAATAATATATATAGATGGGTCAATATGATATGTCAAAACATTTGCATACGTGTATATGGTATCCTAAGATTACATAATATATTAGAATACATGTATAATACAATATAAGTTAGCTAGGATATGATTTGTATAGAATTGTTACAATATTTCCCGTAGCTACAACAATCAAAAAATATTCAATCTTGTTTTACCCATAACTTCTTCGTTTTAAATCCGTTTTGAGTGAATCAAATTGCTATGGTTTCATATTGAACTCTATTTTATGAATCTAAACAGGAAAAGTATAGGTTTATAGTCGGAAATATAAGTTACAAGTCATTTTTGTAAGAGATAGTCATTTCAGTCGAAAGAACGACGTCTTGATGACCATTTTGAAAAATATACTTCCACTTTGAGTTTAACCATGATTTTTGGATATAGTTTCATGTTCATAAGAAAAATCATTTTCCCAGAAGAACAACTTTTAAATCAAAGTTTATCATAGTTTTTAATTATTAAACCCAAAACAGCCCGCGGTGTTACTATGACGGCGTATGTCCGGTTTTACGGTGTTTTTCGTGTTTCTAGGTTTTAAATCATTAAGTTAGCATATCATATAGATATAGAACATGTGTTTAGTTTATTTTAAAAGTCAAGTTAGAAGGATTAACTTTTGTTTGCGAACAAGTTTAGAATTAACTAAACTATGTTCTAGTGATTTCAAGTTTAAATCTTCGAATAAGATAGTTTTATATGTATGAATTGAATGATGTTATGAACATCATTACTACCTTAATTTTAGTAGGTAAACCTACTGGAAATTATAAAAATAGATCTAGCTTCAAAGGATCCTTGGATGGCTTGAAAGTTCTTGAAGCAGAATCATGACACGAAAACAAGTTCAAGTAAGATTTCCACTCGAAATAAGATTGTTATAGTTATAGAAATTGAATCAAAGTTTGAATATGAGTATTACCTTGTATTAGAAAAATATCTTACTGTAAATAAAAAAGATTTCTTGAGGTTGGATGATCACTTTACAAGATTGGAAGTAAGCTAGCAAACTTGGAAGTATTCTTGATTTTATGAAACTAGAACTTATAAAATTTATGAAGAACACTTAGAACTTGAAGATAGAACTTGAGAGAGATCAATTAGATGAAGAAAATTGAAGAATGAAAGTGTTTGTAGATGTTTTTGGTCGTTGGTATATGGATTAGATATAAAGGATGTGTAATTTTGTTTACATGTAAATAAGTCATGAATGATTACTCATATTTTTGTAATTTTATGAGATATTTCATGCTAGTTGCCAAATGATGGTTCCCACATGTGTTAGGTGACTCACATGGGCTGCTAAGAGCTGATCATTGGAGTGTATATACCAATAGTACATACATCTAAAAGCTGTGTATTGTACGAGTACGAATACGGGTGCATACGAGTAGAATTGTTGATGAAACTGAACGAGGAAGTAATTGTAAGCATTTTTGTTAAGTAGAAGTATTTTGATAAGTGTATTGAATTCTTTTAAAAGTGTAAGAATACATATTAAAACACTACATGTATATACATTTTAACTGAGTCGTTAAGTCATCGTTAGTCGTTACATGTAAATGTTGTTTTGAAACCTTTAGGTTAACGATCTTGTTAAATGTTATTAACTTATTGTTTATTATATCTAAAGAGATGTTAAATTATTACATTATCATGATATTATGATATATTAATATATCTTAGTATGATATATATACAGTTAAATGTTGTTACAACGATAATCGTTAGATATATGTCTCGTTTCGAAAAGTTAGTAGTCTTGTTTTTACATATGTAGTTCATTGTTAATACACTTAATGACATGTTTACTTATCATTTATCATGATTAAACATAGTGCATCAATATCTTAATATGATTCATATGTATTTAGTAAGACGTTGTTATAACGATAATCGTTGTATATATCGTTTCGAGTATCTTAATTCAATAAACTCAATTTTATGTATATAACTCTTTGTTAAAATACCTAATGAGATACTTACTTATCATAATATCATGTTAACTATATATATAATCATATATATGTCATCATATAGTTTTTACAAGTTTTAACGTTCGTGAATCACCGGTCAACTTGGGTGGTCAATTGTCTATATGAAACCTATTTAAATTAATCAAGTCTTAACAAGTTTGATTGCTTAACATGTTGGAAATACTTAATCATGTAAATAACAATTTCATTTAATATATATAAACATAGAAAAGTTCGGGTCACTACACCTGACACCAAATTTTTACTAGATAACTTATGAATATCTTTGAAGTTGAGATGTGAAAGTCCCTTGTGCCATAACCACTTGAGGTTGTCTACTGCCTTTGAGTAGAAACAAGTATCAGTTGTTGTGACTGCTGTGTTCATGTCAATTTGATATATGTTCTCATGTTTTTTTGCTGTCAGCAGTGGCTTCCCTGTCTTATCGAAAATAGTGCCAATCTTCCTTCTGAACTGGACTATCTTACTTTTACTTGTCAGTTGGCTTATGCTGAGTAGATTATGTTTAAGCCCAACGACATATGCTACATTTGAAAATGTAACATTCCCACTTGTTAAAGTACCAAAACCCTTTGTGTAACCCAACGAATTATCTCCATATGATACAACTGGACCATCTTTTTCTTGATAGTCCATCACCAGGGACTTACATCCGGTCATATGTCTCGAACAACCACTATCGAGATACCAGATGAAATGTCCCATTCTTATTGATTAAAAACGTTCCATATTAATTGATTTCGTTGCGAGGTTTTGACCTCTATATGAGACGTTTTTCAAAGACTGCATTCATTTTTAAAACAAACCATAACCTTTATTTCATAAATAAAGGTTTAAAAAGCTTTACGTAGATTATCAAATAATGATAATCTAAAATATCCTGTTTACATACGACCATTACATAATGGTTTACAATACAAATATGTTACATCGAAATCAGTTTCTTGAATGCAGTTTTTACACAATATCATACAAACATGGACTCCAAATCTTGTCCTTATTTTAGTATGCAACAGCGGAAGCTCTTAGTATTCACCTGAGAATAAACATGCTTTAAACGTCAACAAAAATGTTGGTGAGTTATAGGTTTAACCTATATATATCAAATCGTAACAATAGACCACAAGATTTCATATTTCAATACACATCCCATACATAGAGATAAAAATCATTCATATGGTGAACACCTGGTAACCGACATTAACAAGATGCATATATATAAGAATATCCCCATCATTCCGGGACACCCTTCGGATATGATATAAATTTCGAAGTACTAAAGCATCCGGTACTTTGGATGGGGTTTGTTAGGCCCAATAGATCTATCTTTAGGATTCGCGTCAATTAGGGTGTCTGTTCCCTAATTCTTAGATTACCAGACTTAATAAAAAGGGGCATATTCGATTTCGATAATTCAACCATAGAATGTAGTTCCACGTACTTGTGTCTATTTTGTAAATCATTTATAAAACCTGCATGTATTCTCATCCCAAAAATATTAGATTTTAAAAGTGGGACTATAACTCACTTTCACAGATTTTTACTTCGTCGGGAAGTAAGACTTGGCCACTGGTTGATTCACGAACCTATAACAATATATACATATATATCAAAGTATGTTTAAAATATATTTACAACACTTTTAATATATTTTGATGTTTTAAGTTTATTAAGTCAGCTGTCCTGGTTAGTAACCTACAACTAGTTGTCCTCGTTAGTAACCCATAACTTCTTCATTTTAAATCCGTTTTGAGTGAATCAAATTGCTATGGTTTCATATTGAACTCTATTTTATGAATCTAAACAGAAAAAGTATAGGTTTATAGTCGGAAAAATAAGTTACAAGTCGTTTTTGTAAAGGTAGTTATTTCAGTCGAAAGAACGACGTCTAGATGACCATTTTAGAAAACATACTTCCACTTTGAGTTTAACCATAATTTTTGGATATAGTTTCATGTTCATAATAAAAATCATTTTCTCAGAATAACAACTTTTAAATCAAAGTTTATCATAGTTTTTAATTAACTAACCCAAAACAGCCCGCGGTGTTACTACGACGGCGTAAATCCGGTTTTACGGTGTTTTTCGTGTTTCCAGGTTTTAAATCATTAAGTTAGCATATCATATAGATATAGAATATGTGTGTAGTTAATTTTAAAAGTCAATTTAGAAGGATTAACTTTTGTTTGTGAACAAGTTTAGAATTAACTAAACTATGTTCTAGTGATTACGAGTTTAAACCTTCGAATAAGATAGTTTTATATATATGAATCGAATGATGTTATGAACATCATTACTACCTCAAGTTTAGTAGGTAAACCTACTGGAAGTGACAAGAAATGATCTAGCTTCAAAGGATCTTGGATGGCTTGAAAGTTCTTGAAGTAGGATCATGACACAAAAACAAGTTCAAGTAAGATTTTTACTCGAATTAAGATAGTTTATAGTTATAGAAATTGAATCAAAGTTTGAATATGAATATTACCTTGAATAAGAAGGATAACCTACTGTATATAACAAAGGTTTCTTGATCTTAGATGATTACTTGGAATGGATTAGAAAGCTTGGAAGTAAATTAGTAAACTTGAAGGGATTTTTGAAGTGTTCTTGAAGTGTTCTTCCTATGATGATTATAGCTTGATTCTTGAAGTGATTTTTGATGAAGATGATGATTAACTACTGGAAAAATACGTTCATAATAGTGTGTGTGTTGAGAGAGAATTAGAAAGAGAATTGGAAGTGAAATGGAGTGAATGATGAGTGGTAATTGGTGAGTGGTGAGTGGGGTTAAAAGGAGTTCTAGTTAGTTGACTAGCTCATGGTAGAAGTTAAAATTGATTAGTCATACATGACATAATCAAGAGTGGAATCCCATGCTAGTTTCTATTGGTATATACTCATAGTAAGTACGTTTTGAAGCTGTGTATAATACGGGTAAGAATATGACTAGAATTCTTGATGAAAGAAAAGAATGGAAAAGTAACTGTAACCATTTTCGTTAAGTATGAGTGTTTTGATATATGTCTTGAAGTCTTCCAAAAGTATTTTAATACATCTAAATACACTACATGTATATACATTTTAACTGAGTCGTTAAGTCATCGTTAGTCGTTACATGTAAGTGTTGTTTTGAAACCTTTAAGTTAACGATCTCAATTAATGTTGTTAACCCATTGTTTATTATATCTAATGAGATGTTAAATTATTATATTATCATGATATTATGATATATTAATATATCTTAATATGATATATATACATTTAAATGTCGTTACAACGATAATCGTTACATATATGTCTCGTTTCGAAATCCTTAAGTTAGTAGTCTTGTTTATATGTATATAACTCATTATTAATATACTTATGGAGATACTTACTTATAATAATCTCATGTTAACCATATATATATCCATATATATATCATCATGTCATTTTTACAAGTTTTTACGTTCGTGAATCGCCGGTCAACTTGGGTGGTCAATTGTCTATATGAAACATATTTCAATTAATCAAGTCTTAACAATTTTGATTGCTTAACATGTTAGAAACATTTAATCATGTAAATATCAATCTCAATTAATATATATAAACATGGAAAAGTTCGGGTCACTACAGTACCTACCCGTTAAATAAATTTCGTCCCGAAATTTTAAGTTGTTGAAGGTGTTGACGAATCTTCTGGAAATAGATGCGGGTATTTCTTCATCATCTGATCTTCACGCTCCCAGGTGAACTCGGGTCCTCTATGAGCATTCCATAGAACCTTAACAATTGGTATCTTGTTTTGCTTAAGTCTTTTAACCTCACGATCCATTATTTCGACGGGTTCTTCGATGAATTGGAGTTTTTCGTTGATTTGGATTTCATCTAACGGAATAGTGAGATCTTCTTTAGCAAAACATTTCTTCAAATTCGAGACGTGGAAAGTGTTATGTACAGCCGCGAGTTGTTGAGGTAACTCAAGTCGGTAAGCTACTGGTCCGACACGATCAATAATCTTGAATGGTCCAATATACCTTGGATTTAATTTCCCTCGTTTACCAAATCGAACAACGCCTTTCCAAGGTGCAACTTTAAGCATGAACATCTCTCCAATTTCAAATTCTATATCTTTTCTTTTAATGTCAGCGTAGCTCTTTTGTCGACTTTGGGCGGTTTTCAACCGTTGTTGAATTTGGATGATCTTCTCGGTAGTTTCTTGTATAATCTCCGGACCCGTAATCTGTCTATCCCCCACTTCACTCCAACAAATCGGAGACCTGCACTTTCTACCATAAAGTGCTTCAAACGGCGCCATCTCAATGCTTGAATGGTAGCTGTTGTTGTAGAAAAATTCTGCTAATGGTAGATGTCGATCCCAACTGTTTCCGAAATCAATAACACATGCTCGTAGCATGTCTTCAAGCGTTTGTATCGTCCTTTCGCTCTGCCCATCAGTTTGTGGATGATAGGCAGTACTCATGTCCAGACGAGTTCCTAATGCTTGCTGTAATGTCTGCCAGAATCTTGAAATAAATCTGCCATCCCTATCAGAGATAATAGAGATTGGTATTCCATGTCTGGAGACGACTTCCTTCAAATACAGTCGTGCTAACTTCTCCATCTTGTTATCTTCTCTTATTGGCAGGAAGTGTGCTGATTTGGTGAGACGATCAACTATTACCCAAATAGTATCAAAACCACTTGCAGTCCTTGGCAATTTAGTGATGAAATCCATGGTAATGTTTTCCCATTTCCATTCCGGGATTTCGGGTTGTTGAAGTAGACCTGATGGTTTCTGATGCTCAGCTTTGACCTTAGAACACGTCAAACATTCTCCTACGTATTTAGCAACATCGGCTTTCATACCCGGCCACCAAAAATATTTCCTGAGATCCTTGTACATCTTCCCCGTTCCAGGATGTATTGAGTATCTGGTTTTATGAGCTTCTCTAAGTACCATTTCTCTCATATCTCCAAATTTTGGTACCCAAATCCTTTCAGCCCTATACCGGATTCCGTCTTCCCGAATATTAAGATGTTTCTCTGATCCTTTGGGTATTTCATCCTTTAAATTTCCCTCTTTTAAAACTCCTTGTTGCGCCTCCTTTATTTGAGTAGTAAGGTTATTATGAATCATTATATTCATAGATTTTACTCGAATGGGTTCTCTGTCCTTCCTGCTCAAGGCATCGGCTACCACATTTGCCTTCCCCGGGTGGTAACGAATCTCAAAGTCGTAATCATTCAATAATTCAATCCACCTACGCTGCCTCATATTCAGTTGTTTCTGATTAAATATGTGTTGAAGACTTTTGTGGTCGGTATATATAATATTTTTGACCCCATATAAGTAGTGCCTCCAAGTCTTTAATGCAAAAACAACCGCGCCTAATTCCAAATCATGCGTCGTATAATTTTGTTCGTGAATCTTCAATTGTCTAGACGCATAAGCAATCACCTTCGTTCGTTGCATTAATACACAACCGAGACCTTGCTTTGATGTGTCACAATAAATCACAAAATCATCATTCCCTTCAGGCAATGACAATATAGGTGCCGTAGTTAGCTTTTTCTTCAATAACTGAAACGCTTTCTCTTGTTCATCATTCCATTCAAATTTCTTCCCTTTATGCGTTAATGCAGTCAAGGGTTTTGCTATTCTGGAAAAGTCTTGGATGAACCTTCTGTAGTAACCAGCTAGTCCTAAAAACTGGCGTATGTGTTTCGGAGTTTTCGGGGTTTCCCACTTTTCAACAGTTTCTATCTTTGCTGGATCCACCTTAATACCTTCTTTGTTCACTATGTGACCTAGGAATTGAACTTCTTACAACCAAAATGCACACTTTGAAAACTTAGCGTACAATTCTTCCTTCCTCAATACTTCTAACACCTTTCTCAAATGTTCACCGTGTTCTTGGTCATTCTTTGAGTAAATAAGTATGTCATCAATGAAAACAATGACAAACTTGTCAAGGTATGGTCCACACACTCGGTTCATAAGGTCCATGAACAGAGCTGGTGCATTAGTTAAACCAAACGGCATGACCATAAACTCGTAATGACCGTAACGTGTTCTGAAAGCAATCTTTGGAATATCATCTTCTTTCACCCGCATTTGATGATACCCGGAACGTAAGTCAATCTTTGAATAAACAGACGAGCCTTGTAGTTGATCAAATAAGTCGTCGATTCTCGGTAGTGGGTAGCGGTTCTTGATGGTAAGTTTGTTCAACTCTCGGTAGTCGATACACAACCTGAATGTACCATCTTTCTTCTTGACAAACAAAACAGGAGCTCCCCACGGTGATGTGCTTGGTCGAATGAAACCACGCTCTAAAAGTTCTTGTAATTGGCTTTGCAGTTCTTTCATCTCGCTGGGTGTGAGTCTGTAAGGAGCACGAGCTATTGGTGCAGGTCCTGGTATAAGATCTATTTGAAATTCAACGGATCGCTGTGGGGGTAATCCCGGTAATTCTTTCGAAAATACATCGGGAAATTCTTTTGCAATGGGAACATCATTGATGCTCTTTTCTTCAGTTTGTACTTTCTCGACGTGTGCTAGAACAGCATAGCAACCTTTTCTTATTAGTTTTTGTGCCTTCAAATTACTAATAATATGTAGCTTCGTGTTGCCCTTTTCTCCGTACACCATTAAGGGTTTTCCTTTTTCTCGTATAATGCGAATTGCATTTTTGTAACAAACGATCTCTGCTTTCACTTCTTTCAACCAGTCCATACCGATTATCACATCAAAACTCCCTAACTCTACTGGTATCAAATCAATCTTAAATGTTTCGCTAACCAGTTTAATTTCTCGATTCCGACATATATTATCTGCTGAAATTAATTTACCATTTTCTAATTCGAGTAAAAATTTACTATCCAAAGGCGTCAATGGACAACTTAATTTAGCACAAAAATCTCTACTCATATAGCTTCTATCCGCACCCGAATCAAATAAAACGTAAGCAGATTTATTGTCAATAAGAAACGTACCCGTAACAAGCTCCGGGTCTTCCTGTGCCTCTACCGCATTAATATTGAAAACTCTTCCGCGGCCTTGTCCATTCGTGTTCTCCTGGTTCGGGCAATTTCTAATAATGTGGCCCGGTTTTCCACATTTATAACAAACTACATTGGCATAACTTGCTCCGACACTACTTGCTCCGCCATTACTCGTTCCGACACCATTTGTTCCTTTCGTTCTATTAACCCCTGGTCCGTAGACCTCACACTTCGCCGCGCTATGACCATTTCTTTTACACTTGTTGCTAAATTTGGTGCAGAACCCCGAGTGATACTTTTCACACCTTTGGCATAGCTGCTTCTGATTGTTGTTGTTGTTGCGGTTATTATTGTTGTTGGGATGATTGTTGTAGTTGCTGCTGTTGTTGTTGTTGTTGTTGTTGGGCCGTTTGTTGTAGTTGCGATTGATGTTGCGATTGTTGGGATAACTGTTACGATTATTGTTGTAATTGCTGTTGTTGTTATATTGGTGATTCTTATCACCGTTTTCCTCCCACTTTCTTTTGACTTGCTTCACATTGGCCTCTTCAGCAGTCTGTTCTTTAATTCTTTCTTCAATCTGGTTCACTAGTTTGTGAGCCATTCTTTAATTCTTTAATTCTTTAATTCTTGGAGGCGGGCTCGTGTGAACTTATATCTTCTTGGATTCTTTCCGGTAATCCTTTCACAAACGCGTCGATATTCTCTTCCTCATCTTCGAATGCTCCCGGACACAATAGGCACAATTCTGTGAATCGTCTTTCGTACGTGGTAATATCAAATCCTTGGGTTCGTAACCCTCTAAGTTCTGTCTTGAGCTTATTGACCTCGGTTCTGGGACGGTACTTCTCGTTCATCAAGTGCTTGAATGCTGACCACGGTAGTGCGTACGCATCATCTTGTCCCACTTGCTCTAGATAGGTATTCCACCATGTTAACGCAGAACCTGTGAAGGTATGTGTAGCGTACTTCACTTTGTCCTCTTCAGTACACTTACTTATGGCAAAAACCGATTCGACCTTCTCGGTCCACCGTTTCAATTCGATCGGTCCTTCGGTTCCATCAAATTCCAAAGGTTTGTAGTCAGTGAATTCTTTGTAGGTGCATCCTACACGATTTCCTGTACTGCCAGATCCAAGGTTATTGTTGGTATGTAGCGCAGCCTGTACTGCGGCTATGTTTGAAGCTAGAAAAGTACGGAATTCCTCTTCATTCATATTCACGGTGTGTCGAGTAGTCGGTGCCATTTCCTTCAAAATAGTCAAATGGAACAAGTTAATCATACAGAATATTAAGAGTAGTTAATAGTATTTCGTAGCATAATATGAACTCATTTATAAAAGCTTTTTCTTCATATTAGCGTTTTATAAGTTTAAATTCGGGTAGTACCTACCCGTTAAGTTCATACTTAGTAGCTAATATACAATTCAACTACTACAATTCTATATGAAAAACTGATTGTAATAATATTTCGCGTTCAAACTTTTATACAATATTTTACAAACTTACAATACCGCTTATTTTACATAAAGCATGAAATATAGCACACAATAACTTTGATACAAGATAGTTGTGAAGATAATTCTAGCTAGTACACAAGTCGTTCAGCAAAGGCAATAAAGGCACGTAATTCATACGTCCAGAAACAAGTCATGCATTCTGGTTTTACTAGGACTACTTCCCATCCTTGGTCTTGTGGAACATAACCGTTATGGCCGTTGATAAGACAGCGTGTTGTAACGTCGTCAAAGGGACGAGGGTTACGTAATGACCAACAGTCTCGTAATAACCTAAAAACCTCATTTCTTACTCCAATTACCGACTCCGTCACTTGTGGGAACGTTTTGTTTAATAGTTGTAGCCCGATGTTCTTGTTCTCACTTTGGTGAGAAGCGAACATTACTAACCTGTAAGCATAACATGCTTCTTTATGTTGCATGTTAGCCGCTTTTTCTAAATCACGAAGTCCTATATTCGGATATACTGAGTCAAAATAATTTCTTAACCCGTTGCGTAAAATAGCATTTGGGTTCCCCGCAATATATGCGTCAAAGTAAACACATCGTAACTTATGGATTTCCCAATGTGATATCCCCCATCTTTCAAACGAAAGCCTTTTATAAACCAAGGCATTCTTGGAACGTTCTTCGAATGTCTTACAAACTGATCTCGCCTTAAATAGTTGTGCCGAGGAATTCTGACCGACTCTAGACAAGATTTCATCAATCATGTCTCCGGGTAGGTCTCTTAAAATATTGGGTTGTCTATCCATTTTGTGTTTTTATAATGTAAAATAGACAAGAGTTAGATTCATAAAAAAAATACTTATTAATACAAGCAATTTTTACATATATCATAAAGCATAAGCACACTATATTACATATATTACACCACACGAATACAACTATCTTATTCCGACTCGCTCGTTTCTTCTTGTTCGGTTTTGGTTCGTTTTGCCAAGTTTCTAGGGATATATGATGTTCCCCTAATACGAGCCGTCTTTGTCCACATTGGTTTAGAAAAACCTGGTGGTTTAGAGGTTCCCGGGTCATTGTTACAACTTAAGGACTTCGGGGGTTGACGATACATATAAAGTTCATCGGGGTTGGAATTAGATTTCTCTATTTTTATGCCCTTTCCCTTATTATTTTCTTTTGCCTTTTTAAATTCAGTTGGGGTAATTTCTATAACATCATCGGAATTCTCGTCGGAATCCGATTCATCGGAGAATTGGTAATCCTCCCAATATTTTGCTTCCTTGGCGGAAACACCATTGACCATAATTAACCTTGGTCGGTTGGTTGAGGATTCTCTTTTACTTAACCGTTTTATTATTTTCCCCACCGGTTCTATTTCTTCTTCCGGTTCCGATTCTTCTTCCGGTTCCGATTCTTCTTCCGGTTCCGACTCTTCTTCCGGTTCCTCTTCGGGAACTTGTGAATCAGTCCACGAATCATTCCAATTTACATTTGACTCTTCATTATTATTAGGTGAGTCAATGGGACTTGTTCTAGAGGTAGACATCTATCACATAATATCAAACACGTTAAGAGATTAATATATCACATAATATTCATATGTTAAAAATATATAGTTTCCAACAAAAATGTTAAGCAATCATTTTTAAAGAAAACACGGTCGAAGTCCAGACTCACTAATGCATCCTAACAAACTCGATAAGACACACTAATGCAAATTTTCTGGTTCTCTAAGACCAACGCTCGGATACCAACTAAAATGTCCCGTTCTTATTGATTAAAAACGTTCCATATTAATTGATTTCGTTGCGAGGTTTTGACCTCTATATGAGATGTTTTTCAAAGACTGCATTCATTTTTAAAACAAACCATAACCTTTATTTCATAAATAAAGGTTTAAAAAGCTTTACGTAGATTATCAAATAATGATAATCTAAAATATCCTGTTTACACACGACCATTACATAATGGTTTACAATACAAATATGTTACATCGAAATCAGTTTCTTGAATGCAGTTTTGATGTGAAGCGAGGTGTATATAAAATAGTATTATTTTTAGTGCGAAAATACTATTAAATACGATACAATTTTACACAAGATATTTATTTATTTATAGAATGGATATACTTAAACCTTGCTACAACACTTATAGGCAGTGTACCTAATCGTACAGTAGTGTAGTTTTTAGTAAGTCCGGTTCGTTCCACAGGGAAATCTTTAAACAAAGCTCAACGCTATATTAGTTTACTTTTATAAAAATACAAACATATATATAAGTAATATTATTATTATAAAGGGGGGTTTTTACCGTTTAATGACCGGTTTGTCGATTTTAAGACTTTAGTCGCAGTTAAAACCTAATGTAAAATATAAAATAAATACAAGACTTAAATTAAAGCGTAAAGTAAATAACGATAATGAAATTGCAAATAATAAAAATGCGATAAAATAAAATTGCGATAATTAAAAAGTACGATAATTAAAAGTGCGATTAAATAACAAATAATAAAAGTGCGATAATTAGAAGTGCAATTAAATATAAAATAAAGGAAATTAAATATGAAATAAAAGAATTATGCTTATTTAAACTTCCGTAATCATGATGTTTGACGTGTTGATTTTAATTATATGCCCATGGGTTAATTGTCCTTTGTCCTGGATTATTCAATATGTCCGTCTGGTTTTTGTCCATAACAGTCCATCAGTCATAAATATAAATTGCAAGTGTCCTTGTCAAATTATTATTATACCCGAAGTTAAATATTCCAACTAATTGGGGATTCGAATTGTAACAAGGTTTTAATACTTTGTTTAATGAATACACCAGGTTATCGACTGCGTGTAAACCAAGGTTTTACTACTTTGTTAACAATTACACCAATTACCCTTGAATGTAATTTCACCCCTGTTTTGATTATTCTAGTGGCTATTAATCCATTCCCGTGTCCGGTTAAATGAACGATTATTCGTACATATAAATACCCCGCCCATCGTGTCCGATCGAGTGTATATGGTAATTTATAGGGACGCCCAATTGTAAATCTTTATATTAACATTAACAAACTTTCATTTAGTTAAACAATTATAAAGCCCATTAATAGCCCATAGTCTAATTTCCACAAGTGTCGTTCTTTTATCCAAACCCCAATTATGGTACAAAGCCCAATTACCCAATTTTAGTAATTAGCCCAACATCATGATTACTTCGTTTTAAATAAGCATAATAATAACTTAGCTACGAGACATTAATATAAAAAGGTTGAACATAACTTACAATGATTAAAAATAGCGTAGCGTTACACGGACAGAATTTCGACTTACACCCTTACAACATTCGCTAACATACCCTTATTATTAGAATTAAAATTAAAATTAAAATATAAATTATATATATATATATAAGTTTTACGTATGAAGAGGAAGAAAAAAGATTATCTTTTTGATCAGAATTCGGGTTGCTTTATAGCCAGAGTTGATTTTTGGGGCTCCGCGACTCGCGGCAAAATGCCCTTAAAACTCCGCGAGTCGCGGAGATAGAAATTACAGCTCAGTCCTTGGAGTTTTCTCTGCCGACGGTTTTTAATATATATATATAATATATATATAATTAATATAATTAATTATATATTATATTATATTTATATACATAGTTAACTTGTAATTTTTAGTCCGTTGCGTCGAGCGTTAAGAGTTGACTCTGGTCCCGGTTCCGGATTTTCGATCGTCCTCGCGTACAATTTAATATCTTGTACTTTGCGTTTTGAATCTTGTACTCTTGTGATTTCGAGACGTTTCTTATCAATAATTGGAACCTTTTTTATTGTCTTTTGTTCTTTTGAGCTTTTTGGTCGTTTGCGTCTTCAATTCGTAGAATCTGTCTTTTGTCTTCACCTTTTATTATTTAAACGAATATCACTTGTAAATAGAACAATTGCAACTAAAAGCTTGTCTTTCTTGAGGAATAATGCTATGAAATATATGTTCGTTTTTAGCATTATCAAATATTCCCACACTTGAGCGTTGCTTGTCCTCAAGCAATATTGTCTTGAAATACTAGAATCACTTCTTTATTCTTCACACTTTGTACATCAGTGATTTCTATACGGCGGTATAAACAATGGTAGTAACTATATGGTTTACAGTCCCACATGACTATAAAAATTTAGATCCATTAAGGAAATTGGATCTTTATGAAAACATTTGATCTTTTGAAATCTAAATCTAGTTTTTACCCTAGATAAGTTTTCCGGAATAACCCTTTACCGGTGTTTGCAAAATATTTTTGTGGGTTTGGTGGGTTTCAGATTTGAAAATTTTAGCTCAAAACTTGCGGTTTTGTGTCACCCACTTGCTAACCTTGTATTTGGAAAGCAACACGTCCAGTTTACTTGTCCCGTATATTACCTTTCGGCAAACTACCGTCCGGTTGTAAAGGAAAGCGTTGAACAAGCAACTGTTAAGGCAATGTCCCGTGACATGCTTTTGATTATGGTCTATAACGTGTCGGACGCAATTACTATCCTTGGTAGGAGCAATAGTAAAGCTCACCCTTATAATTTTTCGGTCTGGCACAAGGTCCTGTCTTTGACCATGCTATGCAACCACCGTTCTTACGGTTGACACCCGATTTAGTTCAGGTGACCTAATGAATTCCAGGTGAATTCCTAGGATTTTACGTTCAATGGTAATGAACGCATTGAAAATAGGGTTTTCAGAAAACAAATCGGTTTGTAATTTTTATCAAAATATTTTCTCGTTTAAGCTCGAGTTTAGATATCATTGAATTCCATGAGTTTTGTAATTCTCAATCTTTAAGGTCAATCTCTAGGATTGAGTAATATCAGTCTTAAAAGCTGATTTTTAATCTTTAAGGAGATTATCCTTTCTGGGGATCTGATTCATTAGTCTTATCCAGCTAATTTGCATGGTGCCCCCCCATTGTACGAGATAAATCCTTCTCATGGTTAGGATAAATCTGACCACTTGGCGACCCTGTTTAATGCTGAGGTCCGTGGATTTCCTGCTGATTTTAGTGATGACTTTTCTAGATTTTTCGTCAACCTACAGCTGGTCTGGACGACAACTTCATGACCTAAATCAAGAAGCGCGTGTCTTTTTCGGAAGACTTTACTTCCTTTTAATGATGGAATTGATTCATCGTGTAGATCCATCTCTTCTTTTCTTTCATCGGGTAAAACAGTTTAGTTTAGTCCAAAGCAAAAGTATTTTCAGTTATTTGTTACAGATATATGTGACATATGTTTAAGATAACTTGGTAAATTTTCCCACACTTGGCTTTTTATTTTTCTTTTTATCGTCCTCTATTCCATTTTAAATGAATTTTAACATTTTAGTTTGTTTCTCAATTTATGTCCTTTCCGAGGTAACAATAATTTCGGTGTTAAAACCTAGTTTTATCGTTCATAAATATGTATAAACATGATTTTAATTCATTTAATTAAAAATTTTGAAAAATTTTACTAGAATTGGGTAGTCAGTATATAAGACTAGGGCTGTTTTTTTTTATCAGAGAGCACTAGATTCTAATACAACTACTGCTTTACTAGTATTTTTAATGGTAACCAAGTGTATAAAGTAAAAATTTTTAAAATCCGAAAGAATTTAATCCCTTCCCACACCTAAGATCTTGCAATGCCCTCATTTGCAAGAAATCAGTAACAATTTAAATTATTGAGGGTGATTTGTGTGAAAATGATTAAATTTTTACCAAAGTTTCCAAATATATTGGCGTTTGTTTGCTGAATGATAAATGGTGCACATCATTTGTTCATTCCGTCTTGTTGTTATTTCACATATATTTTGCATCTTGTCGTCAAAATTAGTTGCTTTTGCTGAACTTAATGCCAGTCTTTGAAAATGCGTTGTTTTACCCTGTTGTGTACATAAGATAAACTGCAAACATATATACATATTTTTGAAGTTTGGTATATTACCCCACATTCAAAAATTATTAAAATCTAAGAATAAAAGTTAGATAATTATAAAAATGATTACAATATTAACAAAAATACTAAATGTATCAATAATTACAAATTACAAAATAAAAAAAAATAAGTAAACTAAGGATGATATTGGTACCAATAGGGGTTCCACGCATAACCATAAGTGCTATAGAATGCTTCGGCAGGGTCATACGTAGGATATGGTGGCTGCATCTCTATCGACCAAGGAGGGAAGACGGGTTTCGGTGTAGGAATATAGTTTCTACCTATATGTTGGCAATGCGCTATGATCTGGTTCTGATGAACTTGCCAATCTTCAAATGCTCTCTGTCTAGCATTTTCGTATTCCTGAGAAGCTATAAACCTATGCATTTCTTGCATCTCATTCCCCCCTCCTACATTACCTTGTTCCTGGTTTCTCTCCACCTGTGGATGTCTACCATGGTATCGTACTGCGGCGTTATTTCGCCGCTTCAAAACTTTCGCACCATGGTATACATTTAAACCTATAGTATCGCGGGGTTCCGGCTCTTCTAGTAATAATCCCCCCCGACTTATATCCACACCGAGATATTCACCAATCAAAGTAATAAAAATACCACCTCCTATTATGCTATGTGGACGCATCCCCCGAACCATAGCTGATAAATAATAACCCACACAATATGGTATACTTACAGCGCTCTGTGGGTCTCGAATACACATATGGTAAAACAAATCTTGTTCATTTACCTTTTCTTTGTTTTTACCCCTTTGTGTAATCGAATTAGCTAAAAACCTATGTATTACTCTTAATTTGGCTCTATCTATATCCAAATAAGAGTAGTTTCCCCCTTTGAAACGGTGATGGCTTGTCATTTGACTCCACACACCGTGTGTATCAAAATTCTCATCTATCTTTCTACCGTTTAGTATCAATCCTCTACAATCGGCAGACGTTAACTCCTCAGGCGTATATATACGTAAAGCCTGAGCCATGTCCAGTAAAGACATGTGGCGCATCGAACCGCCTAACAAAAATCTAATAAAAGAACGATCGGTTAAACTAGCTACCCGATCATTCAACTCTATACTACATAACAACTCTTCACACCATACTTTATATACAGGTCTGCGTATGGTAAATAAACATATCCAGTCATTAAAAGAAGAATTACCATACCTCTGTACAAGTAATTCCCTAATTGGCCCGGCCAATTCTACAGCTTCCAAGGGTCCCCATTCTATGACCCTTGGTACCTCAACAACCTTGGAATGAAGAGTATGCAAACCCCGTTGATATTTTGGATAATCTATCCAAAGTCTGTCAAATCTCAGGTTCGGGTGCAACTCTTCCAAATGCATATCGGAAAAGGTCATGACTGGATGAGGTACATCCTGCTTGTAGTAGTTATCTACCTCCTGTTGTTCCAAGTTCTCAGCAGGAGCATGGCGGGCTTGGGATGAAGATTCACCCCTTTCATTCTGCAAAACACATCAAACACAAATTTTGTGCATCCAAATATGCATTAGTGTCAGCAAAATCATCAATCAAAATAATTACAATGACATTATCAATTTATATCAAACTTAAGCTTATTTCCACATTTTTATCAAATCTACACTTTTTCAAATAAGCATATACGAAAATTTTCGCCAAGTTCATAAGCATTCAACTCAAATAACATGTCAAAATAATCATTACTAGCAAATAAACAAGTCTCAAATGGCATTATCTTTCAAAAATCAAGTTCATGAATTTTGGACTTGAAAAAGTCCACTTTAATTCTCAAAATCATGTTTAGGCTCAAAGTTTGGATCATTTAACTACCTAGACATGTTACACTACTCAATTTAGCAACAATTCATGACAAAAATCGGCCATAACCTGTTTATATCAAAAAGCCCCAAATTTGCTCAAGAACACAAACCCTAGATTATTCAAAATTTGAAGTTTAAGGCTTCTAATCATGTTAAACAGCATCAATCTAGGTTATACAAGCATAATACATAAACAATTTAAGTCTAATTACACTAAAAAGCATCAAAATCAAATTGGGGAAAAATAGCTCAAGAACACCTAATTTCGAATTAATGGTATTTAGGTGTAGAAATTTACCGTTTTTCTTGAGAAATTCTTAGATAGCATCCTTCTCAACATGATTTTAGCAAAAAATTTGGTGATTAACGGTTAAAAATTGAGATTTTTGGGGGTGATTTTCGGGTTTTTTCGGGGTTTTTTCGAGCTGTATTTTTGCAGTTTTGTGTGTGGGAGCTGATCAGTTCGTGCAGCTCTCTATATTTTTTTTTCTGTAATTTGGTCCCTCCGCGACTCGCGGAGATTTAGGCTCCAAACTCCGCGAGTCGCGGAGTTTGGTATTTTTTTTTTTTTTTTTTTTTTTTATAATCATTAACTTCTTAAAACAATTTAGTAATTAATTTTAAAATTTTGTTTCCCTTGTTATTTAGGATGAGGTCGTTTCGGATCGATGTCCTAGTCCGTCCCTCGACAAAATTTTAAAATTTGTCTTTTTGTAGCGATTGTTTTAAAAGCTAAGATTTTTGGGTTTTTTTCAATGTTTTTGGCATACTTTAAATCAATAAGATTAAAAATAATGATAATAAAAGTTCTCGTCCCTCCCTCGGGTAAAGCAATTTCGGTTCAAAGACCTAGTCTTCAACTTACGACGAATTTTAAAAATCATATTCTTAACTTAATGAGATAAAGTAAATTTTTGTTTTTAAATTCACACAACTTAAATATAAAATTCAAAATTAAAAATTAAAAATTAAAAATTCACACCAAACTTAAAATTTGAAATGCATAAAATTAAAATTTCATATTTTTAAAAATTAAAAATTCACACCAAACTTAATTTAAAAATTCATATTATAAATTCAAACCAAACTTATATTAATTTTTCAAATATTTACAATTTTAAATATATTGTTTTTACAAAATTTACAATATTAATTTAAGATTTAAATATTAATTTTAAAAATATGGTAAAAATAAAATTAAAAATATTTTTGTCTTTTTATCCCACTTTAATCAATCAAATATTATCAAAAATATGCGCCCCTCTTTTCGGTAAAGTAATTTCGGTTCCAAGACCTAATTTAACTCATGACGAATTTTTGAAATATTTTGGGTTGATTGATTAAAGATATTTATACCTTAAGAATAAACGTTAAATTTCGCAGTGATGTAATAAATTTTTGAACGATATCAATAATTTCGGTCGCCAAACCTAATTTTATTTAATACCAATTTAATACTTTTTAGCGAACAAATTAGCGTTTATTATCAAAAGGTTAAAAATAAAAATAAAAATAAAAACTGTACAGACATACCTGTGAAATAGATTTCTTAGTTATATGATCTATTATATTCATAAGATAGTCGGTTTAATTGATTTTCCATGGCTCCAAAGGCGTAACCTCGAGCATTCAGTGTCTTTTCTTCTAAACATATGAACGGTCCGTCTCTGCATAAAGTAACAAATTCGGTATTTGAATAGGTTTGATTATTTGAACATTTACCTCCATGTGACCATTTTCCGCATTTGTGACATCGTTCTAGGTGTCGTGCTCTTCTTTTTGCTGCGGATTTTGATTTTCCTTTACCAAATTGTAACTTATTATCTTCGCATCTGGATCCTTTTCTAACTCCGTCCATTCTTTCTCTGATTACTGATACTAATTCACTTGGTAGTATATCATTATTTCTTTTAGTGATCAAAGCGTGTAGCATTAGACCATGGTTTAGTTCACAGGCAGTCTTCATTTCGTAAAAACCTAAAAAAAATAAAAATTCAGAATGGGGGGAGAAGACTAGTTCTTTAGGGTCTGCTAGGGAAAGACCATACGTGTTCCATTTTCGAGAACTACACGAAAACAGACAATCTAACTCTAACAGAAATATATATTATCCTTTAAAGACTTGATTCTCCCCACACTTAGTTAGCTGTGGTGTCGAAATTGTGATTAACTTCGTTGTCGACTTCCATCGGACCATGTATGTAATGTTTAACTCTGTGACCATTAACTTTAAATTCAATCCCATTTGAATTTATTAATTCTATCGTTCCATATGGGAAAACTCTTTTGACTATGAATGGTCCAGACCATCTTGATTTCAATTTTTCAGGAAATAGCTTGAATCGTGAATTGAAAAGAAGAACTCTGTCTCCTTCTTTAAATTCTTTTGAACTTCTGATTCTTTTATCATGCCATTTCTTCGTTCTTTCTTTATAGATTAACGAATTTTCGTATGCTTCATGTCTTAATTCTTCTAATTCGTTTAGTTGACTTAATCGTAGACATCCGGCTTCATGTAAATCAAGATTACATGTCTTCAAAGCCCAAAATGCTTTGTGTTCAATTTCTACTGGAAGATGACATGCTTTTCCATAAACAAGTCTAAAAGGTGTGGTTCCAATTGGAGTTTTGTAGGCTGTTCTAAAAGCCCAGAGTGCATCCTCCAATTTAATGGACCATTCCTTCGGATTTGATCCTACGGTTTTCTCTAGAATACGTTTTAAGGCTCGGTTGGTATTTTCAACTTGTCCACTTGTTTGTGGATGATATGCGGTGGAGATTTTATGAGTTACTCCATATCTTTTAAGAACTTTCTCAAGTTGATTATTACAGAAATGAGTACCCCGATCACTTATTAAAGCTTTCGGTGTTCCAAACCTTGCAAAAAGACGTTTTAAAAAGTTGACTACAACTCGTGCATCGTTAGTTGGGAGAGCTTGTGCTTCTGCCCATTTAGATACATAATCAATGGCTACGAGTATATATAGATTATTATGAGATTTTGGAAATGGACCCATAAAGTCAATACCCCAAATGTCAAGTACTTCACATACTTGGATGACATTTTGTGGCATTTCATCACGTTGACTTATTTTTCCGGCCCTTTGACATGCATCACAGGATTTGCAAAGAAGGTGTGCGTCCTTGTAAATTGTAGGCCAATAGAATCCAGCTTCATAAACTTTTCTTGCTGTTAGTTGAGGCCCATAATGCCCTCCTGTTGGTCCTGTGTGACAATGGTTTAAAATTTTACTAGCTTCATCAACAAATACACCTCGGCGTATTATTCCATCGGGACAACTTTTAAACAGATGTGGATCTTCCCAGAAATAGTGTTTTATATCACTGAAGAATTTCTTTCGTCTTTGGTACGATAATCCTTTTTCAAGGAATCCACAAACTAAGTAGTTTGCATAGTCTGCAAACCATGGGATTTCTTTATAATCTATCTTCAATAGATATTCATCAGGAAAGTTGTCTTGTATGGCCGATTCATTCAGAACTTCTAATTCGGGATTTTCAAGACGAGAAAGATGATCAGCGGCGAGATTTTCTGCTCCCTTTTTATCTCGGATTTCAATATCAAACTCTTGTAAGAGTAAGATCCAACGGATTAATCTTGGTTTAGCATCTTGTTTTGAAAATAGGTATCTAAGAGCAGAATGGTCGGTATAGACCACCGTTTTTGCTAGAACGAGATATGATCGAAATTTGTCAAAAGCAAAGATAATAGCAAGGAGTTCTTTTTCAGTAGTTGTATAGTTCGTTTGTGCTCCTTGTAATGTCTTGCTAGCATAATATATAGGTTGAAATCGTTTTTCAATCCTTTGTCCTAAAACGGCTCCCATTGCAAAATCACTTGCATCGCACATTAGTTCAAATGGTAGATTCCAATTTGGTGTTATCATGATCGGTGCATTAGTGAGTTTCTCTTTAAGAATATTAAAAGATATGATACACTCATCTGAAAAGATGAATGGCGCATCCTTTTCTAGGAGTTTATTCATAGGAGTGGCAATTTTAGAAAAATCTTTTATAAAACGTCGGTAAAAACCGGCATGCCCTAGAAAACTCCTAACTCCTCTAACATTGGTGGGATGTGGAAGTTTAGCAATTACATCTACTTTAGCTCTATCCACTTCAATTCCTTCTTTTGAAATTTTATGTCCAAGAACGATGCCTTCTTTAACCATGAAATGGCATTTCTCCCAATTAAGTACTAGATTTGATTTTTCGCATCTAATTAGCATTCGTTCCAGATTAACTAGACATGATTTAAATGTATCACCGAAGACTGAAAAGTCATCCATGAATACTTCCATGCATTCTTCTATCATGTCGTGAAAAATCGCCATCATACACCTTTGAAAGGTTGCAGGGGCGTTGCAAAGTCCAAATGGCATGCGTTTGTAAGCAAACGTACCATAAGGGCACGTGAATGTGGTTTTCTCTTGATCTTCGGGTGCTATTGGAATTTGAAAATATCCGGAAAATCCATCTAGAAAACAATAGTAACTATTTCCGGCTAATCTTTCCAACATTTGATCTATGAAAGGTAAGGGAAAGTGATCTTTTCTGGTGGCGTCATTTAATTTTCTATAATCAATACATACACGCCATCCTGTTACAGTCCTAGTAGGAATAAGCTCATTTTTCTCATTTGTGATGACAGTCATGCCACCCTTCTTAGGCACGCATTGAACTGGGCTTACCCATGGACTATCAGAAATTGGATATATCAAACCTGCATCTAGCAGTTTAATAATCTCTTTCTTAACTACATCTTGCATATTAGGATTTAGTCTTCGTTGGCGTTGCACATACGTTTTATGACCTTCTTCCATAAGGATTTTATGTGTGCAATACGAAGGACTTATTCCTTTAATATCATGAATCTTCCATGCAATGGCTGGTTTATGAGCTTTCAACACAGAAATGAGCTGTGATTTCTCATTTTCAGTAAGAGAAGACGATATTATTACAGGTAATTCAGATTCACCATGTAAATAAGCGTATTCCAAATGGTTTGGAAGTGGCTTTAATTCTAATTTCGGAGGTTCTTCTATCGATGATTTATATCGATATCTGTCTTCTTCTTTTAGCATTTGAATTTCTTCTGTTGTTGGTTCATATCCATTAGCTATAAGTGTAGCTAACATTTCAGCTTCATCAATTGGTTCATTACCTTCTCCTAAAGAACATTCTCCTGTTCCTTGTAATTCTGGAAATTCTTCTAATAATTCTGCATGTGCATCTATAGTTTGAATATAATAACATGTATCATCTGTAGATTGTGGTTGTTGCATTGCTCTATCCACTGAAAAGGTAACACTCTCATCCTCTATACTTAGGGTCAGTTTCTTACCGAACACGTCTATCATTGCTTTAGCCGTGTTTAAGAATGGTCTTCCTAATATGAGAGGAACTTGAGAATCTTCTTCCATGTCTAAAACAACAAAATCTACTGGAAATACTAAAGTACCAACTTTAACTAGCATGTTCTCCATTATCCCTCTAGGATATTTTATTGATCTATCGGCTAGTTGTATGCTTATTCTGGTTGGTTTCAATTCTCCAAGGTCTAGTTTAGCGTATAGTGAATACGGCATTAGATTTATACTAGCACCTAAGTCCGCCAATGCTTCTATTGAACTAAGACTACCCAGAAAACATGGAATTGTGAAACTTCCTGGATCAGATAGTTTTTCTGGTATCTTATTCAACAGCACTGCTGAACAATTAGCATTCATAGTAACAGCCGAGAGTTCTTCCATTTTCTTTCTATTCGTGATTAGATCTTTCAAGAATTTAGCATATCTTGGCATTCCTGAAATCACATCAATGAAAGGAAGATTTACATTTATCTGTTTAAACATATCCAAAAATTTGGATTGCTCGGCTTCAAGTTTTTCTTTCTTCATTTTACTCGGGTAAGGAAGTGGTGGTTGGTATGGTTTAACATAAGGTTTATCCTTAACTGTGTTATCTTCATTAACCTTTTCAACTACCGGTTCTTTTTCCTTATCTTGATCAGGTTGTGGTTCTTGTGGAGTAGGAATAGTTTCATCAGAAGTTACAGGTATTTCAGGTGGTTTAAGTGTTGTACCACTTCTTGTGGTAATGGCTTTAGCTGTTTCATTCTGGGGGTTAGCGTTTGTATCGCTCGGTAGACTTCCCGGTTTTCTTTCACCTATTAACCTTGCTAGGTTACTCACTTCTTGTTCTAGATTTTGAATAGAAGCTTGTTGATTTCTAAATGCTTGAGCATTTTGTTCATTGGTTTGTTTCTGAGATGTGAAAAACTGTGTTTGAGTTTCAACTAGCTTCGTCATCATATCTTCTAAATTTGGCTTTTTATCATCGGTTTGTTGTGGTGGTTTGTTTTGAAAATTCGGTCTTTGCTGATTGTAAGTATTATTGGATACTTGTTGATTGCTAGGACCTTGTTGGTTGTTGTATGGAATATTTCGGTTATAATTCTGGTTTTGATTGTAAATCGGTCTTGGCGGTTGATAATTATTCTGATAATTATTTCCAGGCCTTTGGTTTATGTATGAAATATTCTCTCTTTGTTCCATTGTTAATTCAATACTGAGACAATCTTTTGTCAAATGTGGTCCTCCACACTGCTCACAACTAATTCGTATAGCATGAATATCTTTAGTCATCTTTTCCATTCGTCTCTCGAAAGCATCTATCTTTGCGGAAATGGAATCTAAGTCATGGCTAGAATCGGCTCTAGCTGCTTTAGATGATCTAATGATATCTTTTTCTTGGTGCCACTCATGTGAGTGGGAAGCAGTATTATCAATAATTTTGTAAGCATCAGTTTCGGTTTTCTTCATAATAGAACCACCAGCTGCTATATCTATGTCTTTCCTTGTAGTGATGTCGCATCCTCGGTAGAATATTTGTACTATTTGACAGGTGTCTAAACCATGTTGCGGACATCCTCTTAATAACTTTCCATATCTTGTCCACGCCTCATATAGAGTTTCATTTGGCTTTTGTGTGAACGTAACAATTTCTGCTTGAAGTCTTACGGCTTTAGATGCAGGAAAGAATTGTTTAAGAAATTTGTCAATTAAAACATCCCATGTATCAATCGCCCCTTCAGGTAACGATTCCAACCAATCTTTGGCTTCTCCCTTTAAAGTCCAGGGAAATAACATGAGATATATCTGTTCATCCTCCACTTCTCGGATTTTAAATAGTGTGCAGATCCTATTAAAGGTACGTAGATGTTCATTTGGATCTTCCTTCGGCGCACCACTAAATTGGCATTGATTAGTCACCATGTGTAGAATTTGTCCTTTGATTTCATAATCTGGCGCATTAATGTCTGGATGAGTAATTGCGTGACCTTGGCCAGTGCGTTTAGCTCTCATTCGGTCTTCCATACTTAAAGGTTCCAGATTCTCCATAATTGAATTTGTTGAATCGGTATCACTAGATGATTCTGTTTTAATGGTTCGTTCCTCAACAATCTCTGTTTGAATGATTGGTGGTTCCGGAGGAAAGTTTAGTGGTTCAGGATCTATGAACCGTTCCTGAATATTTTCTGGATTCTCAATTGTGAGGTTGGGTTCAAAAAATGGATTATCGGAAATTTGAACTGAAGTACTTGGTCGACTGGATGACGATTCTAAAGAAAAATCAACGGCGGTTATATTTGTTAAACGATGTCTTGATCTAGTTACAGGTGGTGAACGTACAAAAGGTGATGAACGTCTTGCTCGGTGCATTCACTGAATATACTATTAGTTTTAAAAAAGGAAAGAAAAATTATAATAAGTTATCCAATCAATAGACTTTTCTGATTTTGCCCACGTTTCGAATAGCCAAAAGATGCAGCAGAGGGGCAGGATTCGTTTGGTCTCAATATAATTGAGGACTGTTTGGCTCCAATAACCCGGTCCACGTACAAATCCAACTATTACTACGAACCAGAAAATTTTGATGTCTATTAATTTAACCACTTAAAATAAATTTTCGTAATTTTAAGAAATTTAGATAAGAAGTAGAATAAAAATCTATGTCCTAAAACTAGAATAGCGAGAAATAAGAGAGAAAAAGAGTTCGTCGCAAAAGGTCGAAAAAGAAAAAATGGTTTAAAAAATAAAAGGTGACGGAAAAATAAAAGAAACTTATAACAACTTAAAAATACTTAAACTAACCTAACCTTATTACTACAACTAACTTAAAATTATAATCGCAAATTGAAATTACTAATTGGAATGATAATTGGTACATAGTAAAAGGTGTCTAAAAATATTAAAGCTTACAAGAAAAACTAAATCCCAAATAGAAATAACTTAAAAAGAAATTAAAACTTAAAAAGGCGTCGCAAAATTCTAAAGCACCTAAATCTTAGTCTAAAGAAAAAGCACTTAAGGAATTCTACGGCAAAGCCTAAAAATCTAGGAGTAAAAATAACTATAGCAAAAACTAAGTTTAAAATTAAATATGAGCTAAAAAATACAAATATTACGCTACAACGATTAAAAAGGGACAAAATATAAAAATATACAAAAAGTTGTAAAAAGTACAATTTTTATAAAAATATTATTTTTATATTATTTATTTTATAAAATTACTAATTTTACAATTTAATAAAACTAATTAAACTAAAATATATAAATAAAATAAAAAGTAAAAAAATAAAACTAAAACTAATAATAATAATAATAATAATTAGGTAATAATAATAATAATAATTAATTAAATCCCGTAATTAATGCAGATTTAGGGTTTCTGTTCGCGTGTCAGAGTAGCTCCGCGAGTCGCGGCAATTAAAGAAGAAAACCCCGCGAGTCGCGGGGATCAGAAATTCAGCTGACAGGGTTGAGTTTTTACGCGTTTTCTTTTTTTTTTTTTTTTTTTTATTTTCTGTTTTTAATTTTTATATAAATGAAAGATGTTTAATAAAATTTATATTATTATAAACTAAAATAAAGATAAAGAAACTTATAAAACTTAAATATTTAACAAAATCTTAAAAATGCTTATATTTTTGTTTTTCTTTTTATATTTTTCAATAATTAAAACGTATTTTTACAAAAGCGACTTTTAATAAAAGTAACTAAAAATCTTTTTTTTTTCTTTTTATATTAGCGTTGCGCTTCCGGCTTTTAAGATTCTCCCCGGCAGCGGCGCCAAAAATACTTGATGTGAAGCGAGGTGTATATAAAATAGTATTATTTTTAGTGCGAAAATACTATTAAATACGATACAATTTTACACAAGATATTTATTTATTTATAGAATGGATATACTTAAACCTTGCTACAACACTTATAGGCAGTGTACCTAATCGTACAGTAGTGTAGTTTTTAGTAAGTCCGGTTCGTTCCACAGGGAAATCTTTAAACAAAGCTCAACGCTATATTAGTTTACTTTTATAAAAATACAAACATATATATAAGTAATATTATTATTATAAAGGGGGGTTTTTACCGTTTAATGACCGGTTTGTCGATTTTAAGACTTTAGTCGCAGTTAAAACCTAATGTAAAATATAAAATAAATACAAGACTTAAATTAAAGCGTAAAGTAAATAACGATAATGAAATTGCAAATAATAAAAATGCGATAAAATAAAATTGCGATAATTAAAAAGTACGATAATTAAAAGTGCGATTAAATAACAAATAATAAAAGTGCGATAATTAGAAGTGCAATTAAATATAAAATAAAGGAAATTAAATATGAAATAAAAGAATTATGCTTATTTAAACTTCCGTAATCATGATGTTTGACGTGTTGATTTTAATTATATGCCCATGGGTTAATTGTCCTTTGTCCTGGATTATTCAATATGTCCGTCTGGTTTTTGTCCATAACAGTCCATCAGTCATAAATATAAATTGCAAGTGTCCTTGTCAAATTATTATTATACCCGAAGTTAAATATTCTAACTAATTGGGGATTCGAATTGTAACAAGGTTTTAATACTTTGTTTAATGAATACACCAGGTTATCGACTGCGTGTAAACCAAGGTTTTACTACTTTGTTAACAATTACACCAATTACCCTTGAATGTAATTTCACCCCTGTTTTGATTATTCTAGTGGCTATTAATCCATTCCCGTGTCCGGTTAAATGAACGATTATTCGTACATATAAATACCCCGCCCATCGTGTCCGATCGAGTGTATATGGTAATTTATAGGGACGCCCAATTGTAAATCTTTATATTAACATTAACAAACTTTCATTTAGTTAAAAAATTATAAAGCCCATTAATAGCCCATAGTCTAATTTCCACAAGTGTCGTTCTTTTATCCAAACCCCAATTATGGTACAAAGCCCAATTACCCAATTTTAGTAATTAGCCCAACATCATGATTACTTCGTTTTAAATAAGCATAATAATAACTTAGCTACGAGACATTAATATAAAAAGGTTGAACATAACTTACAATGATTAAAAATAGCGTAGCGTTACACGGACAGAATTTCGACTTACACCCTTACAACATTCGCTAACATACCCTTATTATTAGAATTAAAATTAAAATTAAAATATAAATTATATATATATATATAAGTTTTACGTATGAAGAGGAAGAAAAAAGATTATCTTTTTGATCAGAATTCGGGTTGCTTTATAGCCAGAGTTGATTTTTGGGGCTCCGCGACTCGCGGCAAAATGCCCTTAAAACTCCGCGAGTCGCGGAGATAGAAATTACAGCTCAGTCCTTGGAGTTTTCTCTGCCGACGGTTTTTAATATATATATAATATATATATAATTAATATAATTAATTATATATTATATTATATTTATATACATAGTTAACTTGTAATTTTTAGTCCGTTGCGTCGAGCGTTAAGAGTTGACTCTGGTCCCGGTTCCGGATTTTCGATCGTCCTCGCGTACAATTTAATATCTTGTACTTTGCGTTTTGAATCTTGTACTCTTGTGATTTCGAGACGTTTCTTATCAATAATTGGAACCTTTTTGATTGTCTTTTGTTCTTTTGAGCTTTTTGGTCGTTTGCGTCTTCAATTCGTCGAATCTGTCTTTTGTCTTCACCTTTTATTATTTAAACGAATATCACTTGTAAATAGAACAATTGCAACTAAAAGCTTGTCTTTCTTGAGGAATAATGCTATGAAATATATGTTCGTTTTTAGCATTATCAAGTTTTTACACAATATCATACAAACATGGACTCCAAATCTTGTCCTTATTTTAGTATGCAACAGCGGAAGCTCTTAGTATTCACCTGAGAATAAACATGCTTTAAACGTCAACAAAAATGTTGGTGAGTTATAGGTTTAACCTATATATATCAAATCGTAACAATAGACCACAAGATTTCATATTTCAATACACATTCCATACATAGAGATAAAAATCATTCATATGGTGAACACCTGGTAACCAACATTAACAAGATGCATATATATAAGAATATCCCCATCATTCCGGGACACCCTTCGGATATGATATAAATTTCGAAGTACTAAAGCATCCGGTACTTTGGATGGGGCTTGTTGGGCCCAATAGATCTATCTTTAGGATTCGCGTCAATTAGGGTGTCTGTTCCCTAATTCTTAGATTACCAGACTTAATAATAAGAGACATATTCGATTTCGATAATTCAACCATAGAATGTAGTTTCACGTACTTGTGTCTATTTTGTAAATCATTTATAAAACCTGCATGTATTCTCATCCCAAAAATATTAGATTTTAAAAGTGGGACTATAACTCACTTTCACAGATTTTTACTTCGTCGGGAAGTAAGACTTGGCTACTGGTCACGAACCTATAAAAATATATACATATATATCAAAGTATGTTCAAAATATATTTACAACACTTTTAATATATTTTGATGTTTTAAGTTTATTAAGTCAGCTGTCCTCGTTAGTAACCTACAACTAGTTGTCCACAGTTAGATGTATAGAAATAAATCGATAAATATTATCTTGAATCAATCCACGACCCAGTGTATACGTATCTTAGTATTGATCACAACTCAAACTATATATATTTTGGAATCAACCTCAACCCTGTATAGCTAACTCCAACATTCACATATAGAGTGTCTATGGTTGTTCCGAAATATATATAGATGTGTCGACATGATAGGTCGAAACATTGTATACGTGTCTATGGTATCTCAAGATTACATAATATACAATACAAGTTGATTAAGTTATGGTTGGAATAGATTTGTTACCAATTTTCACGTAGCTAAAATAAGAAAAATTATCCAATCTTGTTTTACCCATAACTTCTTCATTTTAAATCCGTTTTGAGTGAATCAAATTGCTATGGTTTCATATTGAACTCTATTTTATGAATCTAAACAGAAAAAGTATAGATTTATAGTCGGAAAAATAAGTTACAAGTCGTTTTTGTAAAGGTAGTCATTTCAGTCGAAAGAACGACGTCTAGATGACCATTTTAGAAAACATACTTCCACTTTGAGTTTAACCATAATTTTTGGATATAGTTTCATGTTCATAATAAAAATCATTTTCTCAGAATAACAACTTTTAAATCAAAGTTTATCATAGTTTTTAATTAACTAACCCAAAACAGCCCGCGGTGTTACTACGACGGCGTAAATCCGGTTTTACGGTGTTTTTCGTGTTTCCAGGTTTTAAATCATTAAGTTAGCATATCATATAGATATAGAACATGTGTGTAGTTAATTTTAAAAGTCAAGTTAGAAGGATTAACTTTTGTTTGCGAACAAGTTTAGAATTAACTAAACTATGTTCTAGTGATTACGAGTTTAAACCTTCGAATAAGATAGTTTTATATATATGAATCAAATGATGTTATGAACATCATTACTACCTCAAGTTTAGTAGGTAAACCTACTGGAAGTGACAAGAAATGATCTAGCTTCAAAGGATCTTGGATGGCTTGAAAGTTCTTGAAGTAGGATCATGACACAAAAACAAGTTCAAGTAAGATTTTTACTCGAATTAAGATAGTTTGTAGTTATAGAAATTGAATCAAAGTTTGAATATGAATATTACCTTGAATAAGAAGGATAACCTACTGTATATAACAAAGGTTTCTTGATCTTAGATGATTACTTGGAATGGATTAGAAAGCTTGGAAGTAAATTAGTAAACTTGAAGGGATTTTTGAAGTGTTCTTGAGGTGTTCTTCCTATGATGATTATAGCTTGATTCTTGAAGTGATTTTTGATGAAGATGATGATTAAATACTGGAAAAATACGCTCATAATAGTGTGTGTGTGTGTTGAGAGAGAATTAGAAAGAGAATTGGAAGTGAAATGGAGTGAATGATGAGTGGTAATTGGTGAGTGGTGAGTGGGGTTAAAAGGAGTTCTAGTTAGTTGACTAGCTCATGGTAGAAGTTAAAATTGATTAGTCATACATGACATAATCAAGAGTGGAATCCCATGCTAGTTCCTATTGGTATATACTCATAGTAAGTACGTTTTGAAGCTGTGTATAATACGGGTAAGAATACGACTAGAATTCTTGATGAAAGAAAAGAATGGAAAAGTAGCTGTAACCATTTTCGTTAAGTATGAGTGTTTTGATATATGTCTTGAAGTCTTCCAAAAGTATTTTAATACATCTAAATACACTACATGTATATACATTTTAACTGAGTCATTAAGTCATCGTTAGTCGTTACATGTAAGTGTTGTTTTGAAACCTTTAAGTTAACGATCTCAATTAATGTTGTTAACCCATTGTTTATTATATCTAATGAGATGTTAAATTATTATATTATCATGATATTATGATATATTAATATATCTTAATATGATATATATACATTTAAATGTCGTTACAACGATAATCGTTACATATATGTCTCGTTTCGAAATCCTTAAGTTAGTAGTCTTGTTTATATGTATATAACTCATTATTAATATACTTATGGAGATACTTACTTATCATAATCTCATGTTAACCATATGTATATCCATATATATATCGTCATGTCATTTTTACAAGTTTTAACGTTCGTGAATCGCCGGTCAACTTGGGTGGTCAATTGTCTATATGAAACATATTTCAATTAATCAAGTCTTAACAAGTTTGATTGCTTAACATGTTGGAAACATTTAATCATGTAAATATCAATCTCAATTAATATATATAAACATGGAAAAGTTCGGGTCACTACACCAGATTTGCTTGTTTTGAATGCCCTGCACAGTAGCTAAGAGATTAGTTCTTTTTTGGAATTCATCCAAGGATGGGTTCTGGAAGGGTCATCTTCGATGATCTCTTCCTATCTGCTGGCTTGCTTGAAGAGGAAGCAGCGGATGGGGTTAGGGTTAGAGTACACCAGTTGGCTAAGTGAAACTTGCTGCTACACTTGTAGCATTTTCTCACATTTGGTATCGGTGACTGGTCATACACTGAGTAAATGGGTGCAGTAAGATAGGGTCTACTTTTAGATATGGCAGCTATGAGCTGGTCAAGCTTGACAGTCATTATCTCAGTGATAGATGACTCAGCACATGATTTCACAATTTGGTTCACTTTAGCTTTTCCATTAAGGGCAGCTTTCCTTTTAGAACCAGTACCATAATCATGGTATACTGCCTTGCCTTTGTTATTCGACAAGCTAGTGTGGGAAGTTACTGACCCGTCAGCTGATACCAGATGATTCGTGTGAATCTTGATTGCTGCCTTTGACTTGCCAGTATTGCGTTTTGCTGGCTTGTCAGCAGCTACTGGTTGACCAGTACAATTTTCATCAGCTGGCTCAGCATTGGTAGAATTTGAACATGAAGGGGAATCAATTGTTTTTGACTTTCTTTGGTTGTTTTCAGTGATTTCCATTTTAATGCGTCTTTCCTTTGGAGTCATATAGTAAATGCTTGAGGGATCAGTAGTTTCATCAATTAAAGTACTGGTTTCCTTGGCTTTTACTTCATCCTCCAAGATTTCTTTCATGGACGGTGGTGGGGTCTCTGTAGGTCTGACAAACTTATTTGTTAAGACATTTTTACCCTTAACTATCTTGGCAAAAGTATTTGACAAGACAGCTTCAGGATCAATTTCGAGAATGGGGTCCATGTAAGTAACTTCTGCAAGAGCAGCAGCATCAGCATAAGCAAAGAATGCTTCAACTTGGGCAGGCACATGTTCATTCATACATTTTGTTGTGCGTTGAGCAGATGTATGTGACAACCCAGAAATTTCCAACCAAATTTAAACTTTAATCTTTATATGTTTCCGACACGATAAGCAATATTTGTTAAGTTAAATTTCAAGAATTTTAAACTATGTTCATACATTCATTCAACCTCGACTAAGTTCCAACGGTTCACGAACCATTAAACGAATATGATTATATATGTATATGTGTATATATATTATAACTTGAAACGTAAACAAAATATTAGATTAAATACTTTATATGATTGTATATGTTTCAAAATGTTTATCAACGGAATTAGAAGATAAGATCAAATGATTGAATTATCAGATATATTGAATTATGATTACAAGTCTCTGTTGAAAGGCCCACGTTGATTTGAGAAATCTTTCCATTTTAACAATATTCGGAAAATGGTAAAGTGATTTATAAATAAGAACAAATTGTCAATCATTGAGAACTAGACAAAGGATAGTGGAAGATTGAATCTCATAAAGACTCGATTGATCTATTTAGTTTCAAACGTACAAAAACGTTTTCAGTTTAAAAAGAACTTTATTATTAAAACGTATATAACTTTTATAAATATCTAGAACCACTTTTGACAACTCATTACTTAACTAGTATGATAAAGATAACGATATTTATATTTTATTTTATTAAACGATTTAAATTAATATTATATATATTTATACGCGTATTATACGTACATAGTTTTATACTTTTACTATACTTAAACTTTACCTCTACTTTATTTTTACTTTACTTTAACTTTAATAATTCACTTTAATAATTCACTTTAATAATTCATACTTTAATAATTTACTTTAATAATTCATACTTTAATAATTCACTTTAATAATTCATACTTTAATAATTCACTTTAATAATTCATACTTTAATAATTCACTTTAATAATTCACTTTAATAATTCAAAAATCTATTATAAATAGAATTCATTAGGTTTCATTATTTCATAGAAACTTGAAAATATTTTTCTCTAAACTCTCTCAATCAATTTACATATATATATTTACTCCGTATTATTTCAAGATATTATTAGTATACATAAAATATTACGACGGAGTGCTGTCCGAGTGATTTCGAAATTGTTTTTCGAGTAGGATAGGATTAAGGAAATTATGGGTTATAGCTATGGAGGTGATTGAGTATGGTTCATGGGTATGCTCGTGAGGTCAATATAGTGTTTATCATTTCCGTTACGTCTACGTACATTTCCTGCAATATTGAATCTCAATATTGATACGTGAGTACTCATAATTTAACTTTTACATACTAATAGTGTATCCCTAACTAGTGCTCGAGTATTTAGAATTATGCATGCTTGTACTTTTGATATTGCCCTTAGACAGGTTAGGTTGAATCTTGAATTAGTTACACTTGCGGTTGAGATAAGGTATAAGATATGCATGTCCTTGGAAAGCTAGCGAAAAATTAAGAACTTTTCCTTTAGATATCGAATGGTTTCGATGAACGGATTAGAAGTTATAATCAATTGAATTTTCGATATTTTTATTAAAAATGATTATTATTATCGTCGTTTTTATCGTCGTTCTAGTTTTATCTTATTATTATCATTATTATTATCTTTATCAATAAAAGGAATTTATCATTAAAAAATGTTATTTTTTTTATTATTACTATCGTTATTATCATTAAAGTTATAATTAGTATTATTATTATTATCCAATTATTATTATTATTATTATTATTATTATTATTATTATTATTATTATTATTATTATTATTATTGGTATTATTATTATTATTATTATCATTATTAATATATATATCATTATTTAAAAATGGTTATTGTTATTGTTATTATTATTATTACTATATTATCATTAAGATAATTATTAGTATTATCGTTAATAATGTTATAGTAATTATCATTATTAATATTAGTGTAATTAAAACAAATATTTGTAACACCTAATTATTTTGATTACTATTATTATCATTATTGTGAATACGATATAAAAGACGATTAAAAGCTATTAAACGAAACGATTAGGAAATAATGGGCAAGAGTATCATGATAAAATTAAAATATTATAAGATATTGATTTAGATAAAATTATCGTTCTTATTATTTTTATCATTACTATTATTATTAAAAGTATCGTTAGTATTAAAATTATCATTTTAACAAAAAATATCATTTTAATAGAAATGTCATTGTTACTATAAAATATCATTATTATTATTATTTTAAATAGAATTATTATTTTAAAGATAATATTAAAAATTATCGTAAATATTAAAGTTATCATAATTAGAATTATCGTTTTATCATAATGTCATCTTAGTAATTATAAATATTGATATTTTTATAATAATAATTATTATTACAAAATAATACAATTTTTACTTACTATCATTATAGATATTATTTTATCAAATAAATATGTGATACAAACATATTTTACTACGTGTAATAACTTACTTTAATAATACCTATCATATTATCTTTATGATATTAAATGAACCCTATAAATTTTATTACTTAATATATATAAAAGTATATTTTAGTATATAAATTTTATTTATTAATAAATAAATTATATTATTTACTCTAATAAATCTTTTAAAAATATTTAAAAATATAAAACGACAATATTTAAACTATATATTAATCATGTATAGATTTTTGGAAATTATTTTGAGTCAAATTTACTTTTGTTGACTTTTGCATATTAGTCTCGGGCATTAGGATTGTGGTACACTATGACTTGACCTAATTTGTTAGACAAATATTGACCAACACATAAATATATATAATTAATTCAGGTTCGTGAATCTGAGGTCAACCTTGCACTAGTTCAATGACGTTATATGTATTTTCACTACGAAATACAGTATGGTGAGTTTCATTTGCCTTTTTACCCTTTATATTTTTGGGACTGAGAATACATGCGCTTTTATAAATGTTTGACGAAATAGACACAAGTAATTGAAACTACATTCTATGGTTGAATTATCGAAATAGAATATGCCCCTTTTTATTAAGTCTGGTAATCTAAGAATTAGGGAACAGACACCCTAATTGACGCGAATCCTAAAGATAGATCTATTGGGCCTAACAAACCCTATCCAAAGTACCGGATGCTTTAGTACTTCGAAATTTATATCATATCCGAAGGGTGTCCCGGAATGATGGGGATATTCTTATATATGCATCTTGTTAATGTCAGTTACCAGGTGTTCAATCCATATGAATGATTTTTGTCTCTATGCATGGGACGTATATTTATGAGAACTGAAAATGAAATTCTTGTGGTCTATTAAAATGATGAAAATGAATGATTATGATAAACTAATGAACTCACCAACCTTTTGGTTGACACTTTAAAGCATGTTTATTCTCAGGTATTAAAGAAATCTTCCGCTGTGCATTTGCTCATTGTAAAGATATTACTTGGAGTCTTTCATAGCATATTTCGAAGAATGTTGCATTCGAGTCATTGAGTTCATCAAATATTATTATTAAATCAATTTATAGTTGGATAGTGGATATTATGAAATGGTATGCATGCCTGTCAATTTTCGATGTAAAGAAAGTTTGTCTTTTAAAAACGAATGCAATGTTTGTAAAATGTATCATATAGAGGTCAAATACCTCACAATGTAATCAACTATTGTGAATCGTTTATAATATATATGAACGGGTCCTTTCAATGTACACCGTGAAGCAACAACCTTCTTGAGATTGTTTAGCTGGTTCTTAACATCTGCTGCCTCAACGTGAAGAGACTTTAAAGCAAAATTTTGTTTTTCAAGTTTAGAAATTTCATCCTTTAAGATCTTAATTTCATCAGTTTTGCTTTTAAGTTTTTCATTTAGAAATTTGTTATCAGATTTTAAAACTTCTTCACATTTACTGCCTCTACATAAATTAACTCTTAGGTAGTCAAACATTTCAACTTTTTCATCATCAGTATAGGTTCGAAAATTATCAACCTTATACAGCATTTCAGATTTCCATTGAGGTGAATCCTTTTTCAGATCAGCTTCCCTCATATCAGCCATGAACGTACTACCATTATCATCCTCATCAGACTCCTCGGCCTCCTTAGCCATCAAATACAACTTTTTACTAGAAGCATAACCAGCATCATCATCATCATCAGTATCACTGTCAGAAGATGAAGAAGAGCTGGTTTCATTCCAATCATGATGCTCAGCAACTAGAACTTTTTCTGGCTTCTTTCCCTTTTTATCAGCCTTTGCACTTTCCTTCATCTGAGCTTTCATAGCTTTGTACTTGTTCTTGTACTTGTCAACTTTTGAGAAAGAGTTAGCATGTGAGACATTAAGTTTCCTGGACATGCATTCAGCCGCAAAATGTCCAACCTTCCCATAATTGTAACACTCAGATTTAGGACCCTTGACTGATTTGCTGCTATACTTAGCACTTGGTTTCTTACTCCCTTTGTATGACTTGCTGGTTTTATTACGATTAAACCTTTTGAACTGCCTAGCCAGTAAAGCCATACCTTCAGCCATACCTTCAGCCATACCTTCCACATCATCTTCATCATCACTGCTTTCTTCAGACCCAGTACCACTATCCACATCATCTTCAGCTGACTCTTCTTCTGCTGTCAACTTTAGAACCAGTAAAGCCTTTTGAGCTTTCTTTTTAGCAGCAGCCATAAGAGCAGTATCATCTGTTTTAGAAGATTTTGAAGTGGTGGGGGCAGACGTAAAGTTTTCTTTCAAGTTTAGTTCAAGTTTAGCTTCTGCCTTCTCATGGTTCCAAAGTGTACCATAGAGGGAAGACATGTTAAAGTTCTTTAAAGTCTGGGTGATTCTTAGAGGGTCAGTCACTGGTTTCCATTTGGCAGACAATGAGTCAATGAATTTGTTTACTTGTTCAAAATCAGTATATGTGATTTTCAAAGTAAGCAGGTCAGCAACTAAGGAGTTAAACCTAATGAAGGTTTGCTTAAGGGTCTCATTCTTATAGGCAAAGAACATTTCATACTCTCTTTTCAAAGCAATAATCTTGTTCTGCCTAACCTCATCCATGCCTTCATAAGTAACATCTAGGTAGTCTAAAATAAGCTTAGCATTCAGTTTTTTCTTAATCAGTTTGAACAGGTGATTAGGTAAAGTTATAGCTAACAGAATTCTGATCTTAGGGTAAAGTCTAACACGACGTTTGTCCTCAGCATCCCATTTAGCTGGAGTGAGAACAACCTCTCTGCCAGGAATGGCAGGAGTGTTAGCAGTGGCTGGAATGCTATCAATAGTTTCAGTTGGGACAAATGGACCATCTGTGGCAATACCATGCATAAGTGGGTCAATAGACTCCAAGTGAAGCATGATTCTTGCCTTTCAAGTTTCATACTCATCTTCATCAAATTTGGGTGGTCTATTGGATGAGCCATTTTCAAGGTAAGTTGTATTTGAGTATGCAGCCATGAGAGAATTCAGATCCAAGATATTAAATTATCAAGACTGAAGCTCTGATACCAGTTGTTGGTCCCTTGATTAACAACAGGAGTATTGTAGAGGGGGTGAATACAATTTCTCTTTAATTAACTTAACAGTTAAACACAATTTAGTATTCAAGTAAGTAAATTAAATAGAGTCAGAGGTAATTTTCAAAGGTTATTCTTTATTGATAAAATCACAAAGAATTACAACTATCCTTGGCGGAATGATAGTTGGTTGATACAGATTTACCTAGATTATAGCTATGAGGATAAACTTAAAGCTATTATACGTTTTGGACTCTAAATAATAAAACTCACACCACTAGTTGTTACAATAGTGGATACACCAATTTATAGTAGTCCTTTTATCCGAGTTATTATTCCATTGTCCACTGGTACATAGGATGTCTGTACTTGTAGAGACAACTGCATCAGAGAGCGTGCTCTCCTCTTTTCTCTTTGTTAGCTATTTGCAGAAACACCCCAATTTATTTTGGCACCACTATTTGTTTAAACAAATAGAATATTGTGTTCCCTAGGCATTGACAAAGTATAGCACATGTCTGCACATACGTTAAACTTATGCATTCTCACGTGGTCTTGTAAGGTCACTTGTCAGCCGCCGACGCGTGTCCTTTCCTGTTCAACTTTGTCTTTGATTTCTGTTAAATAGTACAATTGATGTAGACCACTCAAAAAACTACTATGCTTGTAATGGAGCATATCTGTCTTGTGTAGTAAGCTGCATTCCAGCTATGTTGATTCTTCATTGCTGAGTCACTTGATATTATTGAATTGCTGAGTATACATTCTGTGCTGATTGAAGAACATTGTCTACCTTGTGCTGGTAGACTAAGTAGCAACTAAACACTCGACACAGCAATATATGCTGTCTATACATAAACAAACTTGTGCTGGCTGCACATAACATTTTAGTGCAAATAAATTACAGTTTTGTCATAATTAAATCCTTAATTATTTTGGAGACTCAACATATATATATATATATATATATATATATATATATATATATATATATATATATATATATATATATATATATATATAAGAAAAGATCTGGTGATGTGATACAATTGATACAGATTTCGCAATCTGTTTGACAAACTGAGCGTAAAACAAAATGCCCCATCGACCCTACCTATACAACCTTTACATTACCAACATAACCTAATACATTAAAAGCAACAACACGTGTTCGGGAAAAAACAGGATCCCGGGGAATCAACAAACCAACTGATGTCGTGTTTGCTGTAGCGTTGACGTATCCACCACCAAGAAAACTAAATCAAGAAAGTCTTCACTTAAACCGAAGTTTGCAACTGCGAACCTCAATCCACAAGTCCCACACCTACCGGGCAACCCAGGAATATAGTTTGTTATAGCAAGGCCCTTTGAATATCAACAAATTATAGTGTAGTATTAATTATTTGTATTATGCATAAAAAAATAAATTACTCCGTAATCTATAGTATCTAATAAATTTCTAAAATAATGATTCTTTAAGTTAAAAAAAATCAAAAATAAAGAGAAAAGTTTTAAGGTCCCATGATGATGTCATTAAAATAGTTAATTCTATTTAATAAATATATTTACATGTTAATTCTATAATTTGTGAAACATTATGTACAACCTTATGATAAAACACCCCAATGACTATATATATATATATATATATATATATATATATATATATATATATATATATATATATATATATATATATATATATATATATATAATATTTGAAATATTATGTACAACCTTATGGCAAAACACTCAAATGACCTTTTGTACAATATTTGAAGATTATGTACAACTTTATGATAAAACACATTCATGACAATATGTAAAAATTTTATTACAAATTGTAAAATCTTTTACAAAACACTTCACGAACACATGTACAGACTTTAAAGCATATTGTATAATATTCATATAATAATTGTATTTTATTATTTTATTTTAAAATATGAAGAGTCATTTGTTATTACTAATAATTATTATATAAATATAAATACTCAATTTTTAAGCAAACTTTATTATTATTATTATTATTATTATTATTATTATTATTATTATTATTATTATTATTATTATTATTATTATTATTTATAATTATATTTGGTATATTATAATAATTATTATTATTTAAATATGAATTCTTTTTACGAGATTTATTACGTTACATATGTATGTGAAGTACATGTCTCAATAAAAGCTTGTAATGTAGGCTTCTATGACAAAGAAAATAGTAATTATGATGAAAATTGGAAGATATTGGTGGACGAATAAATGTAGTTCATTTATTCTGACAAAGTTAAGTAAATCAATATATGTTTGTAAAAAAACAAGTTTCTTAGTCGGAATCCTTGGTTTTACGGGTCATTAAAAACTAAATGACTAGCCTTTACATTTACTTAATATCTAAAGCATATCATTAAAGTGTTTCATTTAACAAATCCATGGTTTCACGGGTTATTTCACTAATATTTAAGAAAAATCTCATTAATAGAGATATGTATAATCCGTCAGACCACTTGTATCGGTATAGACGTTTCTTACTCGTATTTCTTGTTTTTTGCACTTTTTTAGTGACTATGACGTGTTTTTTTTTTATTTTTTTTTTTTGGGTGGAGTAGTGGCGGTGTTGGTTAAAAGTATATTGTGATGATGTGCTAAAATATAATTGAGTTAAGTATTAAATATGAATAAAAACAATATTTTTAAATTAATAATAAAAAAAAAGAAACGCATGTTTCTTCTTTCGTTAGAATCAAACGCAAAACAAAGAAACGCCTAATGTGACACACGGATACGGCTGGGTGTGACGTTTCTTCGGATCCAGGTGTGCAAGATACGCGGTCTCTTCCAACTGATACAAATAGCCTAAGTACTAAATAATTAGGATATGTTTATATCTATCCGTTTTCCTTATTAATGTGATACATGAAATAAAGTTATACTGGAGGAGTATATATATTTATTATAATCTTTTAAAGAAATAAAACTACATAATATAAGTATTTTATGTTTATTTGACCCAATGAGTGTCACATTTTGTAAGTAACCCACTTTCACGATTGTTTTCAAAAAAGTTTATGTGTTTTATAATTTCGTTAAACAGTTTTTTTAGTAAGCGAGGAAAACCCTCTAATGAACGAGCACATTGACTTTCCCATAAAAGGTAAAACCCCGAGTAGTAAACATGAATAGAATTTCATTAATATTTGTTACACAACATGTAGCTACTACACATAGTTCGTCACTACTAATCCGTTTCAATTCAAGTAAGAAACACATACTTAATAACGCAACTCGCAGCGAAGCGCGAGCCTAAATCATATATATTAATCCTCATGAGTTGTCACTGTTCACAATGAAAACACCGTAAATACCCCCAACTTCTGAGGTAATTTGGCATTTTATTTATTTATTATTTTGTTCTTTTTTCTTTACAACTTCTTTTCACTTCCTTTTTTCATTCCGTTATTTTACAAACGTCCAATTAACTGACCAAAACCATCATCCGTTAACCGATCGAATCCACCTTGCAGCGAAGCGCGGTTTTGTTTTCCTCGTTATTAAGCATATAAGATGCATGATCTAAACACTCCTTTAGTATGGGTGAGGTTTTAAAAAACGAGTCAGACCATTATTGGTGGTGATGAGGGTGATGGGATGTGATGAGTGTTTTTGTGGGGTATAGTGGTGATTTGGCAAAAGTGATGACTTGATGACGTGATGTAGTTTGTAGTAGTATGAGGTAATAGTTGTGTGATGGAGTTATTTTATTATTATAATTGATTTAATTAAATTATAAAAGGATTTATCTAAATTGTAATTGGTTAAAATCCATCCCCCCTCACCCAGAGAATTTTTACCTCTATCACGCTCGGAGGCGTGATGGTGGTGGATACTAGGTGATCAAGCTTCACTATTAATGGTCTAACTAGGAAACTAATTACTACTCCGTACTAACTGTGTTGAAAAAAAAAAAAAAAAAGCCTTCATAGTGTACGTTCCTATTTCTGTTGTTACATTTGGTACTCTTCATATAACTATCCAAAACAATCATCATAATTTTGGTTCAAACATGGTATCATGATAGATACGATCACAAAATGAATGATTCACAAACACACAATTCAAAACCGAATTAGTTCTCACATATATTGTTAACAAATCCAATAATACTAATACGTACGGAGTATAAAGCTTCTACCATAAGTATTGGGATGTTGCTAAATTAATTCATACGATGATTAGACATACTTCATTTTCCAATAAATGCCACCAAATTCTATCTAATCATTGAAGACACTGAAACAATACCCTGCAAAACTGGCAAATTTTCATGCCGACGAGTCATAGGAAACGCAAATATGATATCATCTTTCTTTCATTCTAATTGTTATAAAAGGTTTTGTTTATTCACAATTTTCGTACACTAGCTTGTACCGAAATTGTTTACTTGAATATATATATAAACTATGTATTAAGGAAACATAAATCATACTGTACAATTTTTTTAGAAGAAAACTAACCAAAGAATTTTCATCAACCGATAAATCATACTATTGGGTTTGTATATAAGTAGCTAATAACTAGTGTAGATGCATGTGTTTGTTTCCCATTAATAGAGTTCAGTAATTACATTATAACATATATAACATAATAACATATAAATCATCATACAAAATATATGTTCAAGCTTCAATATGTTATTAATGATGATGATATTTTTTAATCAAATTAGATGAATCAAATAGAAAACAATATTCAAATATATTCATTCTCAAAACACTTGTAGAGAGTTTGAGCCATCTATCATATATGAACCGACCAATATATAGTACGTGATTATTAAAATATTATTTTTGAAAACCAAGCATTTAAATTTCAAACTTCAGTATTTCCTATCGGTCAAAATTCATGGAGTTTTCTATAATTACTTGCATGGTCACGTGACAATGCGATGGGAAATCTACTATATAAAGATGCCGATAGCTCACTTTCTATACCACAAGCTAGCTTTTAGCCATGGAGGTAACAAAATCACATTTGCTCGTTTGGATCATAGTTGTGACAATATGGACTCACAATGTGATTGTTGCTAATGGAAGAATGCCGAATCAATATGGTGGATATAACCCATCTCCACCATCTCAAACTCCACCATCTTCTCAAACTCCCCCACCCTCTCAAGATAATCAACCACCTCCAACACCTCAAAGTCCTCCTCCATCATCATCTTCACCACCATCTTATGATGTTCCACCACCGTCTCAAGATAATCAACCACCTCCATCATCCTCTTCACCACCATCTTATGGTAATCCACCACCATCTTATGATAATACACCACCGTCTCAAGATAACCAACCACCTACATCATCCTCTTCACCACCATCTCATGATAATCAACCACCTCCATCATCCTCTTCACCACCATCTTATGATAATCCACCACCGTCTCAAGATAATCAACCACCTCCAACACCTCAAAGTCCACCTCCATCATCCTCTTCACCACCATCTTATGATAATCCACCACCATCTCAAGATAATCAACCACCTCCATCATCCTCTTCACCACCATCTTATGGTAATCCACCACCATCTCAAGATAATCAACCACCTCCATCATCCTCTTCACCACCATCTTATAATAATCCACCACCATCTCAAGATAATCAACCACCTCCATCATCCTCTTCACCACCTTCTTATGATAATCCACCACCATCTCAAGATAATCAACCACCTCCATCATCCTCTTCACCACCTTCTTATGATAATCCACCACCATCTCAAGATAATCAACCACCTCCAACACCTGAAAGTCCACCTCCATCATCTTCTTCACCACCATCTTATGATATTCCACCACCGTCTCAAGATAATCAACCACCTCCAACACCTCAAAGTCCACCTCCGTCATATCCTTCACCACCATCTTACGGAAGTCCACCATCATATCAAGGTAATCAGCCGCCTCCAACACCTCAAAGTCCACCTCCAACACCTCAAAGTCCACCACCATCACCTCCTTCACCACCATCTTACGAAAGCCCACCACCATCTCAAGGTAATCAGCCACCTCCATCTCAAAGTCCACCTCCTTCTCAAGGCTATCAACCTCCTCCATCTCAAAGTCCACCTCCTTCTCAAGGCTATCAACCTCCTCCATCTCAAAGTCCACCACCTTCTCAAAGTTCACCACCATCTTATGGAAACCCGCCACCTTCTCAAAGCCATCAACCACCTCCAATGTCTCATAACCGACCACCAACTCATCATCATCATCACCATCAACATCATCATCATCATCATCAACCACCACATTCACCACCACCATCGCCTTCAAGTGGTAACACTCCACCAACTTCTTATTACTCTCCACCACCTTCTCCTGTTCAATATTCTCCACCGCCTCCAACATATGGGTCCGGATATCAGTCCCCACCCTTTGTTCAATCACCACCACCTCCTCCTCAATATCCACCCCCAACACCATCGCCACCTGCATCGCCATCACCTTACCATTACCAACCTCCAAGTCCGTACCTAAAACTCATTTCAACTTAAAAACTCGCTTCACTAGTCATCTACCAGCGTACGTTACTTTTATATGCAACATCGACTACGCCTCATGTTTACTTTTGTTCTTTTACCTATTTCCCATTAATAATCTTGTCGTGTACACGAGTGCTCTATGTACACTGACAATTACTGATCGTTAAAATAAATTATGTGTATTACCATGGACTTTTTGTGTCCAAACATGCTTTATTTGTATCATTTATGTGCACTTAAGGTTGATGATCAATAAAATAAATTTTATTTACATGCTATGAATTTTCTAAGTTATATTATGCATGTGTGTTACAATCTTGATTCTTGTACATATTTCATGAATTTTGTACAAGACATACAAACCTCCAATGACTTCAATCTTTATTGATTAATTAAACAATCACCACAGAATCCGACACAAAAAATAACCAAAGCAGAAATACAATCCTTATTACAAGACTATGAAGGAACAAAAGAAAAATTCAACTCTTAATCACAACTCTCAAACAATTTGTATCAAGATGTTACAGATTCACAAATCCTAATTTGAGCAATATACAGATTCGAGAGGAAACCAAAAAACAGATTGAAAGATATGAAATTAGAAACCTTAAATTCCTATTGAACCAAGCATAAATAAGATTGATTATTTAATCATAAGTTCAACACCCTCCCTCAATCTTATCCATGTAAACATTCTTAATTCCCAATTTATTACAAAGTAACTTATGTTGGGCCTTATTTAAAACTTTAGTAAATATATCTGCCACATGTTCTGAAGTATCCAAAAACTCAGTTTTGATAACACTAGATAAACACTTCTCTCTAAAAACATGAACATCGATTTCAAAATGTTTTGACCTTTCATGGAAAACTAAATTTGCAGCAAGAAGTAAAGCAGATTTGCTATCTCAAAAAAGATTAATCACTAAGTAACTTAACAACCCACATTATTTCACAAGTAGTAGCAGCAAGTGATCTATAATCAAATTCAGTTGAAGATTTAGACACAGAGGGTTGTTTGTTACTTTTTCAACTTATTAAAGATCCACAAAAATATAAAAAAAAATGACCAGAAACGAGCCTTCTAGAACCAAGACATTTACCCTAATTAGCATCAGAATAAGCACCAAGAGAAAACATACCTTCAGTTTTACATATTTAAATTCAGCACCAGAACTGCCTTTCAAGTACCTTAATACTCTACAAGCAGCCTTAACATGTGATTCTAAAGGAGCAAGTATATACTGACTTAAACATTGAACAAAATAAGAGATATCAGGTCTGGTCTTGATAAGGTAGATCAACTTACCAATAAGTTTTTGATATAAAGAAATATCAGTGATCCTCTTATCAGAATCAATTTCATCATAATTAAGAACAGTATTAGGTTTTAAAGGGGTATGCATAAGTTTAGAACCAAGCATACCAAAGTCATCCAAGAGCTCAATATAGTACTTCTTTTGATTCAAGCGCAATCCATTTTTATTTTAACAATTTCATTACGAAGGAAATACTTTAACTCACCCAGATCTTTAATTTTAAATTCTGACTTTAAAAATATTTAACTTTAGTAATATCATCTAAGTTATTTCTAGTAATAATGATGTCACCAACATAGACTAACAAAGCCAAAAAATGATTACCTTTTGAAAAAGTATACACAGAATCGTCATTAACACTTTGAAGTTTGAACAAATCGATTTGCAATTAAAAAGGAATTTCATTTTCTAGGAGCTTGCTTAAGACCTCATAAAGATTTGGTAAGTCTACAAACCTTAGTTCTATCATTATTAAAATATCTTTTATGAAGTGTCATATAAACTTCCTCAACAAGATCACCATATAAAAAACATTATTGATGTCAAGCTAAAACAAAGACCAATTATTCGACATAGCTAAATTTAAAATGCACCTCAAAGTAGGCATTTTGACCACAAGAAAGAAAGTCTTTTGATAATGAAGACCCTCTCCTTAACTATAACCTTTAGCAACTAACATTTCCTTATATTTTTCAATTTCATCATTAGACTTGTATTTAATTTTATAAATTCATTTACAACCAATGGGTTTTCTCCCAATAGGTAAATCAATTATAACCCATGTATCATTTCTAATTAAAGCACCCATTTCATTATTCATGGCGTCTACCCAACATTGTTGTTGAGGATGTCTCCGTTGTAAAGAAAGTTGGTTGCAACTTCTTCTACTATCCAATCTGCGTTTAAGGTATTCTTCAAATTAACCAGTTCATTGATTTGCTAGGTTTTTATATTTATGAATTTAATTGCTTATTATTTGTGTAATTTAGTGTGTCAACTGCAAATTTTTACTATTATTGTTTTTGTTAGGTTGTAATTCTATTTGCTTGCGTTATTCTCTGAGTTATATTAATGGACATCATATGATGCGTTTAGAATGTTGGAAAAATAATCGTTTCTGGAAACCCAAAGCTGACTGAAACAATAACAAAAAGCATTGACATTGCGAATCTGAATTGCGAAAACCTCTCAGTTGTTAGACCTATGGGTGTATTACAATTCTAAATTTCATTTTTTCATTATTGTAACTGTCAAATATATCTTTTATGCAGATTATGGTTTCTTGCTTTTTGAAAACATCACATTCTGAAGTATATCTTGGAGTGAAGGTATGAGTTACTTTATTCGTAAAACCTTGACATGTATGTATACTAGATTTTAAGAGCCCGTGCGTTGCACGGCAACTCTAAAAAATAGTCGTAATGGTTACCATTTGTATAGCATTGTTTGTTGTTGATAGCAGTTTAACGACGAAATACTTTAGTAGTATATGTATTGAAACCAAACAATCTGAAAAATGCATTTTGAACACATAAACCACGAAGTCGCTTATCATTTCTATCTTTCCATAAATTTCACCTAAGTAATATGGGTATAAATGAAGCAAATGCCAAATCGAGCCAGTAGAACTTAAATTTTCCTAGATTGTAGATAGATCTTCCGGTGTTCTTCAGTTAATCCCTCTCAACGTCAATGATGGATTTCACCGGATCTAAGCAAAACCAGTTTATAAACATAACTTTGAATGCAATGCTGGTGGATATCCATTAGTCATTTTGACTTTGTGAAAAGTAAAAATGCAATATTGCTTGCCCATAGTATTTTAACGATGTATTAGTTGACAAAGTATGAATCGGGATGTATTAGTTCACAAAGTATAAAAGAGGGTATAAAAATAATACTACATAATGAACAATGAGTGTTTTGGAGCAACTTGCCTAATCTTACAATATATTGCAACCTGGGACAATTTATGTAGTAACATTAGATGACCATGGACCGCTTGAACAGACAATGGTTATCTAGACCGCTTAGATGCGAAACTGAGCAACTTAGAATACACAAGTATAAATGGTGACTCCAACATGGCAATACATGAGCCCGTGCGTTGCACGATAACTCTAAAAAAGAGTTTTAGACAATACTATATATATATATATATATATATATATATATATATATATATATATATATATATATATATATATATATATATATATATATATATATATCACTTACTTATTTGAGGCCCCTGCCTTTTGCACTGGTGATTTGAAGAATCTGCATAGCACAGTATTCAATTCCCACTTTAACCACAAAAATAAAGGAAGGTAATATGAAATCACTAAAACATTCAAGTAGAAGTGATTGGTACATTTTTTTTTATTTTAGGCAAACTTTGACCCATTCAATTCTTTTAACCCACATCACCCTTAAAAGTAGCTTGCTTTACCTGATACAACGTAAAGTGAAGAATATTCTTATCCACCTTAACCTGACACCTTTTCTTGGCAAAGATAACTACAGATTCAAATGCAATAAAGTGATTTTGTATACTCCGTATGAGACCTCACTATGTAACCAAATAAACAATTACTACATATAAAAAATAACCCTAATAAACCAAAAGAGTTCCTCTCTCATCCATTTCCACAAAAGATCTATCAAAACAAAACATCTTACATTACTAAAAAATTAAATGTTAGAACTGAACCTTTTATTAAATAAAACATAAACAAAAATTACGTTGTAAGACATTTAGATGAAGGATATGATTGTCGACCAATACGACGTCAAAAATGTTGTAGAACTGAATATTATAATCGGATGACTAAAATTAATATACTAATAAATAATAAAAAAGATACCTTGAAAAGCCATACAATCATCAATCTATTGCGGTAACAAAACCCATATATAATTACTAATAAACAAAACACTATTAATTTGCACTCAATATTTCTTTTCGTAAACTAATACACGATGATGGTGCAATCATATTGTTCAAAACTAAATAGCATAGAAAATGAATAATAATGAAGTTGAACAATGAAACTCACTTTTTTACCATAAGTTTTGGTGAGAATTAACTTTTTTGCTTTAGTCTTCACATCATTCGAATCTGAGTCGATAGCATTATATCCTATCAAAAATATTAACAATATATGATATTCAGTATAAAATCAATCACCAAAACGCATATCAATCTATTCATTCTCCCATACCCCACTCATATGGGATTGGGTATTGTTGTTGTTATTGTTGTAATCTATTCATTCTATGAAAAAATATACATAGAAGGTGTTGATTTGAACTGGATGCACCCTTCTAATCCAAGCTTAACCCTATAATCAAAACATTAAAACTAAGTCATTTACTCCTTATAAAACCAAGTAAAATGACCCATATAACTGCACCAATAAGAACATGAAATAAACATGTGAAAGAAATATCTGAATATAGACAAGGGATCATCAACATAATTACCTGGGAATCCATAATCACTACCTGAAACATATGAGTCAAAATTGGGTTAGCTACAGGCCTGCTGCATTTTTATTGTCCTAAAAGTTCATCTACAAGTCATATAAACGAAGGTCCATAAGTCAGAAATCTAGAAAAGGGTCTAACTAAATATAAAATCCTGAAGTCAGTGTAATTAACTCTAAACACAATTAGTTACCAACCCTGCTTTTTATAATAACCATATATCATCATTTACATAAATAATTCACCAATGCATCGACTCCGAGCCATCATTTTACCAACCCTTATGACTGAAAAATAAGTCAATCACATACATTAGTTCCTACCCATTTTTACCTTCCTGCTATATCCATGAGATGATAAAAAAAAAAACTCAAATGAAAAATAATAACAAAAGCAACTTATAGAATCACATATAATCTCTCAGCGGATTAAACTATTACCTAACTTTTAGACTCTAAAACAACACTAAGCAACTACATACAATGACAAGTCCACCTTCCAACCTTGAGTTATGATTTATGCAGGTTGCTAAGTTGCTACATGGGTAACATATTATGGGTCAACCTGACCCGTTTTGACCCTCCCACTTTTCCATCTCTAGTAGTAACTATAAACCATAATTACAAAAAGATAACAAAGTAACGACCTACAGTTCGTTTTTACCACCATACTAATGAAATTCCCTTGTAACAAATGATCTCGTACCATTACACCAATAAAAGACCTTTTTAACTACCATCATACCTTAAATTTAAGGTTAAAGGAAAAATTCAATGAATTTTCACATTCTGATGCAAAATTTCACACGTAATATATAGATTCAAACTCTCTCATAATCGATTTGTAATATTGTTACAGAGTCATACTTATACACAACAATCAAGTTCAAAATTGCACAAATAATACACACAAATAGCATCGAGATTCAATAACCGAGAGTCATTTATCAAACTAAAACTAAGCACCTAAGTTACTCATAATTTTAGTATTAATTATCCTTAAATTTACACATTTCATCCTACTGGTAAAAAAAATGAATACAGATAGATCTGTATATATTGAGTACTATAACTCAAATCCCTATTACATAATCAAGCAACCTGAATGAAAATTTGAGCATTAATACTCGTTAAATCGACGCATTCAAAGTCAATATGTTACAAATATCTAAATACAAAAAATATGATATAATGTATAGATATAGAATTTGTATATATCAATTAGTAAAATAAATAATACCTGAAGGAAAAAATACATCAGCGTAAGGAAGACTGGAAGAGTAATGGATTCAAGCAAGCAACTATTCTTCTTTCCAACAACACAAACACACAAAGGCCAAAACCCTTGAATTTTGCTCATCGCCACAACAAAAGCAGAGCCGTTCAATTTTGACTGGTATACCTACACACAAAAATCAATTGATAAAAAAAACCTTAGACACGATCAAACCCTAATTTTGGGCCAGATCTTCAGTCCATTGAAAGAAAAATACAAACCCTAAATCAAAAATACAAATCACAAAAAAAAAAAAATACACGCCGTCAAAAATACAAATCAAAAATACAAACACACAAAAAAATACAAATCACAAAAAATAAAAAAAAATAAAAAAAAATAAACAAACCTCTGATTGAAACGCCGTTAACCCTAAATCTTTCCAAACTCTAAATCATTGCAAACACACGCCGTCTTCATGTGTATTCCAACCACCAGATGATTTCCGGCGATTTGAAGAAAATGACGTACCAACGAGTTTAATTATACCGGAGTTATTATATAAAAATTGTACCATTCGGTTTGTAATTTTGTAGGGAATAATTCTGTTGTAGCGGCGACGGCGATTATGACCGCTGGAGGCCATAATCGCCGGTGGAATTGGCTAGGTCGTGAGAAAGTTGAGAGAGAGAGAGAGAGTCTTCTGATTTATATTCCGTATATGATTATTATCACTTCATCACATAAAGCGTGACTATCACTGCCAAGGTGTCAGTCTGACAATTATCCTGACAAAACTCTTCCACGTGTTAATCATAAAATTAATCAGAATTAATTTTTGTTAATTACTAAAAAAAATGACGCGTGTCCCAATAAGTCTCCCTCTTCAAAACCGTCACCACCCACAGCTTTCTTTCTCTCTCTTCTAAAATCTGAAAACCTCAGCCCCTTTAAGCCGGAGATGAAGGCCGAACACTACCGCAATCGACACGCCACTACCACTAATTTATCCGTTACAATTTTACGCACCTAATGGTATAAATTTTGTAATCATCCGATTGTATTGATTTTTTTGCCCTAATTTTCTGTTTTGATTCAACGATGGTGACGACGATGGCTATGATGAATACGAAGATGAGTTCGATTGTTACGGAGACTAAAGAAATCTGAGGTTTGTGGTGGTTGTAACAATTATGTTGGTGTTTTTCGATGGTTTAATATGATCGATAGTTTGCCCAGATTCAAGTCTCTGTCCTTCATCATTGGCAAACGATGGCAAACGATTTGCAGGTTGTATATTCTTTTAACTTTTGATTGTTAAATTTCACATTAGATGATCTGGTAGATATGATTATTTGAAATATATGTTTTTGATTGTATGCTTTATAGATACAAGTTAGGCGAATTTGAAGCTGTGAAATCCATTTATCATGCGTCCGGAAATGAAAACATGTGCAGGTGTCTCTCATTGTTAGATATTCACTTTATTTTCCCTTAATACGATGTTTTCCTATTAATGGTCATACTTGTACACATTAATTAGACTTATTTGCACTTTTGTGAAATTGTTTCAACACACTTTTGCAGAATTGCAGATGTCGTAGAAGTAATTGAAGAATTTAAGAATGGTACGCATGATTCATCTACAAAAGAGGTAACAATTAATCTTCGACTTACTTTACATACGATTGCAATATTAATGCCTCTTTAGTTATTAATTTTTTACTCTGTAAGTTCTCTTGCAGTTGTATACCTATGCATCACTTCGATTATGTGTAGAATAGACAGTTAACTTTTATAAAACTTAAATAACACTACTTCAACTGCAAATGTTACTGCTCAACTTATGGATTTGAAGAATAGAAGCACAAATCAGACGCCAAGTATAGAAGATACCAACACAGGTATTCTCAATCAATGTTTATTTTGCATATGGTATTGTTTATGGTTTGGGTTCTCAGAATTCTTCATGCTGATATTTTCATTAAATATGGTAGGTTTGTTTTTAGTATATCAGTTTATAGCTCTCAGATTCACCTTACATATCAATAGGTCGTCCTCTACTTCAGTACTCCAACTGTATGATGTGGAGCTTAGGTCTGTTTCCAACTATTGGTGATCATGGTGTTGATGAGATTTCGGCCAAAGAGGCAAGTGAAGGTATGTTATCTTGGTTATTCAATTATGTTTTTTACGTGTAGTTTCTGCATTTGTGAAGTTCATTTATCCTGACAAATGTAATCGGTCAAGTGAGCATCTAACTGTTTGTTCTTCAGCTGCACTTGAGCATAGATTCTCTGGTGAAGAAAACACATGTTTGTTCCTAATGTTTCATCTGTGTGTAATTCTTCATTTATATTTACTTTTTTACATACGGTGGCTGATTGTAGTATGCGTTTTGTGTTTGAATAACTTATTTCTCAAGCTTTGTGCTTTATTGAATACGTCATAATCTTTGAGTAATTGCACGAAGTCATTAGCGATTTTATATTGGTGAGTAAAAATAAGTGGATAAAATGTGTGGGTAATGTGGTTGCTTTTTATAACGTTTTAAGTAATGGATACTGCTGTATTAGTATTTCATAATTCATACATAATTTTATGCTTTTTTCCAAACAAAAAAAAGATACAAACAAAAGTAAACTTTCCATCGTCCAAAGACAGATAGGAACCCAGTGTATCCATGTATCAGTGCCACACCAAGAAACAAATTGGAGGTGGCATGCTGGTCGGGTCGACAGGTTGGGTAAATAGTTATTACAGGTTTGGCTTTTTGGCTGTTTGGCTTGAAAGGGCATTTTTATTAAGGATTGAATTTGGTACTCGCTAAAACACGCTAGACGGGTTTAGCTTTTCTGTTCCATTTATAGTAGGATAAATGTGTTAACTATGATTATAAAACATGTTAGTACATGAGTAATGATATTAACTTATTTCTTTGAAAAGATTTACATGATTGTACACATCTAGAGTAAGACTTTGAGTGACTTTTACCTGTTAAACCCGTTCCTGGACCAGATATTATTATTTGACATGTCTGACTTAGAACGTTATGTACATGAACATATGCCATTGTTATTATACAACCTTCGATGAAACTGGCCATTCTTCAACCTATCATGTCAATTATGGTGATCCCTCATTTTATCATGCCATCTGTTCAGTTTCAACCACAAAGTTTGTCCATGTCATTTATATATTTATGTACAGATTGCGTATAATTTTTGTATTATAATATTATAATATATGATCATTGCGGGTCTGGATGATTTTAATTAACAGTCATGGATCTAACGGGTTTACATTCAAAGTTGATCAAGGTATTATACTCCTTTTTACTTTTAGTTACTTATCTTTTTATTGCATTTTAGAGTAAGTAAACATTCTTGAAGTCGTTATGCCAACAACAATACTCATGTCATTGTTTAGATTTACTTTTATATTATCTAATCAGGAAAATGTAATTATTGAAAACGTATGGGTTGAGGATATTTGTGGGGCTTACGATATCACTCAGTTATAGAATCTCATGGTCTTCTCATCCAATATAGTTTTGGTAAATTGTACATCAGTCGTTCTCTCATGGGCTCTTACCTGGTTTCTTTTTTTAATGTCTGCGCGGCACGGGTTCTAAAAGTTGCATCTAAGGTTCTTAACTTTTTCAGTTTATATGTCAACGTTATATCCATATGTAAATGAGACCTTCATTTCCTAATCAGTGTTTACTTGAGTACTGTATTTTGCTTTGGTCTAGATTGTACCTTTGAAACGTGTTATTCCAGTCACTCAGTATCGACTATGCGACTCAAATAAGTTGTTTTAAATAGACCTACATGAATAATTACGAGGTCGATATATGTGCAGGGATTTTAACAAGGTCGATGAGAAACTTCTAGATCCTGTACTTGAAGCCTTGGGCCAGAGGACTTGTGGGCTATCCACTCTCAATCTGTTTCACCCAGGCCTCACAAGAAGTAAAATTCTTCTTGGAAAGCAATACAAAATGCAACGCTTCTTAAATCATATTATCATTATTTCGTTACTTACATGTTTTCTATATCATCATCATAAGTCATAAACTTCCTTATACTACCATGTGCTTTTGTAGATCACTGCAAGTGGTGAAATAATTGGTTGCACCTAATGATAAGAAAGCTTTTTTCTATAATTTTATTTATTTATTTATTTATTTATTTTTTATTTTTTACCTCTTGCCTATAATTAATGAGCATGAAAAATACACTTGCTATGTTTGATTGGTGAGTTTCTCACAACTGCATGGACTTTATGGAATCGATGAGAAAATACATGTTTTCAGCATATTTCAATTTTTGAAGAGTACCCATTTGGGAGACTTCGACCCGTATGACCAATTGGGTGTCGATGCAGCTAACGGTTAATTTAGATAGATCATTTTTTATTTATAGTGAATTATTATAACTATACTAACCTGTCTATTTCGGTGTCTGCTCAGACTCCGACACACATTTGCTTGATAATAGACTTTTGCCCTGGAGGGCAATTATTTGCGTTGCTCGACAAACAACCGCTGAAATTGTTCAAATAAGATTCTGCAAGGTACCTCTACTACTTAGCATATATATTGTAGTAATTTATTTATAAATTAATTGTGTGTTGTTCAACCATAATTTAATACCCAATGCAATATGTATCTGCAGGTTCTATGCAGCAGAAGTTGTAATTGGCTTATAGTATCAACACTAAAGGTACGTAGTTATTCTTACTCAAATATATGTGCAGCCATTAATTAGCCATGTTTTCTAATTTGTCATTAATTGAAAAATCTAACAACTCTTTAGCAAATACTAGGGTGACAAAGAGTTCATTTGTACACAAATTAATATCAGTGTCTATGAAACATACTATTCTGAATGTGATCACTATGTTATTCATGGGTGGCTCTCTTCTGCTAAATGTGTAAGTCTAAATATTATGCTGTGTAAGGAGAGAGTCCTGCTTTTTTTTTTGTTCTTGACTTGCAGTTCCGAAGGCCTTTACAAAAAAAAAAAAAAAACAAAAAAAAAAAAAAAAAACTGATTATTATATAGGCTCAATTCTCAATAATTTACTGTCTTCTACTTTCTACTAACTATCTACATCATCCATATTTCATTATGGATTTGATTTCATTCAGTTGCATTATGAGTTTAATTTGATTCAATTTTATAATGGGTTTGATTTGATTCAGAAATGGCGAGTACTATATATAAAGTCAACTATTTTATTGGTTACTCTAGCTTTTGGTGGTGGTGCTTTTACTTTGTGGGTGGTAGTGGTGGTTTTATGCTGGATAATCAACCTTAAGCATCTTTAGTCGCAAAGAGGTAAACCCCTTTGGTTAGTTTCTTCTGTTTATTTTTTTATATTCAATGCCATCTTCAATTTTTATAGAATTTCAATTTATTGTAATTTTTATTGAAGCAAGATAAATGTTATAGTGTTTGTTTGTTTTTTTTGTTTTTTTTGTTTTTTGTTTTTTGTTTTTTTTTGTAACCTGGGTATCCAACTTTATTTTATAACTGACTAATCCCAGGGCAACCACCCGCTTTGCGAGCAGTCCGGAGTCATTGCAGGTGAACCTCTGTGACCATGATAGAGAATAACTTTGTGGGTGCCTGGAATCGAACCCTTGACCTCCACATTGGAAGGTAAGAGTCTTACCATGCCACCACCACTATCATGGTGGTTGATCTACAACTTATGGTCATCATCAATAATAAAGTGGTATTTGTGTACTTTAAGGTCAATTTGGATTTCTTGAAATCATGTTACTCATTTGATGCATTTCGTTGAACAATTATTACTTCTATACTGATATTATGTGATTCTTGGTTTATGTTACAATCCATGTTACCACCGTCTCGATCATCCTGTGCACCCAAACCAATAAACACATGTTCTAAAGTACTGTTAATATGGTGTTTGGAATGTATGTTATGTTGAATTATTACCATAAATACTATATACAAATTTTTTGTTGTCGTTTTCGGTTGTTGTGGATTGACGTTTCGTCACGTTCACTCAAATGTCATAGAAATTGTAGTTATGATGATAAATGATTCTCGGTTATGTGCTACAATTCGAAAAATGGTTTTATGGTGAATGCTTCGACTGAACTGGATGACTTTTTCAAGTTAATTTATTTATCTACCAGAGAATATGATTTTAAAATAGGTATGTTCAATGTAAAGAAGAATGCAATACTTTACATATGAGTCATTAGTTGGATGATGATATATTTACTTTTTTATTGTTAAGAGGTGAAGGGTACTATTAATGTGCAACTTTGTGTGTGCAACTCATCTACTGGAATTTGCTTATATTTTTAGATATATAATTAGGTCGCATTCTTTGACAGATGGGTAAGAGAAAGATGGATCTTGACATTGTTTGTTTAATTATCTACTATGATGTTTTATTTTCAATGTTTATTTGTTATTGTCATCATTAACTTATGTTTTAATAATTAGTGTAATTAGAGCCATCCGTGCAACGCACGGGCTCTCAAAGTCTAGTATAAGTAAAAATTAGGTTAATGGACTTTTTGATAGGGACACGTGTTTCTTTACGGGAATTAAGAAGCATTTAGAGTATTAATTTAAAAATTACACGTGGAAAATGAAAGGGAGGGACATTGTTCAGATGTGAACTCTAGGCTTTGTAAAAGGTAGAGAAGATAAGGGGTGGCAAATATAAGTTTTAATATACTTTTTTGTAACGATATGGGATGAACTACTTTATTTAACATGATTGCTAAAACCATACATTAACAACAAAAACTTTTAGGTGGTTTTATGCATTTAATAAATTTTGCATGACGTTAACCATCTTTTCTTATACATATGTAGTTTTATCTTAACATATATGGTTGTTTAAAAATAAGACATTAGGAGTCATCCGATTATCCGAAGAAGAAGATATGCAATCGTTGGTGGAGCTAATACAGCTTTTAGTAGTCGTAAAAGAAGATTTAGTACGTGTTACTTGGATACCTAAAGGTTCGTCATAATTTAATTTAGAGGTGGTAAAATGGACGGTTAGTTCAAGTCATGAAAAGTAAACTTCTTGATTGGGTTGACCCAAAATACACTCTTTCTCCATAACATATAGTTATTGTTTTAGATAATAACTACGTTAAACATGATTACCATAATGATTTTTTTTTTTTTTTTTTTTTTTTTTTTTTTTTTTTTTTTTTGAAAGGCAATGTTAGTGGTTAGCTCACGAAGTTAATTCACGAAAATCCCCCCCCCCCCCCCCCCCCGAGACTCGAACCCTGGTCTCCTCGAACACCATGTTAACATGGTGACCAATGAGGCAAAGCCCCATTGGCATGATTACCATAATGATGACCTTTTATTAAAATGTTAAGGAGATGTCATGCAGCTAAAGAACAGTTGTTCAGCCCATTTGACCCGTTTCATATGCTGCTAATCTTTATTTTATTATTTGACCCGTAAGAGTTGAAAGGTAACCAAGAATCCTCATTCACAAGTAAAACTAAAGTCAGATCTGTTGCTTCGTTTCACTAAGTACCCACTCTAACTTCTGCATTTTCTACGCTCAAAAATATAGGTGAAAACGTAAAAAAGATAGAGGAAAAAGGCATTGTGATGACCTCTTGAGCAACTCTATTTGTCTTTTGTTACAAACAAACCATAAAATGTTAGTACTGTATGCAACTACAGTTACCAACAGTTTCTACACAAATGATTGTTGATGGAAAAAGTAAGTCACTTCATACATATATCAACTAGTGAACTTCTGTTCTAAGTAAAATAGTAAATCAAGATTGCAACATTTATGATAACAGGACCATGTTATTCGAGTTTTACTGTAATGAATCATATTGCATGTTTGATTTCAATTCCGACCAGACTTAAGCAGGGCCGGTCCTGAGTGTTCTGTTGTCCGGGGCGAATCGATCAAATAATGCCCCCTACTCTATTTATAAAACAAGTGTTCGAAAGCTAATCAACTTATATAACTCATTTTCACGTTAATTTTTTTAAATAAATTTAGTGTGACAATTTGAAGAGATAAACTACAATAAAAGTGATGACTTCGAGTCTAGTTAAAATTTTTTTAGTGTCTTTTTGTTTTCATACGTGATTTAATTAATGCGTAAATTATAAAAGAAAAATATCAAGTTTACATTTTTATTCTTAAACATTTTTTTCAAAAATTGACATCTTAAAAAGATTCATTTTTATATTATTCCAAAATTTGTGTCACAATAAAATAGGACTTTCAAAAAAGAACGTTTGTTCCTTGTAGAAATAATTAAATTAAGGAAGATGTAAAAATAAGTAGTATTATGGAGTATTATATTAAGAAATCGGTAAACTTATTTTATGAATTCACATTATTATGGCACCTCTATTGCTAGAGTAGAATTTCAAAATTCATACGTGATTGTACAATTCGCTATATCTGTTGTACGATATATTGAATTTTAATAAAATTAACACATCTGACAAAGTAAAAAAAAGTTTACAAAATCAAGGAACAAAAGATTTTTTCTCTTTCCAACTTTTAACTTTTTCTTCCTCTCCTTTCCTCCATGAAATTTCTCCTCTGAACTTATAAAAAAAACTCAACCGTACTTAAAAAAAAAACTCAGAATTCCAGATTTGATGCCCCTTAAAATGTGATGCCCGGGTGCGGTCGCCCCACTAGCCCCACCCTAGGACCGGCCCTGGACTTAAGACACCAGTTTGCTATGTAGCAATCGTTAGTCAATCTGACCTGCTTATTAGGTACCTATAAACTGTTACCCATTATATCTCGAGGCTTTTATAACAAAAACATATTTTTGATGTTCGTACCAAAATAGTAGCTTCATGTATCTAACGAAACCGTGGATTGCCATCGAAATTATTGTTCGTAACCGCCATATGAAGCTGCAAATGACAACACACACAAAAATTACAAAATTAGTTTGATGCCATCTTCCATTAGAAAAGATCTTCATAAGATTGTGGGTTAAATCAGCGACTTTCCATTCGTGAGATACTAAATTATATTTCTCAACATACTTCTGAACACCAAAATTGGTGGTAGCTACGTAACTACCCTCCAACAAATAGCAGCTACTATTAACAAAACAGGTTATCATCTATTAATCTCTCATAGTTTTCTTTAAGTTTTTTTTTTTGCCGTGAGTTAATTACTCCGATACTACTATATATTCTGTACTAATTCTCTTACTACCTTTCAGTGTTTTGTAGAATTTTTTTTTTTTCAAATTAACATACAGTGGCACATAACCTCCACAATCATATGGGAAACTAACATCGATTATTTTATCCTATTTTATACAACATAATAACTTCTTAATTGCTTTCATGCTGCAAATTTCACTTTTGAGGAAAGAATATGCCAGACAGGCCGCAACTGAGATAAAATGTTTCTGCTATATTTGACTAATCAACAGCAAATCACTAAATCTGGTGATGTTGGTGTATTTGTTGGTCGCCTGCTCTTTCCCGTTTCAATGCCTAAAAATGTACACGCTCCATGGAGTTTTGTCGTACACGGTGTCCAGCTGGAAGGTATCTATTTCGATTCCAGTTTTAGTTTTAATTGATATGGTCTCGACTGTTTAATGATGTCAGAGGTAATCTTGCAATCGGTGTCATGAGTTCCGGTTGTGAACTTTGTTGCTATAATTTTGGCCTTTTTGTATATCTTAGCATCTAAATAGTTGTAAATATATACCGGCACGCTTTGGTGTTACTATGTTTGTAGGTTGTCGACGACGTTGTACATGGAACGGCACAAGTAACTCTTATACTGTTTTCATATATGTTAGCGTCAATTGAATTATTCAACAATTGACTAACTAGAGTTTTGTTGCACCTTCCGTGTAGATATTGCTTGCATTGTGAATTATGATTCGATAGCAAGGCACTGAATTCAACAGGAAACGAAGTCATCTCTTCACTAGAATTAATTAGCGCAGTTTTAGTGCTACCGTAGCCATTTTTGTGTAATCAACAGTAAGTTTTGTAAAGCATAACATTATGTACTTGGGTAAATTGGAACAATACGTAATTATTTAACGCTATGTATGAACGCTACGCATTTTGGAATAGTCCGTAAGCTATGCATCGAAGCCATAACCAAAATCAAACAAAACTTAGCCGCCGCAACGCGCGGCCGATACCACTCTAGTTAGTTATTTAATTTTCTCAATCAGAGATATCAACAACCAAGAATTGATTACGTGTACTTGTGGACTTTTGATGGAATGATGGAATTGAGTTGATTAAACTCCATGTTCTGGCCATCAGATGATTGCAATTAGAATAAACTGAAAAATGAAAATGATATGATGGAGTTGGTATTATTTTGATTGATTTATATTTATTTAGAGTTTTTGATTTAAATTAAATTTGTATGTATGGGGTTTTGAGATGTAAAAGAAAATGCGGCATTAAAATAAATTGACATATTTACTCTCAAGTAAGAGAGTAAAAGGACTAAACTGTCCATCATGTGTTTTTACGTGCTTTAGTTAATTAGGTTAGAGTAATGATTGTTAAATTTTGGGACTATTCGTGATGTATGCTAATATGTTTGGACCAATCATAATCATTTTAAACTTTAGTCCCTAACTTGATTTCTAATATAAAGTTTGAGGATCAACCATAGATTTTTTTTCTTTTTATTCGACTATCATATTACTCTTACTATTGTAATAATAAGTTGTGTTATTCTTAGTTACAATGGCGGATCCAGGAAAATTTTTCATCGGGGGCGAATTTTTTTTTTTAAAACGTAGGGAATTTTTTTTTGCAGAATATAGCTGTTTTGGGGCAAAATATAGAGTTGTTTGAGAAAACTTTGAAGGTTTCTGGGCAAAATACGAGTTTTTGGGGCAAAATATGAAGGTTTTGGGGCAAAAAAAAATTTCCACCGGGGACAAAATCGAAAAACCGAAAAAATTTGCACTAAAATTTCGAAATCCACCGGGGGCGGGCGCCCCCCCTCTTAATACACTGGATCCGCCAGTGCTTAGTTATATATATGGTCACTAATATATAAAGATAATTAACATGTAAATGTAGAAAATGCAATAGATGAGAGTATTTGCGAAATTCAAATGCGTTATATAATTAATTGAAAAAGGAAAACAGTCAACTATATTGTCTGGGTGGTGTAGTCGGTTATCACGCTAGTCTCACACACTAGAGGTCCCCGGTTTGAACCCGGGCTAAGACATTAGTCCTTAAAATTTTTAAAGCAGCAATACCTTTTATAAATATTTTTTCTGAAAAAAGATACATAAATAACGTATCCAAATAAGGGTGAAAAACAGAAAAAAACCGAGGACCGAACCTGAGCAAGTAATTTCGGTGTGGTCCATTATCCCTAAATTTTATATTTTTCGGTCCACGGTAGGGACGGGTCAAAACAGAAAACGGACTGGACTGAAATATTTACATGTTAGCCATCTATAATTCAACAATAGTCACTAGTATTATTGTCTTCTTATTATATTTTTTACTTTAAGATAATGTCTTCATTCGTCATTTTTATCTTTTTTTGAGATCATTGCATACACTTCTTCATTTCTCCATATAGTTGTGCTTAATATTATTAATAATAATAGTCTGGTTTTATAAAAAATACACTTATGGATAATATATATTTTGTAGGTCCTAAAATCATTTTATTTTAAACTAAAGAACTCATTTAAACATATCATCTAAATAAAATCTTTCACCCAAGTTTGGATGGGTTCCTTGTACTCAGGGGCGGATCTTAGTAGAGATAGAGAGGGGCATCTGCCCCTACTAAGATTTGAGTAAGTAGTGTTATATATATAATGATTTTAGAGTAAATAATAGTTTGTGATTTTTTTTTTCAAAAAGAAATGGAGAAAATAGATACTCCTTTCGTCCCAAAATAATTGTACTGTTTGACTTTTCAAAGTCAATTTACTAAGTTTTGACTTTAAATATTTGTTGGTTTTTGCTATAAATTATTTGATGCAATTTACATGAATAGATTCATTTTCGAGTATGTTTTCATTTGGTATAAATTTCATTCGATATTATATAACACAAACAAAGATATTTGAAGTCAAAGTTTAAGAAAAAAACTCAAAAAGTCAAAACAGGACAATTATTTTGAGACGGAGTGACTATAAATGGAGGTTGAAGAAAGAGAATATGAAGATAACCTATGTTTGTATCTTATGCTGTAAAAGTTGAACTATTATTACCATCTCATCAGATCTTTTAAAAACGAGGATGTGAATATACAATTACAAAAGTACTCTGATAATGATTTCTTTAATTTCTTTAATAAGTTATTGTTATTATTATATTGTTATTGTTATAATTTTCTCTGATATATATGTATATATGTTTGAAGATAAAATGCGTTAATTATCATATATATTTGAAATATTATGAAGTTAACTATATACATATTTATTTACTAGTAATATTATGAAATGCATTAATTTTTGTTAAATAAGTTTTGTACATAAAATATTTTTTGCCCCCTCTAAACGTTTTTTCAAGTTGAGCCACTGCTTGCACCCTCAAGTTCTCATGAGCAAGTTTTTTGGCGCTAAAGTATGTGCAAAGTGGTTAACAGGAAACAACAAATACACATTTTGTTTATCTGACATGTTTCTGGAACAACCTTCTAAGAGTTTATGGGATATTCAAGGTACATATATCGATGTTATAATGCAAGTATTCATAACTAATACGGTGTACCAAATATCTCTTATAGTCTTACATAACCAAGAATAATACATACACATTGTGAGCAAGTTGAAGATCAAAATGAAAATAGACGCTTTTGCTACGTCTCATGAGAATTAGACCGGCTGTAATCGCAATTCCATCTAGTCAATGTTGAGTGTACTCAAGTGGGACGGTTCTTTTCCGAAAATCGAACCTAAAATTATGGAACCAAACCGAACCGGAATTATTTGGTACGGTCCTCGGTACGACTTCCTTCATTAATTTGAGACTCGGGACGGAACCAAACCAAATTAGTGTGGGATGGAATTGTACCATGCACATGCCTAGATCCGAAGATCAACAAAGTGTAAAATCAAATCAACAAAAATAAGTAATCAAGCCTAAATCACACCGCATAAAAACGAAAAAAATGAGTTAAGCTAAAATACACCACCAAGAGGGTGGATGTACATTTAAGATAGCTACTTACACAAACGAGACTTGTTACCAAGACCCTAAATTGGAAACACCTAAACCATTCTCGACAGACCACCAAAACCAACAGAATAAGACTGAGGCCTAATGATCTGCCAAAAGCAGAGACCAAAACCAAAACCCCCGGACGCCGCAGATCGTCACAAGCCGCTACAAGAGGGGTCCCACCTCAAAAGACTCGTCCTGCCCTGATCACGGAAATCATATTTATAATAGAACAATCGTCACCTGGTCCAAAATTTGAATTCGAAACCAAAAAGAAAGAAATGGTACGGAAAACCCACGAGATCCTCCATCAACTGGGTGGTGGACCGCCCATTCGACGGAGAACACCTCGTTGCCACAACATAATTTATTTGTTGAATTTAATGTTCCTTTTCAGTATACACATTTAATTAACAAAGTGATCAACTCACCTTTTCATAACAAATTTAATTTGTTTTTGTGTATTGGACTTAGGGGTGTAAATGAACCGAGTTACTCGCGAGCTACTCGAGCTCGACTCGTTAAATATTCTATTCGAGCCGAGCTTAAACGAGCTCGAGCCCGAGCTTGAACTTATTTAAAGCTCGTTAAACGAGCCTGAGCTCGAGCTTCATATCTCGAGCTCAACAAGCTCGCGAGCCTAAACGATCTTTTCACTTATATAACACCAAAATATTAATTTTTAATAATTTTACATATAATTGTATAATAATTACTATTATATTAATAATATTTAAAATAATTATAGTTAATCTTATTATTTGTGGATAAAATTTCTGAAAGAATTACTTTGAAATATAATAAAAATAAATAATTAAATAATTAGGCTCGAATCGAGCCGAGCTCGAGCTCGAGCTTTATAAAATCTAAACGAGCCGAGCTCGAGCATGGCAGAGCTCGAGCCTGGCCGAGCTTGGGCTCGGCTCGTTTATAGCCCTATTTGGACTTTAATGAGTTACATATTTAAATGGGTTTTGGAAGATTGAAAGCCAGAGTAGATGTTATACTAGATGAAAATATTACCTTGTTAGTAAATATCGTTAGAGAGAAAGTTATACATAGTTTTAAAAATTTGGTTTATACATATTATATAGCTCAAAGTTACTATGAAGAAATACTGATATTAAATTTATATATGGAAAATCAGTATTAAAAAAATTATTTATACTTTACATTAATTTATTTGGTTTTGTAAAATTAAATATAATGAACTTAAGTGTAATGCTAAAGAATACGTTTAGCATTCTCCATTAATTGATCATATAACTCATCAACGAAGATGTTTCACGAAGTGTACTGATTAGTGTTGACTTGGATACAGCTCATCTAGATTTTTTATTTTTTAAAGGCAAATACATATACCCAACACGCTTTTTTTACACGAATGTAAACATAATATTCACCATGGACTTGAACACATGACCTCAAAGTCAGAAGGGCACATCGATAACCCCAAACCAATGACCCTTTGGTTCATTTAGATTGTTTCGTTAAATAGTTTAAGCTCGTTAATATTATATGCATGTTAAAGAGCCAAAAATCGCAATCAGAGTTCCTTTGTCAAACTGCTGTTAAAAAGTACGTTAAGTCTTAACATGTGCATTGCATGTGAGGGTAAAATCATCTTTTTATCCTTTTCTTCTCATTTTAATCTAACTTATTTTTTTTACCTTCCACTAAATCATCTCTTTTTCACCTTCATATTCTCAAAATGATAAACCTTACTCTCTTTTGATGTAACTTATCATGAAAGCTGGTACCACAATTTAACCCTAAAATTTTTGTTATACATTAAAGAGATTGTAACCGGACTGAAAGGGTACATCATCATCTTCTTCTAATACCAAATAAAGAGATATTTGATTTGAACATAGAGGTAGGGATTCTTTGATATCATACCATGCTTCGTCGGTATGGAGGTACATAGTGGACAAATTCGGAAGACAATCGTCTTAATAATACATCACGTATGTGTGTTGAAACAGTACACGTTGTTTCAAAAATGCGAACAAGGCTTCTAAACCAAAGTCGCGAATGTCAATTTCTTCAAACGAAACATTTGAAGCACGCTTGTAATCGTAAACTTTGTAATCATAATTGAATTCACTCCTGTAATACACGTCGAATGAGACAATGATCAGAGAAATGGTTAATATTTTTGAAGATGACTGTGTGAATTGTGTGTTTGAATGTTTGAGAAGTTGAAAGTGTTTGAATGTGATTTTGAGTTGAGAAAGTTGGAGTATATATAGTGTAAAATATAGCCGTTTGTTTAAACGTCACCAACACGTGTCAACTGTCAACCAACAAGTGTTTCAGCTCACCCTCACGCCTCCGTGATGGGCTCATTGCGCTAGCAAAATTTACCACCATCACACCGCACAGTGGCGCAATGGTGGCGTAATGGCATCATTTTTTATGCATTCACGCTGCACTACAAATGGTCTTAAGAGTTTTTTCTATCTCACTAAGGCTGTGTTCCAGAGTTTTATCATAAAAGAAAAGAAATGAAACGGAAGGAGATGAAAGGGATGGAAATGATATCCTTCCATTTTGGAAAGAAGTATTACCGTAGAAATCAGACTAAATTCTCCCTCCCATTCTCTTCCCTTCCTCTTAAATGAAAACTAGGGAACACACCTACTTTTTACTTTCTTTCCACTTACTTTCTTTTCTTTCAAAATTATAACTTGGGAACAGACCCTAAAAGATTCAAGCTCTTTTAACGAAACGAACATTTTTATTAAATATGAATTTTTTCATAAAAGTTAAAAGCTAAAACCTATTGTATTCTCGAGTTTTTCTTTTAGCGGAAAAGAGTGAAGATGAAAGGGGATGAGAGTGTTTTACTATCCTTCTCAATCCGTCCAAATATGGGCGGAGAGTTTTGGTGACAAAATATAAAGGTACTATCCTTCATAATCATCTCCTCTCCTCTCATTTCCGCGGAAATTTAAAACTCGAGAATCGCTATTATTTTTTAATCCATCCATCTCCCCTCCTTTCCATCCTAAATAAATCTCGAGAATACAGCCTATTAAAAAAATAAAAAAAATCTGTGCCAAACATGTCATCTCCCTTCTTATTATAACAAAAGAAAAAATAGGAAATAAATTTTTAAATTCAGCCTTTAAATTAAATCTTATCCGTTGGATCAAGATTTTACAATGAAATCCAACCATTAATTTAATATACGAAATTCAATTACTAATAACTTTTAGGCTTTTTTATACAAAGACAATTATACCCTTAAAACATAATAATATTACAACTAACAATTAATTAGCCACATAAATTTCGGAGTTTCACATGTAATACGGATTTAAATCAAATCAAACAGCTGCTACGCCTCCTTCTTCTCCATCTATTACGATTTCTCATCCGACTTCATTCAAATTAATTAAAAATACGATCTTAGCATCTTCAATACCTTAATCGAATGATTTAAGATGATCATTTTCAGCCGACTACGTATCAACTGATGCATTACTTTCTTCAATTCCTTTTGCAACTTCAACTGATGATTATTGGTGAGTGATTCACTGCTATACTTTCATTAGCGTTGTTTGCATTTTGTGATTTTATGCACGGTTACTAATTGATGGTGGTAAGTTGTCGTTTATCTTTTGATATCTACCCTAACCTAATTTATTTTTTGTTCGGGCATAAAATTTGAGTTGTGGGTTTGATGCCTCCATTAACAGCAAGAGATAAGATTGATTGTTGTTAGTTCGTAACAGCTGTGACAATTTTTAGGGTTTTAGCATAATTTAGTTTTATTCTGCTTGCCTTCATTATTGATGGGTGTTTGTTTTATGGTGGTTTATTATTAGGTGCGTGTTCGATATTCTGCTTTCTTTTCACAAATTCCCAGTTGAAAGGTTATTTTAGATTGTATTCTACAGGTTTGTCCTTTCTTATTATGTCAGATTTTGTTTTCATTCTTTTTACTGGTCAACGATTTAGACTGTTGTGTGTTACTATCGACTATGGTGATGATCTTATGTCTTTACTGTATAAGGGATTGTTTGTTTGTGCTTATAAGGTATTGTCAAATAATATGATGTAAACATATTATCGATTTTAGACTGACATCGTTCAATATTAACTATGGTCTTGACCTTTTGTGTGTGTGTGTGTGTTTTTTTGTCTATAAAGTATTGTCATTTGATATGTAAAAGAAAGAAAATTATTTATGATAACAATTCTCGGGACGGATTATTTTTTTATGGTGATACTATTGTTTCTGCCTCTTGGGATGTATTTTCGAGGCAATTAACTAAGAGAAAGGAGCTTATACTTTATAACTATATGAATTGTCCATCTGTTAGGAAGTTACACCTGATAACAGAAATGTATGTTTCTTCTGCGGTTGTTTGCCATGCACTGTTGCATCTTGCAGTAGGATTTGAGAGTTCTGAAACGCATTATTTGGCCTCTAATATGTGTTTTATAATCTGTATTTTATTGGTTACACATATTTTAGTTACAATGCTGATGTAAATTGTTATTTGCATTTGCTGTGTTGGTAGGTCTCACTGCTACTTCGTCGACCCGTTGTCAGATACCTACCCCGTTGTGTAAATTTCCTGCTGCAGCTCAGTCCGAAGGTGTGTATTAGGTTTTATGTTTCTCTTCCATGTTACTTATCATTGTAGTATTGTTCATTTGTATTTTTTATGTTATATTGATCTATTTTGTTGATAGTAAAGTACACATGTGAACAATTAGTGACAACCAGGGAATATGATGAACCATTTGAACTGCCACCACCCATAAGTGCACTTGAAGGTACCTCACACACGCTCAATTGTTGTTGATTAGATTAATATGATAAATGGGTTCCAAAATGGGTCACTTTCTACCCGTTTAGGGATCCCAATGATTTATGGAATTGATTTGTTCATGGGCACAATAATGTTATTAATGCTACCCTATTTCCACATAACATTGGCCTTGGAGCTACGACGTGAGTCCATCTAATGTTTTATATGTTTCTATTTTCTAATAGTGAATTAGATTAAGCCAAAATTGTTTGGATGAATTTGACGTAATTCGACATTGACCTTTATATAATCTTTAATCCACAATAGGGATATTGAAATGTTTTGAATGTTGCAAACATCTTTTGTAGGTATGAAGAGATCCAAGATGGGGAAGATGTTACGAGACTTACAGTGAGGATACAGGACTTTTTCAAAATATGACACACTATATTAGGGTTGCAAGGTGAAATTCCAAAAGGATCACGACTAGGTGTCCCGTACGTCGCTGGAAAGTACGTACCTTTTAAATGATATCTCTCATATTTAATTAGGAGCGTTAGTTCTGCACGAGATGTTATTTTGAAACACCTTTTCATTGTAAACTTATAACTATGTCCCATCATTTTCAGGGACAAGGTAGCTACATGCGCAAAACATTTTGTGGCCGGTGGTGTGACAACTCACGGAATTGATGAAAATAACACAGTGGCCAACGAGCATGACTTGCTAACACAGTAGCAATCCTAAACACCTTTTTAGAGTCACCTTAATGTTTCCAACCACTTTCAGCGGTATATGTACTATATAGCTTGGCCGTGGACATGGGTTTTTGGAATATTTTCTTGCCCGAAGGTAATTGTTCTTACTTTTGCTTTTTTTTTTAATTATTTTTCTTATACAAAAGGTACATTATAGTTTTTCTTTTTACTATTGCAAATTAGTGTGAATGCTTACTCGAGTCTATGAGTCTACCCAGTTGTAGGTGTCTTGAAAGTGATTTGTTTGCTTCTCATGTTGTAGAGATTTATAGTTATTATTAGTTTTTTTTTTTTTTTGTATTAAAAATTGATTTTGTAGATATTTCTTCATTATAACAAGATCTGGGTGGTTGGTAATATCTGTAGTTACTGCAATGCAATGCAATGCAATGCAATGCAATGCAATGCAATTTCATTTTTGTATCTTATTTAGTCATTGTTACAAATCATTTTGTGTTCTTTGTTATTTAATATGATTACAATTGTTTGTTAAACGGGTGTCTTTCAAAATATGTTAGTGTAAATGATATTAGCTAAATAAGTAAAAAAAAAATTTTCTTCTGAGTATTAGCTTTTTCAACTTTATGTTTTTTTTTCAAGTTATAACTTGTATGTTTTATTATCAGTAATACGACACTACTACTTAAACTGTTTTAGTTTCTTATCAACCTAACAAATACTACATAAAATATATTTATTTTGACAATTCAATTTTTGATTTGTCCCTAAAAAATTTCGAGAATTTGTGGGTCTTAATAATTCGAAAGAGCGCTGGCATTGATCGCATTTCAAAACTATCACAAAAGATTGAATTAGATTAATCACCAATGGGAATTGGGAAACTATACCTAAATTAAAATTTATTTTACGTTTTTAGCAATTTTGGGGACTTAAATTATATTTGTTTAGGAATTAAATGTTAAATTTTGATTTTATTATTATTATAAACCTTTGTTGCATCGTTTACCTTTTCACTTAGTATATTTAATGATCATATCAGTTGTTAAACTGCTACCAAAATATTTTTTAATTAAACCCTCGAATTCGCGGGTCTTTAACTAGTTTAAATTGTATTGTATGGAAGATATATATGGAAATCTCATACCGCTAATACGACGTCGTACACGTTTCATCATCCACGTCCACCTTCCACCACAGAGTACAAACAATTCTATTTCATTTAGATCAATATAAAACCCCCCCCCACGGTATACCCCCAAAAAACTCATACGAGTACTATCCAGGGGAGTGATATAAACCAGACCAGTATTATTATCATTGTTTTTATTTTATAATTATTAATTATTATAAATCAATTGATTTTTATTTTTTTAATTTTATTTTAATAAAATAATTACTAGAATACAAATATACAAATACAAACAGTTATTGTGCACGTCGACCTCAGATTCATTTCAACAAAATCTCGTGGTCTTTCTTTCTCACCGGATTCCATGGCTTCCGTAATCGAATCTGCTTGGAAGGTATCGTAATATTTCTTCTCATTTTTCATTAATATCACCTATTTTCCCCTAGATTCAACCTATTACTCTCATTGCTTGATACTTTCTGCTACTAATTTCCGATTTCTGAATGTATCAGAAGTTAATGTTTCTCTCTTTGAATACTTAAATCCGTGTATACATTGATCTATAATTAACAATTTCTATTACTGTGTGTTTTTATTGATTCACTTGTTAAAAAAAGTGGTTTCGTTTTAGTATTCATTTAATTTGGTTAGTTATTGTGCTACTATCATCTTATATCGCACATGCATGATGTATATAGTATATGTATAATTTATTAGATACAGAATTAGATACATTATTCATTATTACTATTTTATTACAATATATGAATCAATTTAATTTGATAAGTTCATAAACTTAACAACTGTATCTATATTATAGTGTTAAGTGTTTCATTGCGTTTTGTAACAATTTTATGCGAAAGTTTTTTCAGTAAACTAGCAGAGGCACTAGATGCATGACCATAAAAGTTGAGAGATAGTCAATTTGGACGTTTTGAAGTTTTAAACAAACACCTCAAGATATTTAATTTTCAACTAGTGAATTTGCTATACTTAGATGATACAAACTATGAGTTTTGAGTACTTCTTACGGTTCTTACAAATATATATATATATACTGTTAATTGAACTGTCAAGTTCTGTTTTTAGTTGTAGGCGTAACAAAGACATTGCCGTGTGAAGTGAAAAGACTAGGGATGTTTAGTATGATCTATTTTTTTTATGTTGACATTATGGTTAATAAGTGAAATGACATTCGACTGAAAGCTTTTTCAGCTCTATTGTAGCGTCGGTATGCTGATTGTCTTATAAGTGTTGGTCATAGTAGGTCTAAATCATTTTTTTTGATTTTTTATTTAAGCTGTAAGAACTTGCTGAAGTTCTAATGATGATTTTTTTTCTAGAGAAGCTTTGTGGTTTTAGAGATGCTCAACGGTTGTTCAGAGACATAGATATGTATTTTCTATATATAGCAGTTAGCATCTTGTTTGCCAAAATTAATCCGCCTTTTCTAGTAAGGGTCGTAAGGATAATGAATTGAGGTAAAGCAATTGGAAGTGAAATTAGGGTCTAGGTGATAATGTTTTCTTACCACCACTTCAATTTATACAAAATATTGATAATTTTCTATTCAATCATACAGAATACGTGGTTGCTCATTTAGAGGATCCTCATTATTCCCTACTTGCAATTTTGTATGCATTCGAGAAAAGATGAGCATGATCAATAGTTGTGGTTTATCCAGACGGCTAGAGTCCACATTCTTATCAATTTTTTTTTACAAAAGACGTGTCTCAGTATTAACAAGTATAATTCAGTCTTTTTTTTGTACGGTTGTGTTTGACAATTTACATTCACAATAAGTCAAGGCAAACAAGTAATGCAAGTAAATTTTATACAAAATGCTAAGTAGAGAAACTTTTTGTTAAAAAATATCTATACATCACAAGAAAGTTTTACACACATATAGGACTCGAATTATTAGGAGGCTTTCTCCACATAACTTTTGTAACTTCAAGACTTGTAGAGCTTTGTGGATTCTCGGGCCAACCTTTGATCACAACGTCTTAACTTTATGAGTTGTCACCCTATGCCAATAAGTTAATGACCTGTTGTTATTTGGCTTATAAATGGGTTTAACTGGGTTTTCGTATATGGAAACAATATCTTATGGTTTAGCACTAAGATATGAGGTTGATTGCTGAACTTTTTTTTCTCAATTTCTATGTTTATTTATATATTTTTGCAGTATTTAGTCACTAATTTCAGTGACTTCCAACTGGCATGCCTTGGAAGTTTTTTGCTTCATGAATCTGTCTTCTTTTTATCTGGACTTCCGTTTATATTCTTGGAAAGGGCAGGATGGCTCAGCAAGTACAAAATTCAGGTTTAACATTTTCATGCACTGAATCTTTATTTCACAAAATGTTACAGTTGAACACTTTGGTTATCTGTTGACATAATCTAGACCCTTTTTATTAGCACTGTGCAGTCCTAACAGTTAACTAATCTACACTTCTTTTGTTACTTGTAAACAGAACCTCGACATTTATGACATGACCTCAAATGCTGCTTTGACAAACGTTGAAATTTGTATACATTTGTAGATAGACCTTAATATGAATGAAAGAATTGAGTTGTCTTGTAGGTTTTTTCTGAAGTACCTTTACATGGTACCTGAATTTTTCATTCCAATACCTTTAACTGTGTATTATTCACTTACCCAATGAAGAAATATTGTTCACGCAGCTGAATACTCTTGTTGAGGTTTAAGGTTTTTCAGGAAGCCTTGGGATCGTCATAATCGAAAATGACCTGATTACCTGAACTTGTTTCGTCAATCAAGTAGTGCTACATAATCGAACCAAATCGTTATACAGTATCTGATAATGCTCAATAAAGAGGATAGTTTTTGCCATTGTTTTGGACCTGATTCGCAAGCATTTTTGTTAATATTTATTCTTCTGGCTGAAGAAAATACCCTTAACCCTTTTAGACTGATATATATTGGAGCACATGACCATTTATGGATCCACTGTTACTGTATACTGATGATATCTCTGTTTTTTTTTATAAAAAAAAACTGGAAACCATATCCTTCCTTGGGATGTGTTATGTATGCTTAAAACGTCAACTTGGATGTTTACTAATGTTTTATGTGCCCTGATTTATGACGTGTTTACGGAATTGTTTACTCAGTGGATGTAACTTGTTTTTTGCACTTGTTAATTCATGGCATTTGTTTACTTGTGCAGACAAAGACCAACTCGACTGAAGCGCAAGATAAATGCATTACTCGGCTACTGTTGTATCATTTTTGCGTCAACCTTCCTGTTATGATTGCTTCCTATCCTGTCTTTAGATTTATGGGAATGCGAAGTAGTCTTCCGTTGCCATCCTGGTATTTTCACGTTTTTTTTTTGTGCTACAACGGTTGACCACATTCTTTTTTTTTTTTTTTGTTGAAATTATTCTTTTCAAATATTTATTTATTTAAGAAAGTATGTTTGTTGAGTTACACTCATTTATGTCGTGAATCTTTTACCTTTGCAGGAAAGTAATGTCAACACAGATACTATTCTACTTCGTTGTTGAAGATTTCATATTTTACTGGGGACACAGAATATTACATACTAAATGGCTGTACAAGCATGTACACAGCGTTCATCATGAGTAAGAAACTTATAATATTTCAAAAGTTATCTACTTTCATATTTTCGGACTGAAACAATTTGAAAGAAGTTGGGTCAGGCTTTTACACAGTTTTCCACATATTTTGACTTGTTAAATATTCAGTGTGTCAAATGTGATAAGAAATTTATAATATTTTAAAGGATTTTGCTAATGACCTATCTAAGGACTGTCGTTAAAACACTTAAACATGTTGTACTATTTAATAACCGCTACTATAAAAATCATTTTGTAACCGCTTTATACAACATTTTATGCGTGTTAATGACAGGCGTTGTCGTTAGCAAAATCTTCTTTTAAAAGTTATCTACTTTCTGTATACAATGATTTAGGTACTTTTGCATTAAAATACAATTTAAGGGTGACCTTCAGCCCTTTTGGCATCCTTGTAGTCTAGTTCTATTTTTATAATATTAGAAGTTTGACTTGTTTCCACTCTGGGTGGAGAAATGACTTGTTTATATTCTCGGATAGGGGAATGATTGTCTACATCTCACCTCCCTCATACACCACTCATGTGGTATTGAGTTTGTTGTTGTTGTTGTATTAGAAGTTTGACCTGTTAGATGTTAAAACAGTCTCTGAATCAACCTGTGCAAAATAACTAGAACAAAATTGTCACGTTTACTTGCAGTTATATATGTTTATATGCATTTGGTATGTGCCAGGTATGCAACCCCTTTCGGATTGACTTCAGAATATGCTCATCCAGCTGAGATATTATTCCTTGGTTTTGCTACAATTTTTGGTCCTGCCATCACGGGGCCTCATCTGATAACACTTTGGTTATGGATGGTTGTTCGAGTTCTTGAAACAGTTGAGGCACATTGCGGTTATCATTTCCCATGGAGCCCCTCAAATTTCCTTCCTTTATACGGCGGGTAAGTCTACGCACAAACTTAGATTTGTGTGTTTAGTTGTACGTACTCTCATATCACCAACTCCTCCGGTCCCAATTTTATTGTCAACTAACAAAAAAAAAAAACACTCAGTTTAGGAAATGTCATTATCACACTCTACTTTTTGTAAAGATTACAGTTTTACCCTTTACTTTTTACCTATTTTTTTGTCCTAAATGCATAAATTATGGGCAAAACAGAACTTTACCTAATTATTTTTTTCTATTCATGGAAGTAAACAATCTGAGACAAATGGAATAGTGTAGTGGACAATAAAATAGTTAAATAGGGAAGGAGTATTCATTTTCATTTTCGCCAACTTTATAGGAAAATTTAACCCTTTTTATGAAATTCTCAGTTCCGAATTTCACGACTATCATCACAGACTTATCTACACCAAGTCCGGCAACTACTCGTCAACTTTTGTCTACATGGACTGGTAAGACTCTAATATGCTTATTTGACCTTGGATGATATGCTTTTTGCTTTATGGTACCAACGATTGCAATAAAAGTTAACATATATTCATCTTTGAGCCTTTACTCTTGGTCTGTCCTACCTTTAAATACCAGGGCGTGTTTGGTAGTAGGATGCACACAGACAACTACTTTGATTTTGTGTGTAGCCAACATGTTCTTAGCTCTTATATGAAATGCTATAGATGACAAAATGGGCATGCAACACTTGTAAATTATGGTACTGGTCGGGTTGGGTCAAATATGATTTTAAGATTACTGTATCATATGCCAGTAATTAACTGAGTTCTTTTATTCTAAAGATGTAGGAGGTTAGAAGCAGCAAAAAGATGCTTCGAGGGACGTTCAAACCATTTTCCCTTTTTCTCTTTAAAAAAAAAAAAAAAAACCGCATAACTTATTATAGATGAAACACAACCTGGTTCAATGTGTTTGTAGATATGCGTCTAGATTGCCACCTATTATGAATGAGAAGTGACGATTGCGATGACTTGCTGTCTGATTTTGTAATCTGAAACCGTTTATGAAGCTGGCGTTTTTGTGTATTCTGGTATCTTACGTTATTTTGACGATATCCTTTGTTCAGGTTATTTGGCACGGATACTGGTTACAGAAAACTACAGGCACTAAAGAGCGAAGAGGACGCCAATTATAAAGAGAATTAGCAGTCGGTTTTGGACTGTTTTTGTGACTCATCGTGAAAAAGGTCGGGTCTTTTATTTATTGTGAAGTTATTTATCATTGCATTTTTCTTGAACAATTTATATAATTATCAGCAACAAATTACAGGCACTAGATCCTCTTATATGTTATGGTGTTTGTAATTTTTAACCATTGTTCAATGATGCAAGACTTTTTGAACCTGTGGTCAAAATTCTTCTTTTTTTTTTTCTTTTTTTTTTTTTAACGGCCAAAATATATAAACAAAAGAACCTCCCTTCTGTTACTTGGAACGATGCTTCTTTTTTACTTATAAATCATAAGGAATATTATATGTTTATCAATAAATTTTGTCGGTATCAAGTTTTAGAAACATAGCATGGTACCCAAATTCCAAAAGAAAAAAATAATAATCAAAGTGACCTTTTACAAACGTAGTATAACAATTCTTTTTTTTTAATTTTTTTTTTTTTAATTTTACAGTCGTTACTGCAAATTCCAGGTCGCTTGACATGAAAATTTTTATCATAAAAATAGAAATTCCAGGTTGATGCCTTAATTTTTTCAATTATCACCTGAATATTCAGGTCACGACCTAAAATTTCCAAGTCTATGACCGTAAAATGCTAGTCGTAACCTATTAAGGGAATGAAAGAATATTTATTCAGATGTACTGATGAGTGATGACCATTTGTATATGACCTAATCAGGATGTCATGTCACCGTTTTCGACCAATTATCCTTGGTCACCCTATATGTGGGGCTAGTAAGGTTCAAACTTGAGACTTAGAGAGTTCTCAATTGTGACATACTTCACCTTTAGGACTAACAGCCACATTAGCGTCACGTCAGTACTTCATTTTCAGAACTAACTTAGGACTAAACACCATTAACAATGACATATTTCTTCATAAAAATCGAGACCCACTATATTATTTAATTAATTAAGTGTACAAGTATACAAGCAAAATATTCCACATATACTCACTTTTATCCGTCGAGCAACATTTCACAGGAAGACAAGAGAAAAGGCGAGGAGGTGTGTGGCCTGGGCGGATCCCTAAGGTGTGGACGGGGAGGAAGTAACAACTGTTGGGAGCACTCTTATATTGAAGGTATCCAAAACGCAATCACTAACGCTGTATTCTCGAGTTTATTTTTGCAAAGAAAGGAAAGGAGAGGGAAGGATAGAACATTAATCAAGCATTTTTTAGTTTTTTTTATGATAGAAAGGAGAGGAGAAGAGTGGGTTAGAGGGGAAAACTTGTGGGCTTTTAACCCTTCTTACTATCAGCTTAATTTTGAGGTGATTGGAATGGATTGTCTTTTTTACTCATAAAAAAAACATTACATCAACTATCATAATACGTACATTCACCATTATGTAATTATACTTGAGGGATTATCGTACAAATGACCAATTATCGTACAACAGCTATCATACATGTATCATTTTCTCTCATCACATCATTAATTTATTTATTATTTTAGTTAATAATTAATACTCCGTATATAATTCAATTGTATGAAAAATAAATTCATAGTTTTAATAACAATATATAATACTCCATATAAATAATACTCCGTAAATAATATACTGTAGCGAAGGTGTAAAAAGACCAAAATACCCTTGCCCGGTTACTGTTATACTGTAGCCAAGGTGGTGATGTGGTGGAATATGATTGGTGGACTGTGTCCATAATTAGTATATAGTATAATAATACAGCACCTTATATATTTATTTTTTTATTCGTTGATTGTAGTTATTTATTGTGAATAGCTTTTATTTGTTTATAGTGTTAATTTATACAACTCAAGAATAAATATAGATAGTTATTTATTTTCTTTTCTTTTACTTTCACTCCAACTCAAGAATACACATAAACTATTTTAAATTACTATCCTTTCCATCCTTATTGTCTCAATCCCTTTCCACCACACTCCTTTCCGCTTTAAAAAAACTCGAGAATACAGCGTAAGCTATTTTGAATGATCTAAATAAAAATAAATATATTTATTTATTATTTATTAAAACAAAACCAAATAAAGAAAGGGTCAAGTCGAATACTCGTATCTTTAACAATGATTGAAGACTAATCTGGATCCAGTATGGTTTTTTAAGACATGCTAACCCTTAGTAGACTTGTACGCCACAGGACGGCCCAGTTTTAGACGATTGTGACTTCTAATTTATTTTAATTATTTTGAGTTTTAAGTGATATGTTGTGATCAAATGTTATTACAGAATGAGACAATTCACATAGATTAGTTAGTACAATTTAAAAGGACAAAATTTTGGCTTTATGATGTTTTCGAAGACAAGAAATAGATGGTTTCGATCGTGGTGGTATGATCAGAAATAACTAGAAAGTGACATAAGAAAGTGTTGTTACGGGATATATGTATTGAGAATGATGATATGATAATAGTTATTCTTATAATTTATTATAATAATCATTTTTTTGTCTTATCTAACAAAGATGTATGATTGGACTTCAACATTTTTAAAATCAACATATGATATGAATCAAAGAACTTAGTGTGGCGTGGTGTTATATGCTTTGACAACGTCTTGGTTTATTTTGTCACATAAAAAAACGAGGCTTAACGAATTAAAGGTAAATTGATACTACTAACATAGGTTAATAGTCCACGTGATAGTAGCCTATCTCCGTGAAACATTCATTAAAATTGAGGTTACATGTTCAAATCCGATCCAAAATATTTATAGTTATACTTATATTTTTATATTATTTTTTAACGGCGATATCGATATCGAATGCTCTCATTTGTCACCTACACACGCGTTAGGAGGAAACCGAATTCGCGACGATGTTAGCAGTATTATTGAAGGTTGAGAAAACCTTCTAGAGACCTTGTCAAATCGCAATGATGTTGGCAGTGCGTCAAAAATTGGAAACTCTCTGCTTAAAATGAGAATTGAACCTGGATTGACAGTGAGAAATAGAACCGGTGGACTTTGCATAACACGTTTCAATCTTTCAAATGCACATGTAGCTTCACTATTCCAATACCTCAAATTGGATCTCACCCTCATACTACTCAAGTAAAACTTTGGTGATAATTATATTTTTCATCACTTGAGATTTGTTTGTAGAAGGAACAACCTCTTTACACTATAGATGTCGTGTTATACTGTCTTGTTAGTTCTCACCAAGGGAGGTAAATGAGACGACTTGGGACCCATCTAAGAAAATGAAAATGAGATTTCAACTTGGGGTGTTTTGGCACAGAAGATTCTTGGAGGTTATAAAAGCTTAATCTTATAATTTTATTAAGCTGTAAATCATAAGCTTCGTTTAGTAGACATAAAAAGTAAAGCTTATGAAAATCATAAACTCTTAAAAAATAAGCTACTCATAGTAGCTTATAAAAAAAGTAGAGCTTATGAATTGAAAAATAAGTTTCAGCTAATTTACCAAACACTTATTAAAAATAATAAGCTCTAGCTACAAACTTTAAAAATAAGTTACAACTTCAACTTCAACTATAAGCTTCAGTTCCAATTAATTTCATCTAAACATACTCTACTTTAAAGTGTATGTTGTACGAGAGAGAAATATTCTACTCACATTTCTCTTCCTCCTTTGATCAAGTCCCAAGCCACCTTATATACCGAAAAAAATAGGCGAAACTCATTAGAATTAGTCCACTACTAGGTAGATAATGCATTAATAGGTGGTCCAAAAATAGGTGGCCAACTAAAAAAAATCAAAAATCAAAATCATAGTAATAAACATAATTACTACCACAATGAACCCCAAACTCTCTCAACCCTTCAAGCCATCTTTCCCCAATTTCATCCCAATTAATAACAACTACTCAAATTCTCACCCTTCCAACACCTTTACCCCAAAGAATCAGAATGTTAATTCACCAAAACCCACCATTTTCTTGGGAAACCTTTCTCGATTCACTAACCCGTCCACCATCCGTAATATTTTTTACGGTTTTGGAACGATTTTGAGTATCTCTTGGAAAAAGGCTCGATCCTATGCCTTCGTTAAGTTCAAATATACCCATGTAGCAACCAGAGCATTGAACTCAATGAACGGAAAAATCATAAACGGAATGACCCTCACAGTTGGGTACACAAAGAAGGATATCATTCTTGAGCCCAAATTTTCAAATTATCACAATCATCATCATTCACAAAATCCTACTGTTACTCCTTCAATTAACCTTCCTGTTAACGAGGATACTTGTAAAAGTATCAACCTAACTGCTCTCATCATTGACAAAACACCCATCTCTGCTCTAAAATTGTTTAATTGGTTGAAAAGTCGGTTTATCGCCATAGAATCGATTTCAGCATGGGGTCTCTTCGGCTACATTGTTCAATGTTCCGACGAGGAAAGTTTCAAGAGGATGACGATGGGACCGAATCTAAGTGAGATGGAATTCCTGGAGGTTGTTCCAATGGCTCAAAGAAGGAACAAATTCTCTAGATTTGCCAAAATAGCGATTTCGGGCATCCCATATGATTGTTCTTCACCCAATTGTATGATCGAAGTTGCACAAAACTTCGAAAGAGTTTTACACATTAACCCTAATTCGCACAGGCTTAAACGCACAGATGTTGTGTTCGCGTTGATTGAAATTTTCAACCCCGGTCCTATTGGTAAAATGGTCACAACCAATGTCGCCAATATTGATACTTGCAATGTTTGGGTTGAAGAAATCGATTACAACGAAGAGGTAGAAATTATTAGCGATGAAACTATCTTTGAATATAACTCGGTCTTACAGTGTGCCATTAAAGCAGCTGCTGAGGTACAGAAATCCGAACATCTTGATTCTCCGGTGCCGGATAACGGTCATGTAGGCACGGAAGCCGAAGTGGTAGATGGCGAGTTTAATGTGCCCGTTGAAGATTTGAAATTTCTCACCCCTCAAAAACCAAGTACATTTGGAGTGGTGCATAACTCTCTTGAGAAGGTTACCCATGCTGTTAGAAGTCAAAAAGGTATGGGGCAAAGTACAAAGTCAATTGCAGAAGATATCAAAAAGTCACTGTTTAAATCTTGTGATAGGGATTCAATCGAAAAAAAGAGGATACTAGCACTGTTTTCTGCATGCCCTACTTTATCCCAAAATACTCCTTTTAGTCTTGACAAGAAAGACTATCCTGTCCTTGATGTTATCTCCCCAAAATGCCCTCCAAAAGTACCCCTTTCTATGTCTGCTAGCCAACCAATTAATTTCAATAAGGTTTCAACCTTTGCTACTAAGGTAACTGAAAATACTAAACCTACTGCCATTTCTAACGAAGGGTGTATAAGTTCTGTGTGCAGGACTTCTTGTAACGAAATCAAAGAAAGATGCACTCCTTCAAAAGTTAACAAAGAAATTTTTTTACAACCAAAAGTCTCTAACAAAAATTGTGGTCGTAATAGTGGGAGCAAATGGATCGATGCAATCCCTAATATATCCGATATTTTTGACACTACAAGCGAAATTGCACATGTAGTTGGGCAAGGCACATCTAGTAAACAAAGTGGTGTTGGTAATTCATCCTTTGGGGCAAAAAAAAATTACTTACAAAGAGGAATTGTTTAACTTTGGGGTCTTTTTGGAGAACATGAAGGATGATTACACTCCTATCAAACACTCAAAACAATGAGGATCGCCTCGTGGAACATACACGGCCTAGGTAACTGTGACGATCGCTCCAAATTCATATGGACGAACACGTCATTCATTGATTTCATTGCGAGGTATTTGACATCTATATGATACGTTTTGTAAACATTGCATTCTTTTGAAAAGACATACCATAAATGAATATTTAATTCCAAGGTTTTCGACATCTGATGATTTCTACATATAGACAATCACCGTAAATAATAGTTTACAATAATACTTCCGTTGACAATGCAGTCAAAATAGATACATGATGATGGTTTTGTGAATGCAACGTTTTCTTGAATAAAGCATGCAAGACTCCATGCACATAGCTTGTATAACATGTATGCAAACAGCGGAAGACTTCTAGGGAACCTGAGAATAAACATGCTAACAAGTGTCAACACAAAGGTTGGTGAGTTCATAGTTTTAATGTTTTGCATAATCTGTACATAAAGGTGGATCACAAGATTTCAGTTGTTTCATCCAGAAACGTTTATCAAAATATTCTACGAAATTGAGCACCCTGGTAACTAAACTTAACGTATATATAATTTGTACCCTTTGTATAATCATCTTAATAAATACACGCAAACCAACGTGTACGCTTCTCAAATAGCATACGTCCGTTAAAAGGCTAGTGCTCTAGCTCGGACGGGGATATCAAGCCCTATGGATCCATATACAACTACTCGCGCCCACCAGTTCTTATAACCGGCAGTTACTACTTACCAAAGCTAAGGGATTTTCGGTTCAAACTCGGTGTAGAATTTAGTATATACTTGTATCCATTGCGTTTAAAATAAAGTGCATGTATTCTCAGCCCAAAAATATAGATTGCAAAAGCAATTAAAAAGGGAGCAAATGAAACTCACCTTAGCAGCATATAAAGTCATTCACCAAAATGAGACTGAAACTCGGATTACCAAATAACCGTAGATCTCAACCTAGAGAACATATGTTGGTCAATAAATGTCTATCAAGCTAGGTCAGGTCATAGTGTATCATAATCCTAATGCTCGAGATCAACATACAAAAGTTATCCAAAGTCGTTTCAAAAAGTCAATTTTGACAATAGTTCAACAAAACGAGACATACCTTATATAAGGAGTCATTTACTCGGTTGGTAATATTTAAAAGTTCACTTTATCAATCTCGTAAACAAGTCGTTTTAAATATTAATTGCAGATTCAAAAGCAATTCCAATTAACGTCAATCATAATTCAGTTGATCGTATCTTTTAATCCGTTCATCGAAAGTATTCGATATCTAAATGAAAAGTTATTGATTTTTCGCCAGCTTTCCAAAAAACATGTATATCATATACCTTTTACCAGTAATATATGTATTTAATTCGTGAATCATTATAAACTGTTTAGCGACGAAATTTAGCATACAGGCATGTATAAATATATATACTCGAGAACTAGAAATGGATACACAATTAATATATAAAAGATAAAATATGAGTGCTTACGTACCAATATTGATATTTAATATTGTAGAAAATTACGTAGACGCAACAGAGATGATAGACACTAGGTTTGATTCACAAATATACCCCCGAATATTACCCATAACCTCTTTGACAATAACCCATAATTTCCTTAGCTCTAGCTTGCTCGAAAACCCGTTTTGAAATCATTTGGACATCCCTCCGTCGTGATATTATATATATATTATTATTTTTGTATCGTAAAAATAATAATACTAATACTATTAATAATAAGATTAATAATAATAATCTTAATATTAATAATAATAATAATTATTATTATTATTATAATTATAATAATTATAAATAATAAATTAAATAAATAACATAAGTAATACGGAGTAATATAAAGTGTGAGAAAACTGAACCAGAATCGTGCAATTTATAGAACTTTTTCTAAAAAAGCACCCCATGCGATCGCATAGGATTTGTGCTTCAAGGCCATGTGACCGCATGGCCCTCTGATCCAGCTCACAAACTTTTGTTTTCTTGTTTGTCGACATATTATTTAAATATATATAATATATTTAATTTATATAATTAATTATATATTATATTAAATTCATGTGCATAGTTGACCTGTAATTTTCGTTCCGATGACTCGTACGTTGTTACTCAACTTATGTCCCGGTTTCGGTTTCTCAAATGCATTTTCGTACACTTAGAAAACTTGCATTTTACGTTTCGTGACACGTACCTTTGTTAAAATATAGCCTTAAATTATCCATAAACTATATCACTCAAAGTATATCTTAATCTTTCGAGTGTTTTGGTCATTTACTTCTATAAATCATTGTCTCGTTATTTATTAATATAATAGTATTTATCAAACGTTTCATAACCAAGTTAATATCTATTCTCAATATTTTTAAACACGTTTTAAAATATACGTCGCAAGTTATTCATACAATTAATATTCCAACTTATCATATATATTTAAATAAATATTTAAACCAATAAGTTTAATGTATGGTATTAAACAATTAATACATTGTTACGTTTTCAAGTTATAGTATATATATATGTATCTATATACATATAATTGTTCGCGAATTGTCAAGAACAAACCTGAAGGTATTTGAATATATGAAAGTAGTTCAAAAATTTTGAGATTCAGTTTACAGACTTTGCTTATCGTGTCGAAAATGTTAATCATACAAAGATTAAGTTTAAATTTGGTCAGAAATTTCCGGGTCATCACAGTACCTACCCGTTAAAAAAATTTCGTCCCGAAATTTGAGTGAGGTCGTCATGACTAACAATAAAAATGTTTTCATGCCGTATATGAGTCGATAAATAGAGTTTTATCACTGTTTGAATAATATGGATAAAACAATCCAATTACTCAAAGCGTATGAGAGAAGTTATCATAATAGAGTGAAATAGAGATTCGTCTTATCTTTTGACGTAGTAACGATTGGTTTCCGAAATTTAAGGAATAGAAAATCTTCATAATATGATTTGATTCTTCGAAATTTAAGGAAATTATGATTTCCTTTGATTAAATGCGTAATCTGCCTCGATTGTTATGTCTGATATTTCGCTATAAATTAACTACTTCCGTTTCATTATTTTCACCACTCCTACATCTTCTTCCTCATTTCATACTTCAAAAGATTGTGAAATGCTTCATCCAGTTCTGATTCTTGATATACTTTTAACTTTCATATCTGTCATTCTTCTTTTTTATCTACCACCAAAGGAAGTTATTTTCTTCTACTATTACCTTGGGGTTATAGTGTTTTTCATTCTCTCGTGTCTTTATATTGCTATACGCATTGATATACACGGTTTGTAATTTCGGGGTTGTTATCGGGCTTTATATTCTCCATTATATCTCGGAGCTTCATGCTTTCGTTTTCTTTTCCCGACCTTAAGTCAAGTGGATAATGGTCCAGAATTCGTAGGTATGAAGTTTCAGATGAACATAACTAATGTTCTATGAAAGAAATGGTAATAGCACAATCTGACTTGTCAAATTACCAGAATACCTCAAAAAAGACCGAATCATTAAGAAAATATTTTCTTGATATTTTTAGAGATTATATAGAATGAAAGAGTTATGTAACATGGTTCATGATGAGGGTATGATATGTGAACCTTTATCACGTTCCATTATAAACTCAGCATGACTTACTGTAATATAATCACGTTGATCAAGTGTCATTATATTATATTAACTCATGCTTCAATTCCCAACATTACTTCAAAACATTTATATTTTAAACTTGAAAGTTTCAGAATTTAGAAACTAAAATAGTTTCTTTTATGGTGTAACACAGATATCGTAAAGAGAAAATTGATTTTCAATAAGAATGATTATGAAATTATCTCCAGAAATATGGAGGATATTTATAATGAAAGATACGATGATATCTTAGAATTTCTAATATCAGAGGATGATGAAGAATATTGTCCGCAAGGGTTTAGATTCGGAAGCAAGGTATTCGTTAATGGCTTCAACAGATACTGAATCATTTAGATTCTTTGAAGACAGGTTTCGTCCTTGTGATTTATCCACAGCCTCTTTCATACTTTGCTCAATCCGTTTTCCAGTTCCAAACTTTCTCTTTTTCTCAGCTTTACCACCATACTATTCTTTATCATCAAACTTTTGACTGTTAAGGTCGTTTACAGTTTTTGCTGCTTCATCAACATTTTTCCAAAATTCGGAGAACTAGTTTCGTAGTTTGGGGTGTTTTTCGGAAACTTCACATTCGAAGTATGTAAGTCCAAGAGGTAGACGTTATATGTACACATATAACTGTTGGCGTAGACGTGCTACAAGATTTCAAAATACTGAATGCTAATTCCTGATAGTTGGTATGGCAATTGTCGTTACAAGATGTGGATGAGTACATGATACGGTTTCAATGAGTATAAGGATTTTTCGGAAGGTCAAAGATCAATGAAGTTGTTGGTAAATTTACTGCTAATGTGGTGGAACATGAAAGGTTCCCCAGTAACAAAAACGTATATGCCAAAGTTACAAGTCTGAAAGGTCGTCGTTGACTGGTTGAACGGTTGATAATACTGGATACTTTTGGAAAGGAATTGCAAGGTTATTTTCAGTAATAACAATGCTAAAGGATCTTTCACATTTTTGAAGTCAAAGTATAGCTTTGAAAGATGTAGATATCTAAGAATGATGTCACCCGTTAAATCTTGACTGGATTCTGATCCGTCAATATTAGAATATGTAATTGAATTTGTATGGAAACGATTGTATATCGCTGTGAGCATAGTTAATAATTTTTGAATCAAAGTTGAAGAATGTACAGTGTAACATATTAATTGTGAACTTAAATATTTTCCGGGAATTACCTACCCGTTAAAGATTTCACAAGTAATATTTTGTACAAAAGAATTTTTATTACCGTCTTTATGAAAATATATGTATGTATATTTTCTTCAGATGTAATACAGATTTGATGAGTTAATATCATTTTAAGCTCATTTGATTTTTGACTTGAATTCGAAATGAATAAAACATTAAAGAGTTGATAATCTTTACGGAGTATTTCACTAATGTAATCAATACTCAGTTTTATTGATATTTTCTCAGTGAATCATGTTGGTGCTCATGGAACTCTTGCTAACTTCGCAAGGTACGAATGATGTTTTCTAGAAAGTTTCGAATACATCGAAGATGAAAGTATAAAGTCAACCATATAATTGAATAATATACTTAGTTTATTATGAAATGGAATTCATTGAGTTGAAAACAGAGATTGTAGTTAACGATGGTTAAGTCATTAACGAAGTATGTACATCATAGCATATTAGTAATATGAATTAACCGAGTAGTACCTACCAGTTAAGATTCACACGTAATAACTTGGTACGAAAAGATTTATTTTGATTTCAAAATTCATATATATTAAATATACATAAAATTTCTTCAGGGGAAATGAGTTAATACTTCATCGGTTATTGTTGCTGGTATTTCTTGGTAACTACGGTGCGTATGACGTTGATGCTCGTGGAACAGATTGTGAAGTTGAGGTTTGCGATGTGGATGTTGTTGGTGGTGGTAATGGTACTGTTGGTGTTGTTGTCGGTGGTACTGTTGATGTCGGTGATGCTGCTGGTGCTTGTAACCTTTGCACCATATTCTCCAAAGCCACTACCCGAGCGCGAAGCTCGTTGACTTCTTCTACTACACCGGGATGATTGGCGGTTCGGACGAGCGGATGAATAAGATCCAGAATTTGAGAGAGTATATGATCATGACGAGATATTCTGGAGATGAGAGAGAAAATGGTATTACGAACAGGTTCGCCGGTAAGTGCTTCAGGTTCTTCGCTAAGAGGGCAATGTGGTGGATGGAAGGGATCGCCTTCTTCTTGTCTCCAATAATTAAGTAGGCTACGAACCCATCCCCAATTCATCCAGAATAGATGATGGCTAATTGGTTGATCCATTCAAGTTACACTTTCTTCAGAGTTCAGGAGAATATCCATATCGGAATAGCTGTCGGAATTTAAGGAATTTGAACTAGATACGGGATCCATCTTGTATAATTAGATAGATGATTTTTGATATGAAATAGATTATAGAATTTAGTTTGGTATTCTTCAATACATAATTTACATATGTATATATAATACCAAATTCCATAAATCACGGAGAAATTTTCGGAAGATGTCAGGAAAAGTTTACAGTAACAGATATGCTAAGATATGAATTTTTGTCTATACACTATTTATGCAATCAATGCAGTAAAACGTGTCTAGACTTAAGAATGATAAGCATATAATTTTCGACAAGAAATGATAAGCAAAACTTTTAACATGCAGACACGGTCGAAGTCCAGACTTACTAATGCATCTTAACAATTATCAGTTAGACACATTCATGCAAGACCTGGTTCGCTAGGACCAACGCTCTGATACCAACTGTGACGATCGCTCCAAATCTATATGGACGAACACATCATTCATTGATTTCATTGTGAGGTATTTGACCTCTATATGATACGTTTTGTAAACATTGCATTCTTTTGAAAAGGCATACCATAAATGAATATTTAATTCCAAGGTTTTCGACATCTGATGATTTCTACATATAGACAATCATCGTAAATAATAGTTTACAATAATACTTCCGTTGACAATGCAGTCAAAATAGATACATGATGATGGTTTTGTGAATGCAACGTTTTCTTGAATAAAGCATGCAAGACTCCATGCACATAGCTTGTATAACATGTAAGCAAACAGCGGAAGACTTATAGGGAACCTGAGAATAAACATGCTAACAAGTGTCAACACAAAGGTTGGTGAGTTCATAGTTTTAATGTTTTGCATAATCTGTACATAAAGGTGGATCACAAGATTTCAGTTGTTTCATCCAGAAACGTTTATCAAAATATTCTACGAAATTGAGCACCCTGGTAACTAAACTTAACGTATATATAATTTGTACCCTTTGTATAATCATCTTAATAAATACACGCAAACCAACGTGTACGCTTCTCAAATAGCATACGTCCGTTAAAAGGCTAGTGCTCTAGCTCGGACGGGGATATCAAGCCCTATGGATCCATATACAACTACTCGCGCCCACCAGTTCTTATAACCGGCAGTTACTAGTTATCAAAGCTAAGGGATTTTCGGTTCAAACTCGGTGTAGAATTTAGTATATACTTGTATCCATTGCGTTTAAAATAAAGTGCATGTATTCTCAGCCCAAAAATATAGATTGCAAAAGCAATTAAAAAGGGAGCAAATGAAACTCACCTTAGCAGCATATAAAGTCATTCACCAAAATGTGACTGAAACTCGGATTACCAAATAACCGTAGATCTCAACCTAGAGAACATATGTTGGTCAATAAATGTCTATCAAGCTAGGTCAGGTCATAGTGTATCATAATCCTAATGCTCGAGATCAACATACAAAAGTTATCCAAAGTCGTTTCAAAAAGTCAATTTTGACAATAGTTCAACAAAACGAGACATACCTTATATAAGGAGTCATTTACTCGGTTGGTAATATTTAAAAGTTCACTTTATCAATCTCGTAAACAAGTCGTTTTAAATATTAATTGTAGATTCAAAAGCAATTCCAATTAACGTCAATCATAATTCAGTTGATCGTATCTTTTAATCCGTCCATCGAAAGTATTCGATATCTAAATGAAAAGTTATTGATTTTTCGCCAGCTTTCCAAAAATCATGTATATCATATACCTTTTACCAGTAATATATGTATTTATTTCGTGAATCATTATAAACTGTTTAGCGACGAAATTTAGCATACAGGGATGTATAAATATATATACTCGAGCACTAGATATGGATACACAATTAATATATAAAAGATAAAATATGAGTGCTTACGTACCAATATTGAGATTTAATATTGTAGGAAATTACGTAGACGCAACAGAGATGATAAACACTAGGTTTGATTCACAAATATACCCCCGAATATTACCCATAACCTCTTTGACAATAACCCATAATTTCCTTAGCTCTAGCTTGCTCGAAAACCCGTTTCGAAATCATTTGGACATCCCTCCGTCGTGATATTATATATATATTATTATTTTTGTATCGTAAAAATAATAATACTAATACTATTAATAATAAGATTAATAATAATAATCTTAATATTAATAATAATAATAATTATTATTATTATTATTATAATTATAATAATTATAAATAATAAATTAAATAAATAACATAAGTAATACGGAGTAATATAAAGTGTGAGAAAACTGAACCAGAATCGTGCAATCTATAGAACTTTTTCTAAAAAAGCACCCCATGCGATCGCATGGGATTTGTGCTTCAAGGCCATGCGATCGCATGGCCCTCTGATCCAGCTCACAAACTTTTGTTTTCTTGTTTGTCGACATATTTTTTAAATATATATAATATATTTAATTTATATAATTAATTATATATTATATTAAATTCATGTGCATAGTTGACCTGTAATTTTCGTTCCGATGACTCGTACGTTGTTACTCAACTTATGTCCTGGTTTCGGTTTCTCAAATGCATTTTCGCACACTTAGAAAACTTGCATTTTACGTTTCGTGACACGTACCTTTGTCAAAATATAGCCTTAAATTATCCATAAACTATATCACTCAAAGTATATCTTAATCTTTCGAGTGTTTTGGTCATTTACTTCTATAAATCATTGTCTCGTTATTTATTAATATAATAGTATTTATCAAACGTTTCATAACCAAGTTAATATCTATTCTCAATATTTTTAAACACGTTTTAAAATATACGTCGCAAGTTATTCATACAATTAATATTCCAACTTATCATATATATTCAAATAAATATTTAAACCAATAAGTTTAATGTATGGTATTAAACAATTAATACATTGTTACGTTTTCAAGTTATAGTATATATATATATGTATCTATATACATATAATTGTTCGCGAATTGTCAAGAACAAACCTGAAGGTATTTGAATATATGAAAGTAGTTCAAAAATTTTGAGATTCAGTTTACAGACTTTGCTTATCGTGTCGAAAATGTTAATCATACAAAGATTAAGTTTAAATTTGGTCAGAAATTTTCGGGTCATCACAGTAACAAATCAAGAGGGCGTATGGCGGGGGCTTTAGTTGGTCGGTTTCAATCCCATTTTTTAGCAATTCAAGAGACCATGGTCAAGGAAGTGGAAACGATATATGGGAAGAAGATCCACTGTTGGTTAAGGATTTTGCAATTCATTTTGTGAAGTTGTTCACTCCTAATGCTATGTTGTCACAGCCTACTGCCAATTTAGAATGGGCCTCGCTGAATTTGGGCCAGATTACAGCCCAAGAAAAGTCCAAATGTGAGGCTATTTTTTTGACTGTTGAAGTGTTCAAAGTTATACAATCTTTCGGTGGGAACAAAACACCGGGTCCGGATGGATTTTCGTTACAATTTTTTAAGAAGTTTTGGAGTTATTAAAGAAACTTTCATGGACATGTTCGAAGAATTTCACTCTAATCCTTCTTTTCCTAACGGAACATCAAAATTGAAGGTTTTCCTTTGGGAGACAAATCTCAAGTTTGTTCACGGTCTTCAAGCTTACGTTTGGGAGCATATTCCTTTCTTACTTTGTCATTAATGTTTAGTTATGTTTCTTTTCTTGTGTAACGTTCCACGTTTTTGTATCATGGTTGTAATAGTTCCATTGTACTCTTTTTGATAACCTTCATTTTTTTGATGAAGTTATCATGTTATTTATATTTCAAATATTCTCTTCGCTGTAAAAAATAAAAAAATAAAAAATAAAAACCTAAAACAAATCATTAAAAATAACACGTGAATTAAGAATGACCCATGATAATAGGCATGTAATCATATGTCAAAAGATCGACAAGACCACTCCTAGTAGTTTATTGGTACTCGTCACCCATGCCATAACTCACGAGGGCGTCAATAGGTTTGGCACCGCCCTCGTCGCCCTCCCCACTACCGCCCTGCCTTGTATCTCTTTTAAACATGTTTGAACATAGGAGAAATTTGGTGAGCAACAGATAGTTTAACAATTATTTATTTTCATTTAATTAATTTAAATCTATTTTCAACTATAAATATAACCAGATTCTTCTTATATTTTCACACAAATTAATGTAATGTTTTATTTATATTTGGTTAAGTATTAATTTTATTTATTAAAGAAACTAAATAAACATAAAATAATTTTATAAAATTTATTTAATTAATTATAAAAAGAATTAAATAATAAGGAAAAAAGAATTTAAAAATGAAAAAAAGTATGTCATGGTTGATAGTGTTCAGTCATGAGTTAATCCTGATGAGGAAGTGTTGATGCATGTGACACTGATCTGTGGCAGTTAGTCCCAGGGCCGGTCCCAATAATTTATGGGTCTGGAATGAAATGAAAAAAAAAAACTCTTAGACCTTAACGAATAATTTAAGTTTTTTTTAAAAGGTCTTTTGGGCCTTGCTAGAGTGTTATTAGATTTTGATTTCTTTTTTATAGGGTATTTGATTGTTGTTTTGAGTCTACCGTGTTTCGTCGTCGCCGATTCAGTTGTGTTTTTCTAGTTTCATATTTCTCAAATATTCAATTATGTATGTATGTATATATATATATATATATATATATATATATATATATATATATATATATATATAGTGGTAGGATCAAGAGGGAAGTAACCAATCGGGGGGAAGCAATTTTTTTTTCTTTTCGTTTTTTGAAAAAACTTTGTTCACGAACATTATAGATTGGATGAAAATATAAACATTTAATAAAGATACTTTGTGATAAATGTTTTATTTTGGCGGGAAAACGCTCGAAAAAGTAATATATAACAATTATCGTGTTTTTCGAGCGTATTTTGAGGTTTTAGATATTAGGGTTTGGATATTAGGGTTTAGATATTAGGGTTTATAGGGTTTAGATATTAGGGTTTAGAAATTTAGGGTTTAGGATTTAGATTTAGGGTTTAGATTTAGGATTTAGATTGAGTTTTTAACACGAACGGTTTAGAATTTAGGGTTTATGGTTTGGTGTTTTGGGTTTATGAAATAAACTCAAAACACCAAACCCTAAACTCTAAACTCGAAATCGGGCTAAATTTTAGTTCACAAAACATGAAGAAAAAAAATGTTCACATTCTTTACGAACAATATTATCTTGAATGTTGTTTTTGTCGATCGTTTTCCCGCCTAAATAATAACATTCATCACGAAGTGTCTTTTCTAAATGTTCATATTTTCGTGTGAACTTGATGCCGGAAAAAAAAAGAAATTTGCTTCCCCCCGATTGGTTACTTCCCCATTGATATATATATATATATATATATATATATATATATATATATATATATATATATATATATATATATATATATATATATATATATATATTATTTGGGCCCCTAAAAACGTTGGTCCCTGAGTATCAATCACTTTGTTTTTCCTTCGGGTCTCTCCTGATTAGTTCTGAGGAAGAAATATGTTATAATCAAGATTGAGAGTGGTCTAAAGGTTAAAACAGAAATTAAGCAAGAGAGAAGCATAGACCTAGTAAACCAATTTAAAAACAATGATATACACCTTTATATGGGTCTTAATTTATTATTTTTGTTATTTAGATGATTACGTTATCCTTAAAATCATCTTGCCATCACTCATTATTTATAAGTCATTATTTATAAGAGACGTGGAATAGAAAAAAGAAAAATACATGTATGAAATGAAATATAGAGACTTTTATCAATGTAGTTATTAATTATATATTCAGTTACTATATAATTTTAAACCATTTTTTTACAAAATTATAACTTTCTTGTAAGTTATTAAAAGATATGTTAAGATATTAAACAAATTTTATCGAGCTTTAGTTCGAGTTTGAATTCAAGTTGAAATATATGTACATTAAACTTAGACTAAATTACTAAAAAAAAGTCCTTGATAGTATAAAGTGGCAATATATATTTTTCTCTAATCTCTATCTCTACATATACTTAAAATCGTACATGCTACTCTATACAACTTTAAATATATAATAGTGACGTGTTAAAAAGTACAGTAACATGTACTCGTACAAAGTTATAGTCGCTTAGAAAAATGCTAATGAAAGTCACGAATGTATAGATGTAAAAAACTTAGGTGTTATAGTTGCAGTTGAAATTCGATCGTGACTGTCTAAAATCTCATTTGTTACGTACATGTGTTTCGAAACTGTAAAAGGAAATTAAGTTTATTAAATATAACTAAAAGAGATGATTTCTCATATTATGAAATACCTCATAGAGCAAATATTTTACTATGCAATTTAATAAATTTATTATCTGTGATTATTTCTACCCTTTTGTTGTTTTCAATTTCTAGTTATTAATTTCTACCCTTTTGTTGTTTTCAATTTCTAGTTATTAATATTGGATTTCCCCTTATTTAAATCGTGCATCTCTATCAATTATAGTGAATTATAATACTCCATTTTCTCAAAATAAATATCCTGATTGACTTTTACAAGTCAATCTTTATTTTAAGTTTTGAATTCAAATATTTTATGGTGTTAATTTTTTAATTTGTTTTCGTTAATATAACTTTCATCAATTATTTTATAACACAAAGAAATATATTTAAAATTAAAGTTGACGAAAAAACATCTAAAAAGTCAAATTAGGACATTTATTTTGAAACGGATTTAAATTGAAAAATTATCTACTTAATTCGATTAGAATGTTTCTTATTTTGTAATTATACATTAGCAAAGCATTGAAAATCGCTTTATCTGAAAGATTCATCCTATATTCATACATGCATGTTAATCCAGTTAATTAATTATTCCTGGTGAGCTTTGAGATTTAAGACATCAATTATTAACATAATTGTGAATTAAAATAAAGGATGCCAAAATGAATTGCAGTCAAAACGCTATACTTTCAAACGTATTAAAAAATATACTCACAATCGGATTTTGTTATTTGTGAATGACGTTTGCGAACAGGTGCCGAATTTGCACATTTATATGATTATATAATAAGCTAATATAATTTTCTTGTTCAAAACATAAATATATGAATTTGCATTTGAATATCGTGTCATAGTATATTACAGTAGTAGTATTACATACTACTCTAAACTTCAAAATTCATATAAATATTCTAAATATATGTAGCATTGAAAAGTCTCACAGATTCTTTAGCTACACTGGCGGCAAATGGAGGATATATATATTATTAATTATTATTTATATATATATATATATATATATATATATATATATATATATAGGGGCAGGATCAATGGGGAAGTAACCAATCGGGGGAAGCAAAATTTTTTTTTTTTTCGTTTTTTTTGATTTTTTTTTTCCGGCATCAAGATCACACGAAAATATGAACATTTAGAAGAGACACTTAGTGATGAATGTTATTATTTAGGCGGGAAAACGATCGACAAAAATAACATTCAAGATAATATTGCTCGTGAAGAATATGAACGTTTTTTTTTCCATGTTTTGTGAAGTAAAATTTAGGCCGATTTAGGGTTTAGGGTTTGGTGTTGAATAAACCCAAAACACCAAACCCTAAAACCTAAACCTTAAACTCTAAACCGTTCGTGTTAAAAACTCAATCTAAATCCTAAATCTAAACCCTAAATCTAAACCCTAAACCCTAAATTTCTAAACCCTAATATCTAAACCCTATAAACCCTAATATCTAAACCCTAATATCTAAACCCCAATAGCTAAAATCTCAAAATACGCTCGAAAAACACGATAATTGTTATATATTACTTCTTCGACCGCCAAAATAAAAACATTTATCACAAAGTGTCTCTACTAAATGTTCATATTTTTATCTCATCTATAATGTTCGTGAACAAAGTTTTTTCAAAAAACGAAAAAAAAAGTTTTTGCTTCCCCCCGCTTCCCCCCGAATGGTTACTTCCTCTTGATCCTACCACTATATATATATATATATATATATATATATATATATATATATATATATATATATATATATAATATAATATAATAATACTATATATAGTTGCAGGCCAAATTACCATTACCATTTACTGTAAACCCTAATCATAATCTTTACTCAGTTGACCCATCAACGATTAATGGAACCAATTAACTCGATCCCAGAAATCTCAGATGAATCGACAACCATCGTCCAAGAACAACAACAAAATTCGACAAGTGCAGTAATTGTAAGTAGATCATATGAGTGTAATTTTTGCAAAAGAGGTTTCACTAATGCACAAGCACTTGGAGGCCATATGAATATTCATCGTAAACACAAAGCTAAGCTCAAAGAATCATCATCTTCACTGCAACCAGATGTAAACAAAACAAGTCGTAAAAATAAACGACTTTTGCTTTTCGGGGACGAATCTTCTGATTCAAGAAATAATCGTCAAGAAAATGTAACGAAGGATTCGTTATTACCGATGCAAGAAGTAGACCTCGAGCTCAGGTTAGGACATGTTCAATCCCCAGATAACAAGATTACTACTACCAGAAAGTTTTTCTAGCTAACATGATGTTATACCACTACAAGAAAAATGGTCATTAGTGACCAATTTTTAGTGACTATTTATTATTTGGTCACTAATAAAATTTTTTTTTTTTTTTTGGGTGTTTACTTGTTAATAAATTCTAAATTTTTCTTGGAATACATGGAATTGTATTAAATCACCTATTTTTAAATCCTTAATTATGTTATTTTCTATTTGAGAGAACAGATAAACATTTCTAACCTTTTAAATATCTCTTCTTGTTTACATTATATTGTTGATATTATATTGATAGGCAAAGGCAAATTCTTGTTTCGCGTTATATATAACTTATATGTAACTTACTCATAACTCATGGCTGTTAATCTCTCTCAATTTTCAAAAACACGCTTATGTGATTCATGTTTCGAGTTTATATATATCTTATCTTAGGGCAAGGAACTGTACGTGATATCAATTTCGTAAAGCTAATCCGAGTAGATAAATCTATATAATTAAGTCTTTAGGTATATGCTGATATGAAACTTATATATTGCCATGTAATTAAACCAGTTGGTATAAGCTTATAATTATAACTTGGTAAACTATACCAATGTAAAGAGATTTTTTTTTTAAATAGTAATTTTTTTAACCAGACTTGCAAAAATGGAAATTTAACAAAAAACGTTACGAAAATGGTAAAATCGAAGTTTCAAACTTCGGTTTTGTCAAATCCGAAGTTTGGAACTTCGGTTTTGTCAAATCCGAAGTTTGGAACTTCGGTTTTGGCTTGCGTGTCAGTGGAAAACCTAAACCGAAGTTTGGAACTTCGGTTTTGCAGTAAAACCGAAGTTCCAAACTTCGGTTTTGCAGTCTGCTTCAACAGTTACAATAATGAACTGAAACCTGCAACCCTAGTCTCAATTATGGACTGAAACCTGCTACCCTATCATGTCAAAATCTGATTTATCATCTTTTTTCATTTATTTATATCACCATTATCATGAACTCAAACACAAACATCACCAAGAACACAATTAAAACATTTTAAAGTCAGTTTCAAACACCAACAACACAATTCAAACAAATCTTAATCAGTTGCATACATCAACAATTACAAAAATGTCTATAATTCGTCCATTCATGGTTCATTTTCTTTGAGGAGGCCAAATTTCATTCCAAAATGGTTGGCTTACTGGTGATCACACAACGATTAGAAGGAGTTTTGTGTTGAACACCAAGGTTAACTGTATGCAGTTAAACCAAATGACGTATAATTATGTAGGTGTGAGTCAAAGATCACACACGTTAAAAATGTTCTTGTGGGTTCTTTTCAATGGAAATGAATGGAAAAGTAAACTTACTGATGATAGCACTTTGGAAACAATATATTTTTATTCTCAGAATGATCCAAATTACGAGGCTCAAATTGAAATTCAGTTTGAGGAAGATTTTTCAACCGCCCAAGGTTCGGGTTATATGGATCTTATTCAAACTTTGGAGGGTGGTCCATCAACATCAAACTACCATTCAACAGTTGTTGAAGATGAACAAGAACGAAGAGATGAAGTACAAAATGTAGTAGACTCAGATGATGGTATGTCTATTGCAACCGACGGTACAATTTCTGATTATAGTGTTGAAGAGAATGTTTCCGGTGACGAAGGTAGAGACGAGCAAGTGGAACCACCGCTAGAGCCTGCCCCAGTTTCACATTTCGGGTTTGTTAATCAAGGTGAGGCTAGTAATAGTTTTTCATTCGATGATGACCAAGAAGCTTCATGGGTTTTTTATGATAAGGAGATCGGTATTATTTCAATAGGAATGGTGTTCCAGAACAAAGCCGAACTTATATATGCTGTTCGAAAATGGAATATACTCCATAATAGAGAAATAGTTATTACACAAAGCAAGCCGGGTTATTGGCAAGCACATTGTAGAACAACTAGCTCAAGTTACAAGGGTCCACAAGAAAGATACCATTGTTGCTGGTGTGTAAGTGGTTCGACTCACAATCGATCGAAGGTATGGAAAATTACAAAATGGAAAGATGAACACACGTGTTATGGACACGTGTCGGAAAACAACAATCATTGTTTAACCTCTAGCTTAATTGCTAGTGAAATTGAGTATCAAATATGTTTAAACGTTGCTTATCCAGTTGCCAACATCTAAGCCCAAACCCTTATACATGGCATGTGGATGTTCGTTACGGTAAAGCATGGAATGCTAGGCGTATTGCAATCGAACGATTGTTTGGAACTTGGGAAAGTAATTTTATTCAACTACCAAATTAATTGAATGAATTAGTTTCTACCAATCCAGACACAATTGTTGTATTTGAAAATGGACCTGAAATTGAAGAAGGTTTCGACACATTTAAATTTGTGTTTTGGGCATTCGGTCCAGCCATTAAAGCATTTAAATTGTGTATTCCGATCATTTGCATCGATGGCACCCATTTGAAAGGTAGTTATAGGGGTAAGTTGTTAACAGCAGTTGGCAAAAATGCTAACAATCAACTTATACCCGTTGCCTTTGGACTAGTTGATGAAGAAAGTAACGAAATTTGGGTTTGGTTTTTGCAAATGCTCCAAGAAAATGTTATTGAAAACGAAAAGCTGTGTGTCATCTCTGATCGACATCCAGGTATGTTGCATGCAATGGGTGCTCAAACGTATGGTTAGGAACATAGATAATGTTTGCGCCACATTCGTAGAAACTTGTTGAGCAAAGTCCCTAAAGTAAAATCGCTCAAACACTTGTGTTGGACAGTCAGTTCAACAACGAATCAAATATTGTACAAGAATTCCCTCAAAGCCATCAAAAAGGCTAGTATGGAGGCTTGGAAATATTTGCATGATGCTGATTTAGACAAGTGAACCGTGTATAGGGATAGACTGAGGAGTCGTTGGGGTAACACAACGATAAATATTGCTGAGTCCCTCAACAATGTGTTTCGTCATGCCCGAATGATGCCGATCAAAGCGTGTATTGAATATACATTTGATTACACCAGACAACATTTCTACGATCAAAGTCGAGATGCAAGGCAATGTAATTCACTACTGTCCAAGAACATGTTTAACATCTTTAACGAACGAGCAAAAAGAGCTCAAAGATACAAAACAACATGTTATAACGAACAACAAGGTGTGTTCAAGGTTCAGTCAACCTATCAAAGAAGTGGAGAAGGTGGCACCGATTACACAACGGAGTTTGAAGGGAAAAGGTGTTCATATGGAATTTGGCAACACCAAAGATTACCTTGCTCTCATGCCATTTCTGCGTGTAGCCATCTAAACGAGGATATAAATAAATGCATCAGTAAAAAGTACACAACTCCTACATGGAGATAGCAATATAGCCATCATTTTAATCCACTAAGAGACGCGAGCTACTGGGCACATATACAATGGAACATTATGGCCGATCCATCAAGATTGATTAAGCACAGGGGGAGGAAGCAAACAAAACGCATTAAGAACTAGAATGCCATAGGTTTTCAGTAGTAATTTGTTGTACTTTGTTTGTTGTAATCGCTAATTATGTTTTATGAATAAAAAGGTGTTGTTGAAATAATGAAATTGCACGTTACTAATCATATTCAAGTACTAATCTAAATACAAGTAACTTTAATTTATAAAAGGTCTAGGTGCATAATAGTATTCACCATGACTATCATACATCGTATCGAACTCAAGTGCGTCTTCAAAAACACCAAATAAAACATACAACTCTATCTTTTCTGAAAGTATACACGCTTTTCCTACTAATGTATACCATTCTTCATCATAGCACATTGCTTCGGGTTCAACAACTCCTGGTTTGTAGTAGTATATGTCCATTGAACGTGGATTCTTTGCTAGGTTTTCTCGAAGAAACTCATTCAACTTCTCCATATTAAAGCCCCGAACATCTACGTTATCAAACGTCATTTTAGGCCCTTTAGAGAGTTCTGTTTTGCCATCATTCCATTCAAAATCACAATCATGATACACATCAATTGATACGTATTTCAGATCCATTTTTGTAACGTGTTTATGAAACAATCAAAATTCACTTTTATAATCGTAAATATACAAATTAATCCGAAGTTTAAAAGTTCGGTTTCAGACCTTTCAGAAAAAGCATGCAAAACTGATGTTTGAAACTTCGGTTTCTCAGGTACTAGACTGAAAGGACCTGTTCATATACATTATAAACGATTCACAATAGTTGATTACATCGCGAGGTATTTGACCTCTATATGATACATTTTACAAACATTGCATTCGTTTTTAAAAGACAACTTTCTTTACATCGAAAATTGACAGGTATGCATACCATTTCATAATATCCACTATCCAACTATAAATTTACTTAACAATAATCTTTGATGAACTCAATGACTTGAATGCAACGTTCTTCGAAATATGCCATGAAAGACTCCAAGTAATATCTTTAAAATGAGCAAATGCACATCGAAAGATTTCTTTAACACCTGAGAATAAACATGCTTTAAAGTGTCAACCAAAAGGTTGGTGAGTTCATTAGTTTATCATAATCATTCATTTTCATCATTTTAATAGACCACAAGAATTTCATTTCCAGTTCTCATAAATATACGTCCCATGCATAGAGACAAAAATCATTCATATGGATTGAACACCTAGTAACCAACATTAACTAGATGCATATAAGAATATCCCCTATCATTCTGGGACATCCATCGGACATGATATAAAACAACATCGAAGTACTAAAGCATCCGCTACAACGGATGAGGTTCGTTAGGCCCAATAGATCTATCTTTAGGATTCGCGTCAATTAGTAGACTGGTTTACTAATTCTTAGGTTACCAAGCAAAAGGGGCATATTCGGCTTCGATCATTCAACCATATAATGTAGGTTCGATTACTTGTGTCTATTTCGTAAAATATTTATAAAAGCAGCGCATGTATTCTCAGTCCCAAAAATATATATTGCAAAAGCATTTAAAAGGGGAGCAAATGAAACTCACCATACTGTATTTCGTAGTAAAAATACATATAACTTCATTGAACAAGTGCAAGGTTGGCTTCGGATTCACGAACCTAAATTAATTATATTTATATATATATGTTGGTCAAAATTTGTCTAACAATTTAAATCAGGTCATAGTGTACCACAATCTTAATGCTCGAGACTAATATGCAATAGTCAATAAAAGTCAATTTGACCCAAAATGATTTCCAAAATCCATACATGATTAACATATAACTTGAATATCGTCGTTTTATATTTTTAAAAGATTTTAATAGAGTAAATAATATAATTCATTTATTATTAAAATTTATATAATAAAAATATACTTTTATATCTCTTAAGTAATAAAATTTATAAAGTTCATTTAATATAATATGATAGGTAGTATTAACGTAATTATATTACATGTAATAAAATATCTTTGTATTACATATGTATTTGATAAAATAACATTGATAATAATAATAAGCAAAACTTGTATTATTTTGAAATAATAATTTTTATTATTCTATTAATAATAATATCAATATTTATATTTACTAAAAGTGATATTATGAATAAACGATAATTCTAATTATGATAACTTTAATATTTATGATACTTTTTAATATTATCTTTAAAATAATAATTCTATTTAAAATGATAATAATAATGATATTTTATAATAACAATGACATTTCTATTAAGATGATAATTTTTGTTAAAATGATAGTTTTAATACTAACAATACTTTTAATAATAATAGTAATAATAAAATAATAAGAACGATAATTTTATCTAAATCAATATCTTATAATATCTTAATTTCATCATGATACTCTTACTTATTATTTCCTAATCATTTCGTTTAATAGTTTTTAATCGTCTTTTATGTGGCGTTCATTTTAATGATAATAATAGTAATTATAATAATTAAGTGTTACTACTACTAATTTAATTATAATAATACTAATAATAACTAATATTATGATAATGATATTACAAATAACTATTTTAATGATAATAATAATAATAATATTACTAATTATAACTTTAACGATAGTAATAATAAAAATAACAATTTTTAATGATCATACTGTTTATTGATAATAATAAAAATAATAATAATAATTTGATAAAAACAAGAACGACGATAATAACGACGATAATAATAATCATTTTTAATAAAAATATCGAAAATTCAATTGATTATAACTTCTAATCCGTTCATCGAAACCATTCGATATCTAAAGGAAAAGTTCTTAATTTCTCGCTAGCTTTCCAAGGACATGCATATCTTATACCTTATCTCAACCGCAAGTGTAACTAATTCAAGATTCAACCTAACCTGTCTAAGGGTAATAACAAAAGTACAAGCATACATAATCCTATATTCTCGAGCACTAATCAGGGATACACTATCAATAAGTAAAAATTAATTTACAAGTACACACGTATCAATATTGAGATTCAATATTGTAGGAAAGGTACGTAGACGCAACGGAGATGACAAACACTAAATTTGACCTTACGAGAATACTCATGAACCATACCCATCACCTCCATAGCTATAACCCATAATTTCCTTTGCCCTATCCCACTCATAAAACCCATGTTGCAATAGCTCGCGCGTACCCCTTGTCGTAGTATTTTATGTATAATACAAGTATTATCACTCCTAATAATACTAATACTAATAATAATAAAATTAATAATCTTAATAATAAAATTAGTATATAAATAAAATAAATAAGTAAATATTACGGAGTAATATACATAGATAGAGAGATTGAGAAATGGATTCGGCACCAGACTGCGAGCTTTATAATGTGGCCTCACCAAACCCCCCATGCGATCGCATGGGGGTTCCTTGAGAAAAGCATGCGATCGCATGCCATGGTATCCCAGCTCATATGCACTATAAAATTTGTTGCCGACACTTCTTTCATTTACATATACTACGTAATAGGTTTATTTATATATTAATTAATATATAATATATTTAATCTTTAGAATTAATTAAATATTATATTATATTTACGTTAATGATAAAAATATAATTTTTACAAAAATGACTCGTACGTTGTCACTCGACTCATGTACTACTTCCGGTTTTTCGAGCGCACTTTCGTATGATTAGAAAACTAGCCTTTTACATTACGCGACGTGTACCCTTATAAATAAATTAACTTACTCATCAATAAATTACCTTATAAAAATGTAACTTTATAAAATTGAGCGTTGTGGTCATTTGCTTCTATAAATCAGTGGCTCGTTGTTTGTCAAAATATTTTATTTTAAATCAGGACGTTTATGACTAAGTTAATATATATATATATATATATATATATATATATATATATATATATATATATATATATATATATATATATATATATATATATATATATATATATATATATATATTTATTTATATATATATATATATATATATATATATATATTTATTTATTTATTTATTTATTTATTTAAAATTGTAAATTTGTACATAATATATATGTTCGAAATACTTATCTAATGATATAATATTTAGTCTTTCAAAACCAATTATATTTCAAAGTTCATTTTATATAATTTAATTCTTTTTAAATATTAGTAGTTATTCTACCAAACAATGTTTTTAATATGAAAAACTAAATGGTTGATTTATCAAGGGACACTAGTTAATCAAAGTAAAGTACACTTTTGAAATTTAAACGGAAATGATTACTAACTTTTGACTAACTCTTGTAAATGACACTTTTGTAAATCACTTTTACCAACAATTCCGGATACCGTTAAAAAGGAAAGATGTTCTAAATCAAAGTGGACCTCTCAATAGAGACTCGTAATCATAATTCAATGTATCTGATAAATCAAGCATTTGATATTATCTTCTAATTCCATCGCTAATCATATTGAAACAAATACGTTCATTTAAAGTATTATACGTTTAATATTTTGTTAAAATTCTCAAACTGTTATATATACATATACCTATACATATTCATATCCAATTAAATAATAGTTCTTGAATCGTCGTAATTTGGTCGAGGTTAAATGAATGTATGAACACCGTTTAAAATTCTTGAGTTTCAACTTACAAACTTTGCTTATCGTGTCGGGAATATATAAAGATTAAAGTTTAAATTTGGTCGAAAATTTCCGGTTTGTCACAGTACCTACCCGTTAAAGAAATTTTATCCCAAAATTTGAGTGAGGTGGTCATGGCTAACAATAAAAATGTTTTCATGACGAATATGAGTTGATAAATAGAGTTTTATTATTGTGGAGTAATATGAATAAGATAATTTGATTGCTCGAAGCGTACGAGTGAAGCTATCACAAAATTGAGATAGAGATTTAACTTTTGCAGTAGTCACAGTGGATTTCCGGAATTTAAGGAATTTTAAAAGAAAATCCTTGGAAATCTATAAGATCTGATTCTTCGGCGAATAAGGAAATCAGGATCTCTCTAATTAAATGCGGAGATCTGCCTTGATTTTTCTATCAGATATTTCACTATAAATTAACTTCTTCCATTTCGTTACTTTTACCATTCTTATACCCAATTCCCAAATTCAAAAGTTTATGAAAATGCTAAATCCAATTCTGATTTTTGTCCTTATCCTTACTATCACAACCATCATTCTCCTTTTCCAACTTCCACCAGAGGAATCTGCTTACTTCTACTTTGCCCTTGGGGTTATAGTGCTTTTAATCCTCCCGTGTCTTTATGTTGCTATAAACATTGATATACACGGTTTGTAATTTATGTGTTGTTATCGAGCTTTATATCTTCCCTTATACTTCGAAGTCCTTGCTTCTGTTTTCTATAATCATTGTCATCCTCAGTTAATACTCCCCCTATTTGCTGTGATTTATACTCCAATTTCTATTTCGGAGCTTTGTCCCTTCGTTTCTTCTTCTTGCGATTGGGCATCTCTTATAATGGTCCAGAATTCGCAGATCTAAGTTTCAGAATGAACATTGTTAATGTCCTAAGAAAGAAACGGTAATAGCACAATTTGACTTGTCAAATTACCAGAATTCAAGGAAAGATAGGACTATTAAGAAAAATATGTTCTTGATAGGTTTATAGATTAGACAGAACGTAAGAGTCGTGTAACATGGCACATGATGACGATATGATCTGTGAATCATCATGTTCTATTTAGAAACTCAGCATGACTTACTGTAATATAATCACGTTGATCAAGTGTCATTATATTATACTAACTCATGCATCAGTTTCCAACATTACTTCAATAACATTCATATTTTAAGGTCGAAAGTTTACAGAATATAGAAACTAACAGTTTCTCTATGATGTAACACTGATATGACGAAGAGATTAATGATTTCAGATTAGAATAGTTATGAAAATATCTTCAGAAATATGGAGGATATTTATAATGAAAGATACGATAATATCTTAGAATTTCTAATATCGAAGGTTAGTGAAGAAAATTTGTCCGCAAGAGTTTGGATTCAGAAGCAAGTTATTCGCTAAAGATTTCATCAGAAACAGAATCATCAGGATTCTTAATGTATAAGTTTAGTCCTTATGATTTGTTCAGAGACTCCTTCGTAGTTTGCTCAATCAGTTTTTCAGTTTCAAACTTTTTCTGAGCTTTGCCAACATACAATTCTTTATCATCAACTTTTGGTTGTTGAGGTCATTTACAGTTTTTGTTGCTTCATTCAACTTTTCAAAATTCAGAGCATTAATTCGCAGACTGTGTGCTTTTCATAATTTCATAATGAAAGATCATAATTCTAAGAGATAAATGTTATACATATAACTGTTGATGTGGAAACATTGCGAGACTCACAATACAGATTTGCTGATTCCCGGTAATTGGTATAGCAATTCTTGTTACAAGATGCGGATGAGTACATGATGAGACCTCGATAGATAAATATAGTGATTTGTCGGAGAGATTTAAGCCAAGGAGCAACGAGGTTGCTGGTATGTCTACTGGTAATATGATGGAATATAAAAAGTTCCCCGGTAACAATAAAAGAGTACGCATATATATATAACAAGGTTATAATAAGGTTATTTCAAACGAAAAGTCGAAGTTGACTTGCTGGAGCTGTGACAAAATTGGCTAATTTGCTACTTTGAAAAAGGAATTGCATAGTTATTTTTGCTAATAAATGCCAAAGGATCTGACACAGATATGTGTTGAATTATGACTTTGGTTTCGAGAGCTTTTTAAGTACATAACTGTGGGTAATATGTGGTTGGATCATCATCTCGATTGCTCATTAATTGAAGTGTCTTCAGAAATTTTCGAAGGGTTTGAACACAGATTGTAATCGTTAATATACATTTGATGTTCTAACACAGTTTTGAAGTCAAAGTATAGCTTCAAAAGATGTAGGAATCAAAAAGTGATGGTACCGGTTATATCTCGAATTGAATTCTGAGGTTTCAAAATCAAAATATGTAATTGGGTTTGAATGAGTATGGTTGTTTTGATTTCTATGAAAGAATGTATATTATTGTGAAAGTAGGAAGTATAGTTGATAATTTGCTTAATCTGATTTGAAGAATGTAACATATCAATTGTGAATATATATATATGTATATGTATATATATATATATATATATATATATATATATATATATATATATCTATATATCTCGGGTATTACCTACCCGTTAAAAAAAATTCACAATTAATATTTTGTACATAAGAATTTTATTACAGTCTTTATGAAAATATATATGTATATATTCTCTTCAGATGTAACATAGATTTCAATGAGCCAATATTAAACTCATTCGATTTATGGTTGAAACCAGAATTGAATAATCCATTGAAGGATTTAGAGATTAAATAAGTATTTCTTCAATAATATTGAAATTATGAATCAATACTTCATTATTTGTTGAGATGTGATGTTGGTTTTCGTTAAATTCTTGTGAACTTCGCAAAGTACGAATGATGTTATCTGAAAAGTTTCGGTTACATCAATGATGAAGTGTAAAATCAAATATATACTTGATTTATTAGGAATTGAAATTTTGTTGAATTGAGACAGAGATTGTAGTTAACGATGGTTAAGTCGCGGGCGAGGGACGTACATTATTGCATATTTGTAATATGAATTAACCGAATAGTTAAGATTCACACACAATAGCTTAGCACGGAAAGATTTATTTTTATTTCAAAATATATATATATATATATATATATATATATATATATATATAAAATATACATATAATTTCTTCAGAGGGAATAAGTGAATTCTTCATAACTCGTTGATACAATATACGCGTTATTGATTTGTAATGATGTCTACAGTGATTCTTGAACTGACGGAGTTTGTGTGAAATGTCCCGTTCTTATTGATTAAAAACGTTCCATATTAATTGATTTCGTTGCGAGGTTTTGACCTCTATATGAGACGTTTTTCAAAGACTGCATTCATTTTAAAACAAACCATAACCTTTATTTCATCAATAAAGGTTTAAAAAGCTTTACGTAGATTATCAAATAATGATAATCTAAAATATCCTGTTTACACACGACCATTACATAATGGTTTACAATACAAATATGTTACAACAAAATAAGTTTCTTGAATGCAGTTTTTACACAATATCATACAAGCATGGACTCCAAATCTCGTCCTTATTTAAGTATGCGACAGCGGTAGCTCTTAATAATCACCTGAGAATATACATGCTTAAAACGTCAACAAAAATGTTGGTGAGTTATAGGTTTAACCTATATATATCAAATCATAATAATAGACCACAAGATTTCATATTTCAATACACATCCCATACATAGAGATAAAAATCATTCATATGGTGAACACCTGGTAACCAACATTAACAAGATGCATATATAAGAATATCCCCATCATTCCGGGACACCCTTCGGATATGATATAAATTTCGAAGTACTAAAGCATCCGGTACTTTGGATGGGGTTTGTTAGGCCCAATAGATCTATCTTTAGGATTCGCGTCAATTAGGGTGTCTGTTCCCTAATTCTTAGATTACCAGACTTAATAAAAAGGGGCATATTCGATTTTGATAATTCAACCATAGAATGTAGTTTCACGTACTTGTGTCTATTTTGTAAATCATTTATAAAACCTGCATGTATTCTCATCCCAAAAATATTAGATTTTAAAAGTGGGACTATAACTCACTTTCACATATTTTTACTTCGTCGGGAAGTAAGACTTGGCCACTGGTTGATTCATGAACCTATAACAATATATACATATATATCAAAGTATGTTCAAAATATATTTACAACACTTTTAATATATTTTGATGTTTTAAGTTTATTAAGTCAGCTGTCCTCGTTAGTAACCTACAACTAGTTGTCCACAGTTAGATGTACAGAAATAAATCGATAAATATTATCTTGAATCAATCCACGACCCAGTGTATACGTATCTTAGTATTGATCATAACTCAAACTATATATATTTTGGAATCAACCTCAACCCTGTATAGCTAACTCCAACATTCACATATAGAGTGTCTATGGTTGTTCCGAAATATATATAGATGTGTCGACATGATAGGTCGAAACATTGTATACGTGTCTATGGTATCTCAAGATTACATAATATACAATACAAGTTGATTAAGTTATGGTTGGAATAGATTTGTTACCAATTTTCACGTAGCTAAAATGAGAAAAATTATCCAATCTTGTTTTACCCATAACTTCTTCATTTTAAATCCGTTTTGAGTGAATCAAATTGCTATGGTTTCATATTGAACTCTATTTTATGAATCTAAACAGAAAAAGTATAGGTTTATAGTCGGAAAAATAAGTTACAAGTCGTTTTTGTAAAGGTAGTCATTTCAGTCGAAAGAACGACGTCTAGATGACCATTTTAGAAAACATACTTCCACTTTGAGTTTAACCTTAATTTTTGGATATAGTTTCATGTTCATAATAAAAATAATTTTCTCAGAATAACAACTTTTAAATCAAAGTTTATCATAGTTTTTAATTAACTAACTCAAAACAGCCCGCGGTGTTACTACGACGGCGTAAATCCGGTTTTATGGTGTTTTTCGTGTTTCCAGGTTTTAAATCATTAAGTTAGCATATCATATAGATATAGAACATGTGTTTAGTTGATTTTAAAAGTCAAGTTAGAAGGATTAACATTTGTTTGCGAACAAGTTTAGAATTAACTAAACTATGTTCTAGTGATTACAAGTTTAAACCTTCGAATAAGATAGCTTTATATGTATGAATCGAATGATGTTATGAACATCATCACTACCTTAAGTTCCTTGGATAAACCTACTGGAAAATAGAAAAATGGATCTAGCTTCAACGGATCCTTGGATGGCTCGAAGTTCTTGAAGCAGAATCATGACACGAAAACAAGTTCAAGTAAGATCATCACTTGAAATAAGATTGTTATAGTTATAGAAATTGAACTAAAGTTTGAATATGATTATTACCTTGTATTAGAATGATAACCTACTGTAAGAAACAAAGATTTCTTGAGGTTGGATGATCACCTTACAAGATTGGAAGTGAGCTAGCAAACTTGAAAGTATTCTTGATTTTATGTAACTAGAACTTTTAGAATTTATGAAGAACACTTAGAACTTGAAGATAGAACTTGAGAGAGATCAATTAGATGAAGAAAATTGAAGAATGAAAGTGTTTGTAGGTGTTTTTGGTCGTTGGTGTATGGATTAGATATAAAGGATATGTAATTTTGTTTTCATGTAAATAAGTCATGAATGATTACTCATATTTTTGTAAATTTATGAGATATTTCATGCTAGTTGCCAAATGATGGTTCCCACATGTGTTAGGTGACTCACATGGGCTGCTAAGAGCTGATCATTGGAGTGTATATACCAATAGTACATACACCTAAAAGCTGTGTATTGTACGAGTACGAATACGGGTGCATACGAGTAGAATTGTTGATGAAACTGAACGAGGATGTAATTGTAAGCATTTTTGTTAAGTAGAAGTATTTTGATAAGTGTATTGAAGTCTTTCAAAAGTTTATAAATACATATTAAAACACTACATGTATATACATTTTAACTGAGTCGTTAAGTCATCGTTAGTCGTTACATGTAAGTGTTGTTTTGAAACCTTTAGGTTAACGATCTTGTTAAATGTTGTTAACCCAATGTTTATAATATCAAATTATATTATCATGATATTATCATGTATGAATATCTCTTAATATGATATATATACATTAAATGTCTTTACAACGATAATCGTTACATATATGTCTCGTTTAAAAATCATTAAGTTAGTAGTCTTGTTTTTACATATGTAGTTCATTGTTAATATACTTAAATGATATGTTTACTTATCATAGTATCATGTTAACTATATATATATCCATATATATGTCATCATATAGTTTTTACAAGTTTTAACATTCGTGAATCACCGGTCAACTTGGGTGGTCAATTGTCTATATGAAACATATTTCAATTAATCAAGTCTTAACAAGTTTGATTGCTTAACATGTTGGAAACATTTAATCATGTAAATATCAATCTCAATTAATATATATAAACATGGAAAAGTTCGGGTCACTACAGTACCTACCCGTTAAATAAATTTCGTCCCGAAATTTTAAGCTGTTGAAGGTGTTGACGAATCTTCTGGAAATAGATGCGGGTATTTCTTCTTCATCTGATCTTCACGCTCCCAGGTGAACTCGGGTCCTCTACGAGCATTCCATCGAACCTTAACAATTGGTATCTTGTTTTGCTTAAGTCTTTTAACCTCACGATCCATTATTTCGACGGGTTCTTCGATGAATTGGAGTTTTTCGTTGATTTGGATTTCATCTAATGGAATAGTGAGATCTTCTTTAGCAAAACATTTCTTCAAATTCGAGACGTGGAAAGTGTTATGTACAGCCGCGAGTTGTTGAGGTAACTCAAGTCGGTAAGCTACTGGTCCGACACGATCAATAATCTTGAATGGTCCAATATACCTTGGATTTAATTTACCTCGTTTACCAAATCGAACAACGCCTTTCCAAGGTGCAACTTTAAGCATGACCATCTCTCCAATTTCAAATTCTATATCTTTTCTTTTAATGTCAGCGTAGCTCTTTTGTCGACTTTGGGCGGTTTTCAACCGTTGTTGAATTTGGATGATCTTCTCGGTAGTTTCTTGTATAATCTCCGGACCCGTAATCTGTCTATCCCCCACTTCACTCCAACAAATCGGAGACCTGCACTTTCTACCATAAAGTGCTTCAAACGGCGCCATCTCAATGCTTGAATGGTAGCTGTTGTTGTAGGAAAATTCTGCTAATGGTAGATGTCGATCCCAACTGTTTCCGAAATCAATAACACATGCTCGTAGCATGTCTTCAAGCGTTTGTATCGTCCTTTCGCTCTGCCCATCAGTTTGTGGATGATAGGCAGTACTCATGTCTAGACGAGTTCCTAATGCTTGCTGTAATGTCTGCCAGAATCTTGAAATAAATCTACCATCCCTATCAGAGATAATAGAGATTGGTATTCCATGTCTGGAGATGACTTCCTTCAAATACAGTCGTGATAACTTCTCCATCTTGTCATCTTCTCTTAATGGTAGGAAGTGTGCTGATTTGGTGAGACGATCAACTATTACCCAAATAGTATCAAAACCACTTGCAGTCCTTGGCAATTTAGTGATGAAATCCATGGTAATGTTTTCCCATTTCCATTCCGGGATTTCGGGTTGTTGAAGTAGACCTGATGGTTTCTGATGCTCAGCTTTGACCTTAGAACAAGTCAAACATTCTCCTACGTATTTAGCAACATCGGCTTTCATACCTGGCCACCAAAAATCTTTCTTAAGATCCTTGTACATCTTCCCCGTTCCAGGATGTATTGAGTATCTGGTTTTATGAGCTTCTCTAAGTACCATTTCTCTCATATCTCCAAATTTTGGTACCCAAATTCTTTCAACCCTATACCGGGTTATGTCTTTCTGAATATTAAGATGCTTCTCCGATCCTTTGGGTATTTCATCCTTTAAATTTCCCTCTTTTAAAACTCCTTGTTGCGCCTCCTTTATTTGAGTAGTAAGGTTATTATGAATCATTATATTCATAGATTTTACTCGAATGGGTTCTCTGTCCTTCCTGCTCAAGGCATCGGCTACCACATTTGCCTTCCCCGGGTGGTAACGAATCTCAAAGTCGTAATCATTCAACAATTCAATCCACCTACGCTGCCTCATATTCAGTTGTTTCTGATTAAATATGTGTTGAAGACTTTTGTGGTCGGTATATATAATACTTTTTACCCCATATAAGTAGTGCCTCCAAGTCTTTAATGCAAAAACAACCGCGCCTAATTCCAAATCATGCGTCGTATAATTTTGTTCGTGAATCTTCAATTGTCTAGACGCATAAGCAATCACCTTCGTTCGTTGCATTAATACACAACTGAGACCTTGCTTTTATGCGTCACAATAAATCACAAAATCATCATTCCCTTCAGGCAATGACAATATAGGTGCTGTAGTTAGCTTTTTCTTCAATAACTGAAACGCTTTCTCTTGTTCATCATTCCATTCAAATTTCTTCCCTTTATGCGTTAATGCAGTCAAGGGTTTTGCTATTCTGGAAAAGTCTTGGATGAACCTTCTGTAGTAACCAGCTAGTCCTAAAAACTGGCGTATGTGTTTTGGAGTTTTCGGGGTTTCCCACTTTTCAACAGTTTCTATCTTTGCCGGATCCACCTTAATACCTTCTTTGTTCACTATGTGACCGAGGAATTGAACTTCTTCCAACCAAAATGCACACTTTGAAAACTCAGCGTACAATTCTTCCTTCCTCAATACTTCTAACACCTTTCTCAAATGTTCACCGTGTTCTTGGTCCTTCTTTGAGTAAATAAGTATGTCATCAATGAAAACAATGACAAACTTGTCAAGGTATGGTCCACACACTCGGTTCATAAGGTCCATGAACACAGCTGGCGCATTAGTTAAACCAAATGGCATGACCATAAACTCGTAATGACCGTAACGTGTTCTGAAAGCAGTCTTTGGAATATCATCTTCTTTCACCCGCATTTGATGATACCCGGAACGTAAGTCAATCTTTGAATAAACAGACGAGCCTTGTAGTTGATCAAATAAGTCGTCGATTCTCGGTAGTGGGTAGCGGTTCTTGATGGTAAGTTTGTTCAACTCTCGGTAGTTGATACACAACCTGAATGTACCATCTTTCTTCTTAACAAACAAAACAGGAGCTCCCCACGGTGATGTGCTTGGTTGAATGAAACCACGCTCTAAAAGTTCTTGTAATTGGCTTTGCAGTTCTTTCATCTCGCTGGGTACGAGTCTGTAAGGAGCACGAGCTATTGGTGCAGCTCCTGGTACAAGATCTATTTGAAATTCAACGGATCGATGTGGGGGTAATCCCGGTAATTCTTTCGGAAATACATCGGGAAATTCTTTTGCAATGGGAACATCATTGATGCTCTTTTCTTCAGTTTGTACTTTCTCGATGTGTGCTAGAACAGCATAGCAACCTTTTCTTATTAGTTTTTGTGCCTTCAAATTACTAATAAGATGTAGCTTCGTGTTGCCCTTTTCTCCGTACACCATTAAGGGTTTTCCTTTTTCTCGTATAATGCGAATTGCATTTTTGTAACAAACAATCTCTGCTTTCACTTCTTTCAACCAGTCCATACCGATTATCACATCAAAACTCCCTAACTCTACTGGTATCAAATCAATCTTAAATGTTTCGCTAACCAGTTTAATTTCTCGATTCAGACATATATTATCTGCTGAAATTAATTTACCATTTGCTAATTCGAGTAAAAATTTACTATCCAAAGGCGTCAATGGACAACTTAATTTAGCACAAAAATCTCTACTCATATAGCTTCTATCCGCACCCGAATCAAATAAAACGTAAGCAGATTTATTGTCAATAAGAAACGTACCCGTAACAAGCTCCGAGTCTTCCTGTGCCTCTGCTGCATTAATATTGAAAACTCTTCCGCGGGCTTGTCCATTCGTGTTCTCCTGGTTCGGGCAATTTCTAATAATGTGGCCTGGTTTTCCACATTTATAACAAACTACATTGGCATAACTTGCTCCGACACTACTTGCTCCGCCATTACTCGTTCCGACACCATTTGTTCCTTTCGTTCTATTAACCCTGGTCCATAGACCTCACACTTCGCCGCGCTATGACCATTTCTTTTACACTTGTTGCAAAATTTGGTGCAGAACCCCGAGTGATACTTTTCACACCTTTGGCATAGCTACTTCTGATTGTTGTTGTTGTTGCAGTTATTATTGTTGTTGGGATGATTGTTGTAGTTGTTGTTGTTGTTGTTGTTAGGCCGCTTGTTGTAGTTGCGATTGATGTTGCGATTGTTGGGATAATTGTTGCGATTATTGTTGTAATTGCTGTTGTTGTTGTATTGGTGATTCTTATCACCGTTTTCCTCCCACTTTCTTTTGACTTGCTTCACATTGGCCTCTTCAGCAGTCTGTTCTTTAATTCTTTCTTCAATCTGGTTCACTAGTTTGTGAGCCATTCTACATGCCTGTTGTATGGAGGCGGGCTCGTGTGAACTTATATCTTCTTGGATTCTTTCCGGTAATCCTTTCACAAACGCGTCGATCTTCTCTTCCTCATCTTCGAATGCTCCCGGACACAATAGGCACAATTCTGTGAATCGTCTTTTGTACGTGGTAATATCAAATCCTTGGGTTCGTAAAACTCTAAGTTCTGTCTTGAGCTTATTGACCTCGGTTCTGGGACGGTACTTCTCGTTCATCAAGTGCTTGAATGCTGACCACGGTAGTGCGTACGCATCGTCTTGTCCCACTTGCTCTAGATAGGTATTCCGCCATGTTAACGCAAAACCTGTGAAGGTATGCGTAGTGTACTTCACTTTGTCCTCTTCAGCACACTTACTTATGGCAAACACCGATTCGACCTTCTCGGTCCACCGTTTCAATTCGATCGGTCCTTCGGTTCCATCAAATTCCAAAGGTTTGCAGGCAGTGAATTCTTTGTAGGTGCATCCTACACGATTTCCTGTACTGCTAGATCCAAGGTTATTGTTAGTATATAGCGTGTGATGACCCGAAAATTTGCGAACAAATTTAAACTTTAATCTGTATATTATTCCGACATGATAAGCAAAGTTTGTTAAGTTAAATCTCAAGGATTATAAAATGTGTTCATACATTCATTGACCTTGATCATTCCCGACGATTCACGAACAGTTTGTTTTTAAATAAATATGTAATTAAATACATATATATAAATTTATGTATATATGATAATTAGAAATAAAAAAATGTAAATTAAAAACATTAGAATTAAAAATGTAAGATAGGTTACAAAATAATTATATTGTAATATAAAAAGGAATCCATATATAAATATGATTTCTATGTGTAAAAAAAATTACTATTATATATATACTGAATAAATATTCAAATACATATTATATAATTAAAAATTATGAAATGATTGATAAATTATGATATTAAAATTTTAAATGTAATTACAAGTTAAAAATATATTTGTTATAATTGCTTTTATTATTATCAATGTCTGTAGTATTAACATTTTTATATAAAAATGAAAATATGTAAATTGTTATATCTTAATTATAAATTGTATTATTATTACATTATCATTAACAAATATTATTATTATAGCCATCTTTATTATTATTTATTATTATTTAATATTACTATCAATGTATTATTAATAATTATTATTATCAGTATTATATTTATTAGTATTATTATTATTATTATTTATTATTGTTATCAAAATAATTATTATTAATATATTTATTTATTAATTATTAATAAGTATTATATAAACTATTAAAATCAAGGAAAATAGTACGAATCCATTTAACATAGCTATCTAACTATTTCATATTCAATTTCCTGTCTCTGATTGATTACAAAAAGGATTCCAAATCACAAGAATGAATCCAAAAATCAATAGAAGTCGATTTCTTTTTTTTTTTATTTTTCTCTGATTGAAATCCTTTCTTATGTACTTCTTGTCTGTCATCTGGTACAACTTAATTCCAACTAGTTCTATTAACAAACAAAATTAGTTAAGGTCAAATACATTTTTTTCAAACCTTTATTCTGACAGAATATTTTATGTGGACCTCAAGTCTGCTACAAACAAAACTTTGAGAAATTAATATCAAATGAGTGTACGAATCTGTTACACATCACTTTCTGATTTATATGTTTTTGTTTTCTTCTTCCTGGCTCAAATAGCTCTGTCGACCACCTTCTTCACTACAAAACAATCGAGACCAAATTCTTGATACGAAATATACATTCACTTATAGATATAAAATCACTACTTCAATTCGAGAATTAAATAGAGAGAGATAGAGAAACAAAACTCACTTATTTTATGTCTTGCTGTTAGAAAAAGATCACCTTCAAAACACCTTCACTTCATTCGGACGGAAACCACAACCATATATTGTTATCGTTAACAAATAATGAAAGAAAACGGCTGCAACTTCTGTTTGTTTCCTGTTTTAACCCGTCACCAAGAACCACTTTCTCAATCCTCGCCACCTTTGAAAACCCACCTCAAATCCATTTGATCACCAATCGAAAACCATAAACCGTCACCTTCATGATCACCATGATTCCGCCATGAACTACCTTGCACCTTCATTAAATCATCATCATTATAACCCATTCAACCATCGAATACCCCTTTAATGGGATATAAGCTTACTGTTTTCTGTTTCAATCCACAAAGCCACCTTCTACTTCCTCTCCTTCGTTACAACCATTAAAACACCACCTAAATGAAGGCTGCACTTGTTTATTCTTTTCTTTTTGTTCAAACCAAACCCATATCACCTTCTCATCCTTCTGCTGCTGTAAGTTATACTACTACTATATCTACTTTGTTACAACTATCCGATAACCAAAATATATCCAAAAACCCTCATACAACCACTATATATTTGCAATCTTTGTATCACTTATTCAATCAAAAACTGCTGTAGCGAATGCCTATGTTCTCTTTTTGGCCGACAATTAAAAAGAATACAACCCCACTTATCCTTTTATTCATTAGTGGGTTTTGTCAAAATTAAATATCTTATACAGCAAATCCTCAAAACAAATGTTAGTGTATGTGGGACAATGTATAGATTTTTGGTCGACAAAAGGAATCATTTTAAATAAAATGGAACACTATCATCACCAACACCTTCCTTGCTTATTCATTCGGGCTTAACATAAAACCAAACAGGCCGCTTTTCTTTTGGGCTTGGTAATTACTAATGGACTTGATTTTTTTTTTCTGATGGGCTGTTATAGGACCAACTGAAACCCTCATCTAATCGTTGTTGCTGCTATACAACCTTTCTGTTGAAGCTTTATTCGATTGTTATATTGCAGCCGTAAATTTTTGTTTTTCTTTTAACTTTGAACGAATACATGAGGATAATAAAATACAATGATGTGAGGGAGTTGAAGATCACGTGAAGTATGGTGATGATAGAAGAAAATGAAGACGATAAAATGATGTATATTATGATAGATATTAAAGATGATAATGAATCATGATAGTTATAATGGAATGATGTTACGCGTATGATACGTATATGATATGAAGCTGAGATGTTAAAATGACGACAATGATACGTGATGATGAAGATTTATGGTGATACATGATAATAACTACAGTTGCTTTCGGTTCGAACGATGATGATGGTGGATAATATCACGATTAAGATGATGTAGTGATTATGTGATGCATAATAATGAGTTCTATGATAATGATAACGATGATGAAATGAGATTTATTTTTAGAAGATAGATAGACGGGTTAAATATATTACGGTATCATTAATTTCAGAAAAACATAGTTAGAAGAATGGTTTGAGTGCGTGTTAGAGTGACGAGAGGTTGCCGGTTCGAACCCGAGCTATGACATATGGGTTATCTTTTAAGGTATTACCATTATTACTACCATTATTATTATTATTATTATTATTATTATTATTATTATTATTATTATTATTATTATTATTATTATTATTATTATTATTATCATTATTATTATTATTATTATTATTACTACTAAAAGTATCATAATTGTTAAATTTATCTTTATTATTAAAATCATTTTTTATTTATTTAAAATTATCATTATTTTCAATCATTATTATCATTATTATTTTTAACATTAATATTATTGTTTTTAACATTATTACTATTATTATCAATATTACTATTAATATTATTAATATGATTACAATAAAGATTAGTCATATAAAAATATACATAATGTAACTATATTAAAAAAATTTAATGAAACATATAAGTTATCAATGATATCACTAATAAATACATATACAAATTGTTCGATTACAAATATTATGTGTTAATATATATAAATGATATAGGTTCGTGAATCCGAGGCCAACCTTGTATTGTTCTGTTGTTCAATATCGTCATATGTATTTTTACTACAAAATACATTATGGTGAGTTTCATTGATCCCCTTTTACTCTTTACATTTTTGGAGCTGAGAATACATGCAAATGCTTTAGTAACTATTTTACAATAATTATATGCGTGAGTTTCATTACTCCCTTTTTAAATCCTTTTTGCAATATATATTTTTGGGACTGAGAATACATGCGCTGCTTTTATAACTGTTTTACGAAATAGACACAAGTAATTAAAATTACATTCTATGGCTGGATTATTAAACCGAATATGCCCCTTTTTAGTCTGGTAATCTAAGAATTAGGGAACAGACACCCTAATTGACGCGAACTCTAAAGATAGATCTATCGGGCCCAACAAGCCCCATCCAAAGTACCGGATGCTTTAGTACTTCAAAATTTATATCATGTCCGAAGGAGGATCCCGGAATGATGGGGATATTCTTATATGCATATTGTGAATGTCGGTTACCAGGTGTTCAAACAATATGAATGATATTTTTGTCTCTATGTATGGGACGTATGTTTATGAGAAATGGAAATATGAAATCTTGTGGTCTATTAAAATTATGAAATGATTATTTATGCTAAACTAGTGAACTCACCAACCTTTTGGTTGACACTTGAAAGCATGTTTATTCTCAGGTATGAAAGAAATCTTCCGCAGTGCATTTGCTCATTTTAAGGACATTACTTGGAGTCGATCATCGCTCTGGAATCAAATGTTGATGACTTCGTCCAGATGGATTAGGACGGGGCATCTCAGTTGGTATCAGAGCGGTGGTCTTAGCGAACCATGTCTGCATTAGTGTGTCTAACTGATAAGTCGTTAGGATGCATTAGTGAGTCTGGACTTCGACCGTGTCTGCATGTCAAAAGTTTTGCTTATCGTTTCTAGTCGGAAATCATCTACTTATCATTCTTAGTCTAGACACATCTTACTGCAATGATTGCATGATTAGTGTATAGACAAAATTCGTATCTTAGCGTATCTGCTATTTCATATCTTAGCATATCTGTTACTGTAGACTTTGCCTGACAACTTCCGTAGATTCCTCCATAACTTATGGGACTTTAGTATTATATATGCATATGTAAATTATGTATTACAGGGTACTAATCTACATCCTATAATCTATTTCTTATCGAAAATCCTTCACCGGATCGTACGAGATGAATCCTGCAACCAGTTCGAGTCCCTCAGATTCCGATAGCTATTCCGATAGTTATTCCAACATAGATGTTCACCTAAGCTCCGAAAACAGCGTCATCGGCATGAATCAACCAATCAGCCATTATCAATTCAGCTGATGGGTTCGTAGTTGACTTAATTAATGGAAACGCGCAGAAAGCAATCTCTTTCACCAACCGAATTCACCTCTTGATAATGAACCTGAAGCGGTTACCGGCGAACCTGTTTGAGACATCATTTTCAGTCTCATTTCCAGGGTAACTCGACAAGGTTATATTCTATCCACAATTCTGAACCTTATTCATCCGCTCGTTCCGATCGACAATCATCTCGGAATAATATAAGAAGTCAACGAACTTCGCAACCGAGTTGTAGCCTTGAAAAGTATGGTGAAAAATGTACCAGCTTCAGCAACATCACTAGCACCAATAGTATCACCAACAACAACATCCGCATCTCAAGCCTAAATTTCACAATCTGTCCCACGAACATCAATATCTGTAAAGACCCGTCCTTATCCACCTGGACAAAGTCTTCAACATTTGGTTCCATTGCGATGATCGACATCAAGTAATGTCTTTAGTATGAGCTAATGCACAGCGGAAGACTTAATTCGTACCTGAGAATAAACATGCATTAAAACGTCAACATAAAGTTGGTGAGATATAGGTTTGATGCTAGCAGCGTTATAACTATGGACCACAAGATTTCATATATTTAAACATAATACACTCGCAAGTGTATGTAAAAGTAGTTGAGCACTTGGTAACCATACTTAACATTTAAATCATCGCAGCATATTCTTAAATAATTGCTACACCGTACCAAGTGTAGTATACAAAAACGAAGTACTGTGCAACCGTTGAAAACTGGTCGTCCAGCCCGGTTGGGGTTGTCAGGCCCGATAGATCTATCAACAGGATTCGCGTTTACATTTCTCATGTAAATATTAGCTACCAAGTATAAAGAAATATGCCATGGTACAACTCAACATAGAATTTATTTTTGATCACTTGTGTCCATAACGTAAATCATAAAATGCATGTATTCTCATCCCAAAATATTTAGAGTTTAAAAGGGACTATATACTCACCATACTGTATTTTGTAGTAAAAATACATATAACATCATTGAACAAGTGTAGGGTTGGCCTCGGATTCACGAACCTATATAAGTTATATATATTAACACATATAATGGTAATCGAACAAATTTATGTATTATTAGTGAATTAATTGTTATTTTAATTATGTGTTTCATTAATAACCTATTTAGTTACATTTATTAGTATTTATTATAAAGGTATTAATATAGTTATGTTATATGTGGTAAATATAGTTTTATATAACTAATAGCTATTTGATAAAATAATATTGATAATAATAATAAATAAAAAGTTGTTTTATTTTACAATAATAATAATAATAGTATAAAAATAATAGTATTATTGTCAAAATAATAGTAATGATAATAATAATATATTAAAATGATAATACTTATAATAAAATAATGATAATATTATAAATAATAATAATATTAATAAAATCATATCTAATGATAATAATAATAAAAATGATAAAAATAATAATAATAATACTTTCAATGATACTTTTAATTAAAATGATAATTTTAATTATAATGATAACTTTAATAGTAATGTTATTTTTAATAATAATAATAATAATAATCTTTAATGATAATGTTAATAATAATATTGATCTTAATAATAATAATAATAATGAAATAATAATAAGAGTATTAGTATTAACTACCTCAAAGGAGTAGCCCTTAAAAATGCCCAAGCCCGGGTTTGAACCCGCGACGTCCCGCTAACCCGATAACATCCTTATCCGTTACTCCGTATCAATTTTCTATTATCATTATTAAGATTTTAATATCTTAAATAACTTTTTTTCAGTTTTGACTCATCATCATTCAGGTAACATATTCTTATGATCATAATTTCGTATCATCATTATCGATCCTGCCATCATACCCGTAACATCACACATAACCATATTCGAATCATCATCATTTTCATATCAACACCATCCATAATTCATGCCATCATATTATTATGTATCATTCTCATCAATTACTGTATTCGTTAACATTTTTCCTAATCAGATGGGCCTCGACCCAATTAATTAACAAAAGGTTTCGGCCCAATCATTTAACTTGTTATGGGATCTCGGCCCAACAGAAAAGAACTACGGCCCAAATACATTTACTGGATCACGGCCCAAGTATTCAACTTGCGTAAGCCCGATTTAGGGTTTAATTTGTACGGCCAAGTATTACAAGACAAATTCGGTTTTTTTTTTTTTTTTTTTTTTTTTTGAATCCACGAACAGGAACAGATGATTTACAGCAGCCACTTTACAGCTCAACCGAAAGGGATCCAGCTTTCTTTTTCTTCAATAGTAAGTGAGGTATTCTTCTTTTGATTTATTCGGTTATCATTTTCTTATGCTCCTTTACAGCTCATCAATCATTATTAGTTTTTGTTATACCTAACTTACCTCATTGTTACTGTTTCAGTCGAATAGTAACTGCAGTAGCAGTTGATTAAACGCGAGTAAACATCAGGTAGTTGGTTCGATGATGGTAGTGTTTGAGGTTCAAAAAGAAACAGAAGGAAAGAAATGAAAACAACGCTGCAGCAGCAAGGTTCGAAAAAAATGAGTAGCAAGCTGTGAAATTGTGAGGTTGTTTGTTGGGTGAAGGATTTACGAAGAAAACAGACAAACCGTGACCAGGAGTGAGAGAGAGGATGAGAGAGAGAATCGTGAATGTTGTCTAGGGTGGTTATGGCGAAGTGAGTTCTCGAAGAAGAAGGTAAAGATAGGTGGATGGCTTCGTTTGGTGATGTTTGAATGATGAAGATGGTGGTGCTCATGGTGGCAACCGGTGGCTATATAGTGAAGATGGTTGTGAGTTTTCTTCGGTTATCACAACAACAGGAATTAAAATATATACATATCGATAAAATGGTGAAGTGAGCTATGGTGGTGGTGTTGGTGGTTTGTAGTGTTTTATGGGTGATGGTGAGGGTGAGCCGATGGTGTAGCTAGGGTGGCGAGTTAAGGTGACGGTGGTGGGTTCTTAAACAAAACCGAAATAGGAAGAGAGCAAAACCGAAATAGGAAGAGAGAGAGTGGTTCACGAGGTATAGAGGTGAAGAAAATTGTGATAGTTGCAGTAGATCAATGGGTGTATATGTATATATTTATGTGTTGCATATGATGTATGATATATGTGTATATATCATAAAGAGGATGATGGATAAAAGGGATAAACAACAAACACAGTACATTTATTATTAATTCACGGGTTTAATTACTATTACTCTGCCGACGTCTTAACACGGGTATTATATCGTGGTCCATTGCTAAACAGTTAAGACATAAAAGTCTTCCTAAAAATCCCAAATTTTTAGATTAAATAAATTTAATTATTTCACTCATTAACTGTTTGAAACCTGATCAAAACGGTTCGGAAAATATTTATTTTCTGTTCTAATTTATATCTACGGAGTACTAATATTTAAACTTTAAAAAGTAAAAATATATTTAACAACTCTAAAGTCTTCGTAGTCAATTTACAGTTCAACTTTTATTTCAATCCTTCATAAACATGTACAATATCTATATTAAAACTAATAAAACATCAACCGAATGTTACCGACGTTTGCCAATTAAGCTCGAAATCCTTCATTTTCCATTTACTCTTTCTCTATATATATAATCATTTTTAAATAACAAAATTTTCTACACAACTAAATATATATTAAATAATTAAATTAAATATAACAATATATATATATATATATATATATATATATATATATATATATATATATATATATATATATATTTATATATACACATATTTATATATATCCACATGTTTACAAGCAATGGTTCGTGAATCGTCAGGCTTGGTCAAAGGGATAACTGATTAACCGAATAAAGATTTCAAACTTTCTAAACTCAACATTACAGATTTTGCTTATCGTGTCGGAAATATATAAAGATTAAGGTTTAAATTTAGTCGGAAATTTCCGGGTCATTACAGTACCTACCCGTTAAAGAAATTTCGTCCCCGAAATTTGATAGAGGTTGTCATGGATAACAATAAGAATGTTTTCATGACGTATATGAGGCAATAATGGAGTTTTATCATTATTGAGAGGTTTAGATAAAACGATTCGATCATGTGAAGCGCACTAGTGAAGCTATAAAAAAAAAGTGAAATGAGTAAATATGGAATCATTTTAATCGATGACGTGGCTACTATTGATTTCCGGAATTTAAGGGATTTAAAGAAAATCTTACGTAATAAGATTTGGTTCTTCGGCGATCAGGATCTTCTTTGATTTAATGCGGCAATCTGTTTCGATTTCTCTGTCGGATATTTCACTATAAATCCGCCTCCTTCATTTCCTTTTTTTTTTTTTTTTTTTTTTTTTCACAACTCACACCTTCTATTCTTTCTCGCTTGATTCATACTTTAAAGCATTCATCAATATATTCCATCCAGTCCCGATTCTTGATATACTCCTAACTTTCGTATCTATAATTCTTCTTTTTCATCTACCGCCCGAAGAATCTATTTACTTCTACTATACTCTTGTGTTTATAGTGTTTCTAGTTCTTCCGTGTCTCTATATTGCTATTTGCATTGATATACACGGTTTGTAGTTTCTGGGTGGTTGTTGGGTTTTATATCTTCCCTTATACTTCGATGTCCCTACTTTTGTCTTCCATAATCATTGTCATCCACAGTTAATACTCTCTCCTATTTGCTGCGATTTATACTCCAATTTTTATTTCGGAGCTTCATTCTTTCGTTTCCTCTTTTTGAGATTAAGCATCTCATGTAATGGTCCGGAATTCACACATATGGATTTCGGAATGAACATAGCTAATGCTCTAAGAAAGAAATGGTAATGGGACGATTTTGATTTGTCAAATGACCTGAATATCTTGGAAAAGACCGAATCATCAAAAAAATATTTTCTTGATATTTTTAGAAATTAGATAGAATGTAAGAATCGTGTAACATGGCGCATGATAATGGTACTGTTGATCATCACATTCCATTAAAAACTCAACATGACTTACTGTAATATATTGACGTTGATCAAGTGTCATTATATTATACTAATTCATGCTTCAGTTCCCAACACTACTTCAAAACATTCATTTTTGTATTTTTCAGAATTTAGAATCTAACACAGTTTCTTTTATGTTGTATCGCAGATGTTTGAAGAGATAACTGATCTCAGATAAGATTAGTTGTGAAAATATCTCCAGAAAGATGGAGAATATTTATAATGGAAGGTACGAAGATATCTTATAATATCTAAGGTCAGAGGATGATGGAGACTATTATTCACAAGGGTTTAGAGTAAGGAGCAAGATATTTGCTAAAGACTTCAGCAGCCATTGAATCACTTGGATTCTTTGAATTCGAACTTATTCTTTGTGATTTGTTCACGGCTTTCTTCATAATTTCGCATAATTCACTTTTCGGTACTAAATTTTCTACCGAGTGTTCCTCACACTCCTTTCTGCATCATCAAACTTTTGGCCGTTTAGACCATCTACCACTTCCCTGTTTCCTCTGCATTTAATGCTACGATATCTGAATCATCGGTTGTTAACCCGAGGTGGTTTCAGGAGAATTGTGTTTTTAAATGATTAATCGCTGATAATAACATGATGGAATATGAAAGGTTCCCCGGTAACGATGAGGGAAGCCAATCGTATATATCAAATTTATAATAAGACTTTATTCGAATGAAAGGTCGAAGTTGTTATGCTGGAGTTGTGACAAAATTTGGCTAATTTGGAAAGGAAAGGAATTGCAAAGTTATTTTGGGTAATAATAACGCCAAAGGAAGTAGCACAGATATGTGTTAAACGTTTACTCAGATTCCGAGAGCCTTTTTCAGGTGCATAAATCTTTTCTTCCGTGGATGAAGTGCGGCTGGTTCATCCTTCCGATCGAGGTGTTTTCAAAAATTGCGAAAGATTTGAACGCGGATTGTAATTGTCGAGGTACAAATGAGGTTTAAGATGAAATCAAGTGGCAAACTTGAAGAATTGTTTAGTTTCATATGTTATAATCAATATTTTAATTCATTTTAATTGTTCAAAGTTAGCAGTTCAAGAGTCCAATAGTCCAATAGTTCAATAATTCATATATAATTTAATATATAATATTCGAATTAATTAATACGTATCGTGACCCGTGTACCGGTCTCAGTATTGATCACAACTCAAACCATATATATATTTTGGAATCAACCTCAACCCTGTATAGCCAACTCCAACATTCACATATAGAGTGTCTATGGTTGTTCCAAAATATATATATAGATGGGTCGATATGATAGGTCAAAACATTGTATACGTGTCCCGTTATTTAAAGTGCGTAAAATAAAGTGCATAAAAGTAAATAACAGAAATTAAATGACGATAAATAAAATCGTGAGAATGTAAATTGCAATAAATAAAATGTAATACGGAATTAACAGTTAGCTGGGAACAGTTAGCTAGGAACAGTTAGCGTGGAATCTTAACAATATTTCAATTAATTAGCGCGTTTGTTTCTAACAAATTTTTATCATATCCAATGTTTTCTTCATTATGCCACTTGTTGTATTCTGATAGGTCAAAATCCAATTATGAAATTTGAATGGAAATGGTTATTTGGTGGTGAATGGATTCGTATATCGGTGGTTGTAGGTAGGATAGTAAATGACCGTTGAATCAGATTCGAAGAATGTAACTTATTAATGTGAAATCTAAATATTCTTCGGGTACTACCTACCCATTAAAATATTTTCATCATTAATAGTTTGTACAAAAGAATTTTTAATTACAATCTTTATGAAAAATATACTTGCATATATATTTTCTTCGGATGTAATTATGAATTTAATGAGTCAATAGGATTTTAAACTCATTTGATTTATCGTTATTACTAGATTACATGATCTCTAAAATATTAGAGATTACATAATCTTCATGTCGAACGAAGATAAATGAGGTGGAACGATATGTAAAGCGAAGATATTCGATGTAGAACGATATGTAGAACGAAGATCATACTAGAAGTACAGATGGTGATATTGAGACGTGTGATGTTGATATCCGAGATACAGTTTGCGATATTGAGGTTTACGACGCAGTTGTGGTTGAAGGTGATAAGGGTACTGTCGGCGTTGATGATGGTGATGCTGATTGTGCTGATTGTGCTGCTGCTGGTGTTTGTAACCTTCGCACCATGTTCTCTAAAGCAGTCACACGAGCGCGTAGTTCGTTAACTTCTGCTAGTATACCGCGATGATTGGCGGTTGGAGCGAGCGGATGAATAAGATTTGAGATATGGGATAGTATATAATCGTGATGAGATACTCTAGAGATGAAAGAGAAAATGGTTTCTCGAACAGGTTCACCGGTAAGTGCTTCAGATTCATCGCCAAATGAGAAATTTGGTGGATGTAAGGGATCTTCGATGTGAAATGATTTTCGGATATCGAATGATATTCTAGCTATATAGAATATCTATATATATAATACTAAAGATTTCGTAGACTACAAAGGAACCTACAGCATATGTCAGGCAAGTCTACAGATATGCTAAGATATGAATTATCAGATACGCTAAGATATGAATTTTTTCTATACACTATCGATGCACTAAATGCCGTAAGACGTGTCTAGACTTAAGAATGATAAACAGGAAATTTTCTAAGGATAATAAACAGATGATTTCTGACTAGATATGATAAGCAAAACTTTTGATATGTAAACATGGTCGAAGTCCAGACTCACTAATGTATCCTAACATCTTATCAGTTAGACACAATAATGTAAGACCTGGTTCACTAGGACCAACGCTCTGATACCACCTGTAAAGACCCGTCCTTATCCACCTGGACAAAGTCTTCAACATTTGGTTCCATTGCGATGATCGACATCAAGTAATGTCTTTAGTATGAGCTAATGCACAGCGGAAGACTTAATTCGTACCTGAGAATAAACATGCATTAAAACGTCAACATAAAGTTGGTGAGATATAGGTTTGATGCTAGCAGCGTTATAACTATGGACCACAAGATTTCATATATTTAAACATAATACACTCGCAAGTGTATGTAAAAGTAGTTGAGCACTTGGTAACCATACTTAACATTTAAATCATCGCAGCATATTCTTAAATAATCGCTACACCGTACCAAGTGTAGTATACAGAAATGAAGTACTGTGCAACCGTTGAAAACTGGTCGTCCAGCCCGGTTGGGGTTGTCAGGCCCGATAGATCTATCAACAGGATTCGCGTTTACATTTCTCATGTAAATATTAGCTACCAAGTATAAAGAAATATGCCATGGTACAACTCAACATAGAATTTATTTTTGATCACTTGTGTCCATAACGTAAATCATAAAATGCATGTATTCTCATCCCAAAATATTTAGAGTTTAAAAGGGACTATATACTCACCATACTGTATTTTGTAGTAAAAATACATATAACATCATTGAACAAGTGTAGGGTTGGCCTCGGATTCACGAACCTATATAAGTTATATATATTAACACATATAATGGTAATCGAACAAATTTATGTATTATTAGTGAATTAATTGTTATTTTAATTATGGGTTTCATTAATAACCTATTTAGTTACATTTATTAGTATTTATTATAAAGGTATTAATATAGTTATGTTATATGTGGTAAATATAGTTTTATATAACTAATAGCTATTTGATAAAATAATATTGATAATAATAATAAATAAAAAGTTGTTTTATTTTACAATAATAATAATAATAGTATAAAAATAATAGTATTATTGTCAAAATAATAGTAATGATAATAATAATATATTAAAATGATAATACTTATAATAAAATAATGATAATATTATAAATAATAATAATATTAATAAAATCATATCTAATGATAATAATAATAACAATGATAAAAATAATAATAATAATACTTTCAATGATACTTTTAATTAAAATGATAATTTTAATTATAATGATAACTTTAATAGTAATGTTATTTTTAATAATAATAATAATAATAATAATCTTTAATGATAATGTTAATAATAATATTGATCTTAATAATAATAATAATGAAATAATAATAAGAATATTAGTATTAACTACCTCAAAGGAGTAGCCCTTAAAAATGCCCAAGCCCGGGTTTGAACCCGCGACGTCCCGCTAACCCGATAACATCCTTATCCGTTACTCCGTATCAATTTTCTATTATCATTATTAAGATTTTAATATCTTAAATAACTTTTTTTCAGTTTTGACTCATCATCATTCAGGTAACATATTCTTATGATCATAATTTCGTATCATCATTATCGATCCTGCCATCATACCCGTAACATCACACATAACCATATTCGAATCATCATCATTTTCATATCAACACCATCCATAATTCATGCCATCATATTATTATGTATCATTCTCATCAATTACTGTATTCGTTAACATTTTTCCTAATCAGATGGGCCTCGACCCAATTAATTAACAAAAGGTTTCAGCCCAATCATTTAACTTGTTATGGGATCTCGGCCCAACAGAAAAGAACTACGGCCCAAATACATTTACTGGATCACGGCCCAAGTATTCAACTTGCGTAAGCCCGATTTAGGGTTTAATTTGTACGGCCAAGTATTACAAGACAAATTCGGTTTTCTTTTTTTTTTTTTTTTTTTTTGAATCCACGAACAGGAACAGATGATTTACAGCCGCCACTTTACAGCTCAACCGAAAGGGATCCAGCTTTCTTTTTCTTCAATAGTAAGTGAGGTATTATTCTTTTGATTTATTCGGTTATCATTTTCTTATGCTCCTTTACAGCTCATCAATCATTATTAGTTTTTGTTATACCTAACTTACCTCATTGTTACTGTTTCAGTCGAATAGTAACTGCAGTAGCAGTTGATTAAACGCGAGTAAACATCAGGTAGTTGGTTCGATGATGGTAGTGTTTGAGGTTCAAAAAGAAACAGAAGGAAAGAAATGAAAACAACGCTGCAGCAGCAAGGTTCGAAAAAAAATGAGTAGCAGGCTGTGAAATTGTGAGGTTGTTTGTTGGGTGAAGGATTTACGAAGAAAACAGAAAAACCGTGACCAGGAGTGAGAGAGAGGATGAGAGAGAGAATCGTGAATGTTGTCTAGGGTGGTTATGGCGAAGTGAGTTCTCGAAGAAGAAGGTAAAGATAGGTGGATGGCTTCGTTTGGTGATGTTTGAATGATGAAGATGGTGGTGCTCATGGTGGCAACCGGTGGCTATATAGTGAAGATGGTTGTGAGTTTTCTTCGGTTATCACAACAACAGGAATTAAAATATATACATATCGATGAAATGGTGAAGTGAGCTATGGTGGTGGTGTTGGTGGTTTGTAGTGTTTTATGGGTGATGGTGAGGGTGAGCCGATGGTGTAGCTAGGGTGGCGAGTTAAGGTGACGGTGGTGGGTTCTTAAACAAAACCGAAATAGGAAGAGAGCAAAACCGAAATAGGAAGAGAGAGAGTGGTTCACGAGGTATAGAGGTGAAGAAAATTGTGATAGTTGCAGTAGATCAATGGGTGTATATGTATATATTTATGTGTTGCATATGATGTATGATATATGTGTATATATCATAAAGAGGATGATGGATAAAAGGGATAAACAACAAACACAGTACATTTATTATTAATTCACGGGTTTAATTACTATTACTCTGCCGACGTCTTAACACGGGTATTATATCGTGGTCCATTGCTAAACAGTTAAGACATAAAAGTCTTCCTAAAAATCCCAAATTTTTAGATTAAATAAATTTAATTATTTCACTCATTAACTGTTTGAAACCTGATCAAAACGGTTCGGAAAATATTTATTTTCTGTTCTAATTTATATCTACGGAGTACTAATATTTAAACTTTAAAAAGTAAAAATATATTTAACAACTCTAAAGTCTTCGTAGTCAATTTACAGTTCAACTTTTATTTCAATCCTTCATAAACATGTACAATATCTATATTAAAACTAATAAAACATCAACCGAATGTTACCGACGTTTGCCAATTAAGCTCGAAATCCTTCATTTTCCATTTACTCTTTCTCTATATATATAATCATTTTTAAATAAAAAAATTTTCTACACAACTAAATATATATTAAATAATTAAATTAAATATAACAATATATATATATATATATATATATATATATATATATATATATATATATATATATATATATATATATATATATATATATTTATATATACACATATTTATATATATCCACATGTTTACAAGCAATGGTTCGTGAATCGTCAGGCTTGGTCAAAGGGATAACTGATTAACCGAATAAAGATTTCAAACTTTCTAAACTCAACATTACAGATTTTGCTTATCGTGTCGGAAATATATAAAGATTAAGGTTTAAATTTAGTCGGAAATTTCCGGGTCATTACAATATCATACGCACCATAGATACCAAAGAGTACCAACATCAATTAACGATGAAGTATTGATCCCTAACTTCATCAATATTCTGCGAAGAATATGTGGATCCTAATAGTTTTAGGGATTACTTATTCTAGCTCGAACCAAAAAAAAAAAAAATCAAATGAGTCTAATATAATGTTGACTTATTAAATCCATGATTACATCTGAAGAAAATATATATGTATATATATTTTCATAAAGATTGTGATTAAAAAGTCTTTCGTACAAACTAGTAATGATGAAAATATTTTAACGGGTAGGTAATACCCGAGGAATATTTAGATTTCACATTAATAAGTTACAATGTACATTCTTCGAATCTGATTCAACAGTCATTTACCATCCTACTTACTCCACAGATATACGTATCTGTTCACCAAAGAATAACCATTTTCATTCCAATTAAATTTCACATACGAGTTTCTGCCGATCAAAACCCAAGTTGAGATTTGACAAGTGGCATAATGAAGAAAATAATGAACAAAATAAAATTTATTAGTAACCAATTAATTAATTACGTAAAACTTTAAAACTATGTTAACTGTTCCTAGCTAACTGTTACTATATGACTATTTCCTTAAAATATACTAGTTTTGGTGGAGCTATTGAACTATTGGACTATTGGACTACTATTATTATTAAAAGAGTAGGAAATATTAAATACAACACTTTTCGACTTAAAAGATTGTAAATAAATTTCATCTTCTACAGTTAAATATTTCCTCAAGTTGCCACTTGATTTCATCTTAAACCTCATTTGTATCTTCACGATTACATTTTTCATTCAAACCTTTCATGATTCTTGACAACACCTCAATCGATTGGATGAATCAACCGCACTTCATCTACGGAAGGAAAAATTTATGCATATAGATATGCACCTGAGAAACTCTCGGCAACTGAGTAAAAGTTAAAACGTAGCCGCGTCAGATCCTTTGGCATTTATTAGCAAAAATAACTTTGCGATCCCTTTTCAAGGTAGCTAATTTTGTCACAGCTCCAGCAAGTCAACTTTGACTTTTTATTCGAAGTAGCCTTACTATAATCCTGATATATACGATTACCCTTTTGATACCGGAGAATTATTTTATATTCCACCATATTACCAGCAACCTCGTTACTTCTTGGCTTAAATCTCTCTGACAAATCATTATATTTATTCACTGAAACCCTATCATATACTCACCCGCATCTTGTGACGAGAACTGCCATACCAATTACCAGGAATCAGCAACCAGTACTTTGAAAACTCACAGCATATCTACATCAACAGTTATATATATATGACATTTATCTCTTAGAATTATGATCTCTCCTTCTGGAATTCTGAAAAGCACTCAGTCACAAATCAATACTTTGAATGTTGAAAAAGCTGAATGAAGCAGCAGAAACCATAGACAACCATAAACGACCATAATCATCGAAAGTTTGATGATAAAGAATAGTATGTTGGAAAAGCTCAGAAAAGTTGGAACTGGAAAACGGATTGAGCTACCCATGAAGGAGACCAAGGACAAATACAAGGACCAAATCCTATATTCAAAGGATTCAGGTAATTCTGGATCCGTTGAAATCTTTAGAGAATATCTTGCTCCGAAGTCATGTTAAAATCTTGCGGAAAATCTTACTCCATCAACCATCAAACTTAGAAATTCCAAAATATCATCATCAATATCTTCGCTATTTCTGAGGATATTTTCATAAATATTCTCGTCCGAAATTATATACCTCTTCGTGCTTCCTGTGTATCATTATATTGGAAACATTCAATAGAAAATTTAGTGCTGAAAAGCAGATTATGCGAATCTATGAAGAAAGCCGTGGATAAAGCACAAAGAATAAGTTTGACTTCAAAGAATCTAAATGATTCAATGTCTGCTAAAGTCTTTAGTGAATATCTTGCTCCTTACTCTAAACCCTTGCAGACAATAGTCTCCATCATTCTCTGATCTTAGATATTCAAAGATATTATCGTATCTTTCATTATAAATATCCTCCATATTTCTGAAGATATTTTTATAATTATTCTTATCTGAAATCATTAATCTCTTCGTGCTATCAGTGTTACATCATATAGAAACTGTTAGTTTCTATATTATGTAAACTTTCGAGTCTAAAATATGAATGTTTTTGAAGTAGTGTTGGGAACTGATGCACGAGTTAGTATAATATAATGACACTTGATCAACGTGATTATATTACAGTAAGTCATGCTGAGCTTCTAATGAAACGTGATGATGGTTCACAGTAGATCATACTGTCATCATGTGTCATGTTACATAACTCTTTCATTCTCCTTAACTTCTGAACATATCAAGAAAATGTATTCTTGATGGATCTATCTTCCGTGATGTTGATAAATTTGAAAATCAAATCGTGCTATCACGTTCTTTTCCGCTTAGAACATTATAATCATTCAAAACTCTATATCTACGAATTCTAGACCATTATTCGCTTGATTTAAAGTCAGGAAGAGAAAACAAAAGAATGAATCTCCGAAATAGAAAAGGGGGGAATAAATCACAGCAAATAGGGGAGAGCATTAACTGTGAATGACAATGATTATTAAAGACAGAAGCAGGGACTTTGAAATTTAAAGGAAAATATAAAGCCCTATAACAACACATAAATTACAAACCGTGTATGTCAATGTTTTTCGCAACATAAAGACACGGGAGAATTAAAAACACTATAACCCCAAGGGCGAAGTAGAAGAAAGCAGATTTCCTCTGGTGGAAGTTGCAAAAGGAGAATGATTGTTGCGATAGTAAGGATAAGGACAAGGATCAGAACTAGATTAAGCATTTTCATAATCTTTTGGATGTATGAATTAAGAAAGAAAATATAGGAATGGTGAGAATAATGGAACGGAAGAGTTTAATTTATAATGGAAATATCAGACAGATTAATCGAGGCAGATCGCCGTATTTAATTATAGAGATCTTAATTTCCTTACTCGCTGAAGAATCAAATCTTTTAGATTTCGAAGATTTTCTTTAAATCCCTTGAATTCCGAAATTCAACCCTGACTCTGTTAAAAGTTAAGACGCGCCTTATTTTCTAAATTCAACCATGACTAGTCAAAAGTTATAATGAATCATGTCTTTCTCATTTCACTATTTAGTGATAGCTTCACTCGTACTCTTCGAGTAATCGAAATATCTTATCTATATTACTCAACAGTAATAAAACTCTATTTATCAGCTCAAATTCGTCATGAAAACATTTTTATAGTTAGCCATGATGACCTCGATCAAATTTCGGGACGAAATTTCTTTAACGGGTAGGTACTGTGATGACCCGAAAATTTCCGAACAAATTTAAACTTTAATCTTTATATTATTCCGACATGATAAGCAAAGTTTGTTAAGTTAAATCTCAAGGATTTTAAACTGTGTTCATACATTCATTGACCTTGATCATTCCCGACGATTCACGAACAGTTTGTTTTTAAATAAATATGTAATTAAATACATATATATAAATTTATGTATATATGATAATTAGAAATAAAAAAAAATGTAAATTAAAAACATTAGAATTAAAAATGTAAGATAGGTTACAAAATAATTGTATTGTAATCTAAAAAGGAATCCATATATAAATATGATTTCTATGTGTAAAAAAAATTACTATTATATATATACTGAATAAATATTCAAATACATATTATATAATTAAAAATTATGAAATGATTGATAAATTATGATATTAAAATTTTAAATGTAATTACAAGTTAAAAATATATTTGTTATAATTGCTTTTATTATTATCAATGTCTGTAGTATTAACATTTTTATATAAAAATGAAAATATGTAAAGTGTTATATCTTAATTATAAATTGTATTATTATTACATTATCATTAACAAATATTATTATTATAGCCATCTTTATTATTATTTATTATTATTTAATATTACTATCAATGTATTATTAATAATTATTATTATCAGTATTATATTTATTAGTATTATTATTATTATTATTATTATTTATTATTGTTATCAAAATAATTATTATTAATATATTTATTTATTAATTATTAATAAGTATTATATAAACTATTAAAATCAAGGAAAAGAGTACGAATCCATTTAACATAGCTATCTAACTGTTTCATATTCAATTTCCTGTCTCTGATTGATTACAAAAAGGATTCCAAATCACAAGAATGAATCCAAAAATCAATAGAAGTCGATTTCTTTTTTTTTATTTTTCTCTGATTGAAATCCTTTCTTATGTACTTCTTGTCTGTCATCTGGTACAACTTGATTCCAACTAGTTCTATTAACAAACAAAATTAGTTAAGGTCAAATACATTTTTTTCAAACCTTTATTCTGACAGAATATTTTATGTGGACCTCAAGTCTGCTACAAACAAAACTTTGAGAAATTAATATCAAATGAGTGTACGAATCTGTTACACATCACTTTCTGATTTATATGTTTTTGTTTTCTTCTTCCTGGCTCGAATAGCTCTGTCGACCACCTTCTTCACTACAAAACAATCGAGACCAAATTCTTGACACGAAATATACATTCACTTATAGATATAAAATCACTACTTCAATTCGAGAATTAAATAGAGAGAGATAGAGAAACAAAACTCACTTATTTTATGTCTTGCTGTTAGAAAAAGATCACCTTCAAAACACCTTCACTTCATTCGGACGGAAACCACAACCATATATTGTTATCGTTAACAAACAATGAAAGAAAACGGCTGCAACTTCTGTTTGTTTCCTGTTTTAACCCGTCACCAAGAACCACTTTCTCAATCCTCGCCACCTTTGAAAACCCACCTCAAATCCATTTGATCACCAATCGAAAACCATAAATCGTCACCTTCATGATCACCATGATTCCGCCATGAACTACCTTGCACCTTTATTAAATCATCATCATTATAACCCATTCAACCATCGAATACCCCTTTAATGGGATATAAGCTTACTGTTTTCTGTTTCAATCCACAAAGCCACCTTCTACTTCCTCTCCTTCGTTACAACCATTAAAACACCACCTAAATGAAGGCTGCACTTGTTTATTCTTTTCTTTTTGTTCAAACCAAACCCATATCACCTTCTCATCCTTCTGCTGCTGTAAGTTATACTACTACTATATCTACTTTGTTACAACTATCCGATAACCAAAATATATCCAAAAACCCTCATACAACCACTATATATTTGCAATCTTTGTATCACTTATTCAATCAAAAACTGCTGTAGCGAATGCCTATGTTCTCTTTTTGGCCGACAATTAAAAAGAATACAACCCCACTTATCCTTTTATTCATTAGTGGGTTTTGTCAAAATTAAATATCTTATACAGCAAATCCTCAAAACAAATGTTAGTGTATGTGGGACAATGTATAGATTTTTGGTCGACAAAAGGAATCATTTTAAATAAAATGGAACACTATCATCACCAACACCTTCCTTGCTTATTCATTCGGGCTTAACATAAAACCAAACAGGCCGCTTTTCTTTTGGGCTTGGTAATTACTAATGGACTTGATTTTTTTTTCCTGATGGGCTATTATAGGACCAACTGAAACCCTCATCTAATCGTTGTTGCTGCTATACAACCTTTCTGTTAAAGCTTTATTCGATTGTTATATTGCAGCCGTAAATTTCTATTTTTCTTTTAACTTTGAACGAATACATGAGGATAATAAAATACAATGATGTGAGGGAGTTGAAGATCACGTGAAGTATGGTGATGATAGAAGAAAATGAAGACGATAAAATGATGTATATTATGATAGATATTAAAGATGATAATGAATCATGATAGTTATAATGGAATGATGTTACGCGTATGATACATATATGATATGAAGCTGAGATGTTAAAATGACGACAATGATACGTGATGATGAAGATTTATGGTGATACATGATAATAACTACAGTTGCTTTCGGTTCGAACGATGATGATGGTGGATAATATCACGATTAAGATGATATAGTGATTATGTGATGCATAATAATGAGTTCTATGATAATGATAACGATGATGAAATGAGATTTATTTTTAGAAGATAGATAGACGGGTTAAATATATTACGGTATCATTAATTTCAGAAAAACATAGTTAGAAGAATGGTTTGAGTGCGTGTTAGAGTGACGAGAGGTTGCCGGTTCGAACCCGAGCTATGACATATGGGTTATCTTTTAAGGTATTACCATTATTACTACCATTATTATTATTATTATTATTATTATTATTATTATTATTATTATTATTATTATTATTATTATTATTATTATTATTATTATTATTATTATTATCATTATTATTATTATTATTATTATTATTATTACTACTAAAAGTATCATAATTGTTAAATTTATCTTTATTATTAAAATCATTTTTTATTTATTTAAAATTATCATTATTTTCAATCATTATTATCATTATTATTTTTAACATTAATATTATTGTTTTTAACATTATTACTATTATTATCAATATTACTATTAATATTATTAATATGATTACAATAAAGATTAGTCATATAAAAATATACATAATGTAACTATATTAAAAAAATTTAATGAAACATATAAGTTATCAATGATATCACTAATAAATACATATACAAATTGTTCGATTACAAATATTATGTGTTAATATATATAAATGATATAGGTTCGTGAATCCGAGGCCAACCTTGCATTGTTCTGTTGTTCAATATCGTCATATGTATTTTTACTACAAAATACATTATGGTGAGTTTCATTGATCCCCTTTTACTCTTTACATTTTTGGGGCTGAGAATACATGCAAATGCTTTAGTAACTATTTTACAATAATTATATGCGTGAGTTTCATTACTCCCTTTTTAAATCCTTTTTGCAATATATATTTTTGGGACTGAGAATACATGCGCTGCTTTTATAACTGTTTTACGAAATAGACACAAGTAATTAAAATTACATTCTATGGCTGGATTATTAAACCGAATATGCCCCTTTTTAGTTTGGTAATCTAAGAATTAGGGAACAGACACCCTAATTGACGCGAACTCTAAAGATAGATCTATCGGGCCCAACAAGCCCCATCCAAAGTACCGGATGCTTTAGTACTTCGAAATTTATATCATGTCCGAAGGAGGATCCCGGAATGATGGGGATATTCTTATATGCATATTGTGAATGTCGGTTACCAGGTGTTCAAACCATATGAATGATATTTTTGTCTCTATGTATGGGACGTATATTTATGAGAAATGGAAATATGAAATCTTGTGGTCTATTAAAATTATGAAATGATTATTTATGCTAAACTAGTGAACTCACCAACCTTTTGGTTGACACTTGAAAGCATGTTTATTCTCAGGTATGAAAGAAATCTTCCGCAGTGCATTTGCTCATTTTAAGGACATTACTTGGAGTCGATCATCGCTCTGGAATCAAATGTTGATGACTTCGTTCAGATGGATTAGGACGGGGCATCTCATAGCGCAGCCTGTACTGCGGCTATGTTTGAAGCTAGAAAAGTACGGAATTCCTCTTCATTCATATTCACGGTGTGTCGAGTAGTCGGTGCCATTTCCTTCAAAATAGTCAAATGGAACAAGTTAATCATACAGAATATTAAGAGTAGTTAATAGTATTTCGTAGCATAATATGAACTCATTTATAAAAGCTTTTTCTTCATATTAGCGTTTTATAAGTTTAAATTCGGGTAGTACCTACCCGTTAAGTTCATACTTAGTAGCTAATATACCATTCAACTACTACAATTCTATATGAAAAACTGATTATAATAATATTTCGCGTTCAAACTTTTACACAATATTTTACAAACTTACAATACCGCTTATTTTACATATAGCATGAAATATAGCACACAATAAATTTGATACAAGATGGTTGTGAAGATAATTCTAGCTAGTACACAAGTCTTTCAGCAAAGGAAATAAAGACACGTAATTCATACGTCCAGAAACAAGTCATGCATTCTGGTTTTACTAGGATTACTTCCCATCCTTGGTCTTGTGGAACATAACCATTATGGCCGTTGATAAGACAGCGTGTTGTAACGTCATCAAAGGGACGAGGGTTACGTAATGTCCAACAGTCCCGTAACAATCTAAAAACCTCATTTCTTACCCCAATTACCGACTCCGTCACTTGTGGGAACGTTTTGTTTAATAGTTGTAGCCCGATGTTCTTGTTCTCACTTTGGTGAGAAGCGAACATTACTAATCCGTAAGCATAACATGCTTCTTTATGTTGCATGTTACCCGCTTTTTCTAAATCACGAAGTCCAATATTCGGATATATTGAGTCAAAATAATTTCTTAACCGATTGCGTAAAATAGCATTTGGGTTCCCCGCAATATATGCGTCAAAGTAAACACATCGTAACTTATGGATTTCCCAATGTGATATCCCCCATCTTTTGAACGAAAGCCTTTTATAAACCAAGGCATTCTTGGAACGTTCTTCGAATGTCTTACAAACTGATCTCGCCTTAAATAGTTGTGCCGAAGAATTCTGACCGACTCTAGACAAGATTTCATCAATCATGTCTCCGGGTAGGTCTCTTAAAATATTGGGTTGTCTATCCATTTTGTGTTTTTATACTGTAAAATAGACAAGAGTTAGATTCATAAAAAAAATACTTATTAATACAAGCAATTTTTACATATATCATAAAGCATAAGCACACTATATTACATATATTACACCACACGAATACAACTATCTTATTCCGACTCGCTTGTTTCTTCTTCTTCGGTTTTGGTTCGTTTTGCCAAGTTTCTAGGGATATATGATGTTCCCCTAATACGAGTCGTCGTTTTCCACATTGGTTTAGAAAAACCTGGTGGTTTAGAGGTTCCCGGGTCATTGTTACAACTTAAGGACTTCGGGGGTTGACGATACATATAAAGTTCATCGGGGTTGGAATTAGATTTCTCTATTTTTATGCACTTTCCCTTATTATTTTCTTTTGCCTTTTTAAATTCAGTTGGGGTAATTTCTATAACATCATCAGAATTCTCGTCGGAATCCGATTCATCGGAGAATTGATAATCCTCCCAATATTTTGCTTCCTTGGCGGAAACACCATTGACCATAATTAACCTTGGTCGGTTGGTTGAGGATTTTCTTTTACTTAACCGTTTTATTATTTCCCCCACCGGTTCTATTTCTTCATCCGGTTTCGATTCTTCTTCCGGTTCCGACTCTTCTTCCGGTTCCTCTCCGGGAACTTGTGAATCAGTCCACGAATCATTCCAATTTACATTTGACTCTTCATTATTATTAGGTGAGTCAATGGAACTTGTTCTAGAGGTAGACATCTATCACATAATATCAAACGCATTAAGAGATTAATATATCACATAATATTCACATGTTAAAAATATATAGTTTCCAACAAAATTTGTTAAGCAATCATTTTTCAAGTAAACACGGTCGAAGTCCAGACTCACTAATGCATCCTAACAAACTCGATAAGACACACTAATGCAAAATTCTGGTTCTCTAAGACCAACGCTCGGATACCAACTGAAATGTCCCGTTCTTATTGATTAAAAACGTTCCATATTAATTGATTTCGTTGCGAGGTTTTGACCTCTATATGAGACGTTTTTCAAAGACTGCATTCATTTTAAAACAAACCATAACCTTTATTTCATCAATAAAGGTTTAAAAAGCTTTACGTAGATTATCAAATAATGATAATCTAAAATATCCTGTTTACACACGACCATTACATAATGGTTTACAATACAAATATGTTACAACAAAATAAGTTTCTTGAATGCAGTTTTTACACAATATCATACAAGCATGGACTCCAAATCTCGTCCTTATTTAAGTATGCGACAGCGGAAACTCTTAATAATCACCTGAGAATAAACATGCTTAAAACGTCAACAAAAATGTTGGTGAGTTATAGGTTTAACCTATATATATCAAATCATAATAATAGACCACAAGATTTCATATTTCAATACACATCCCATACATAGAGATAAAAATCATTCATATGGTGAACACCTGGTAACCGACATTAACAAGATGCATATATAAGAATATCCCCATCATTCCGGGACACCCTTCGGATATGATATAAATTTCGAAGTACTAAAGCATCCGGTACTTTGGATGGGGTTTGTTAGGCCCAATAGATCTATCTTTAGGATTCGCGTCAATTAGGGTGTCTGTTCCCTAATTCTTAGATTACCAGACTTAATAAAAAGGGGCATATTCGATTTCGATAATTCAACCATAGAATGTAGTTTCACGTACTTGTGTCTATTTTGTAAATCATTTATAAAACCTGCATGTATTCTCATCCCAAAAATATTAGATTTTAAAAGTGGGACTATAACTCACTTTCACAGATTTTTACTTCGTCGGGAAGTAAGACTTGGCCACTGGTTGATTCACGAACCTATAACAATATATACATATATATCAAAGTATGTTCAAAATATATTTACAACACTTTTAATATATTTTGATGTTTTAAGTTTATTAAGTCAGCTGTCCTCGTTAGTAACCTACAACTAGTTGTCCACAGTTAGATGTACAGAAATAAATCGATAAATATTATCTTGAATCAATCCACGACCCAGTGTATACGTATCTCAGTATTGATCACAACTCAAACTATATATATTTTGGAATCAACCTCAACCCTGTATAGCTAACTTCAACATTCACATATAGAGTGTCTATGGTTGTTCCAAAATATATATAGATGTGTCGACATGATAGGTCGAAACATTGTATACGTGTCTATGGTATCTCAAGATTACATAATATACAATACAAGTTGATTAAGTTATGGTCGGAATAGATTTGTTACCAATTTTCACGTAGCTAAAATGAGAAAAATTATCCAATCTTGTTTTACCCATAACTTCTTCATTTTAAATACGTTTTGAGTGAATCAAATTGCTATGGTTTCATATTGAACTCTATTTTATGAATCTAAACAGAAAAAGTATAGGTTTATAGTAGGAAAAATAAGTTACAAGTCGTTTTTGTAAAGGTAGTCATTTCAGTCGAAAGAACGACGTCTAGATGACCATTTTAGAAAACATACTTCCACTTTGAGTTTAATCATAATTTTTGGATATAGTTTCATGTTCATAATAAAAATTATTTTCTCAGAATAACAACTTTTAAATCAAAGTTTATCATAGTTTTTAATTAACTAACCCAAAACAGCCCGCGGTGTTACTACGACGGCGTAAATCCGGTTTTACGGTGTTTTTCGTGTTTCCAGGTTTTAAATCATTACGTTAGCATATCATATAGATATAGAACATGTGTTTAGTTGATTTTAAAAGTCAATTTAGAAGGATTAACTTTTGTTTGCGAACAAGTTTAGAATTAACTAAACTATGTTCTAGTGATTACAAGTTTAAACCTTCGAATAAGATAGCTTTATATGTATGAATCGAATGATGTTATGAACATCATTACTACCTTAAGTTCCTTGGATAAACCTACTGGAAAATAGAAAAATGGATCTAGCTTCAACGGATCCTTGTATGGCTCGAAGTTCTTGAAGCAGAATCATGACACGAAAACAAGTTCAAGTAAGATCATCACTTGAAATAAGATTGTTATAGTTATAGAAATTGAACCAAAGTTTGAATATGATTATTACCTTGTATTAGAATGATAACCTACTGTAAGAAACAAAGATTTCTTGAGGTTGGATGATCACCTTACAAGATTGGAAGTGAGCTAGCAAACTTGAAAGTATTCTTGATTTTATGTAACTAGAACTTGTAGAATTTATGAAGAACACTTAGAACTTGAAGATAGAACTTGAGAGAGATCAATTAGATGAATAAAATTGAAGAATGAAAGTGTTTGTAGGTGTTTTTGGTCGTTGGTGTATGGATTAGATATAAAGGATATGTAATTTTGTTTTCATGTAAATAAGTCATGAATGATTACTCATATTTTTGTAATTTTATGAGATATTTCATGCTAGTTGCCAAATGATGGTTCCCACATGTGTTAGGTGACTCACATGGGCTGCTAAGAGCTAATCATTGGAGTGTATATACCAATAGTACATACATCTAAAAGCTGTGTATTGTATGAGTACGAATACGGGTGCATACGAGTAGAATTGTTGATGAAACTGAACGAGGATGTAATTGTAAGCATTTTTGTTAAGTAGAAGTATTTTGATAAGTGTATTGAAGTCTTTCAAAAGTGTATAAATACATATTAAAACACTACATGTATATACATTTTAACTGAGTCGTTAAGTCATCGTTAGTCGTTACATGTAAGTGTTGTTTTGAAACCTTTAGGTTAACGATCTTGTTAAATGTTGTTAACCCAATGTTTATAATATCAAATTATATTATCATGATATTATCATGTATGAATATCTCTTAATATGATATATATACATTAAATGTCTTTACAACGATAATCGTTACATATATGTCTCGTTTAAAAATCATTAAGTTAGTAGTCTTGTTTTTACATATGTAGTTCATTGTTAATATACTTAATGATATGTTTACTTATCATAGTATCATGTTAACTATATATATATCCATATATATGTCATCATATAGTTTTTACAAGTTTTAACGTTCGTGAATCACCGGTCAACTTGGGTGGTCAATTGTCTATATGAAACATATTTCAATTAATCAAGTCTTAACAAGTTTGATTGCTTAACATGTTGGAAACATTTAATCATGTAAATATCAATCTCAATTAATATATATAAACATGGAAAAGTTCGGGTCACTACATTGTGATGTTATAGGTGTTGTTGATTCTGATGTTGACTGTACTGACGATGCTGGTGACGCTGACGGTACTGTTGATGCTGTTGATAAAACAAGTTTAGCTTGTTAATCACACACCATTTTTATCAAGGTTTCTACTCTTTCTTCTACCATTTTGGTTCACTTAACTGATTTATGGTTAGGGCTAGATTATATAATCTCTAAGACTTTAGAGATTACATAATCGAGTTATTGTTGTTGGTACTCCTTGGTATCTATGGTGCGTATGACGTTGATGCTCGTGGGACAGATTGTGAGGTTGAGGTTTACGACGCGGTTGTGGTTGGGGTGGTAATGGTACTTTTGGCATTGATGATGGTGGTACTGGTTATGCTGCTGGTGCTGCTGCTGGTGTTTGTAACCTTTGCACCGTATTCTCCAAAGCCACTACCCGAGCGCGAAGCTCGTTGACTTCTTCTATTACACCGGGGTGATTGTCGGTTCGGACGAGCGGATAAATAAAATCTAAAATTTGATGTACTATATAATCGTGACGAGATACTCTGGAAATGAGAGAGAAAATGGTGTTTCAGACAGGTTCGCCGGTAAGTGCTTCAGGTTCTTCGTCAAGAGGGCAATGTGGTGGATGGAAATGATCGCCTTCTTCTTGTCTCCAATGATTGAGGAGGATACGAACCCATCCCCAATTCATCCAGAATAGGTGATGACTGATTGGTTGATCCATTCCGGTCACACTACTTTCGGAGCTTGAGTGAGATTCCATTTCGGAATCCGAGTGACTTGAACTAACGATGAATTCCATTTCGTACGATTTGATAAAGGATTTTTCGATATAAAATGATTTTTCTGGCTATCGGGTGATATACTATTTACATAGGATATCTATATATATAAATCAAAAGATTTCGTAGAATACGGAGGAATTTGCGGGATATGTCAGGCAAAGTTTAAAGTAACAGATACGATAAGATATGATTTAGCAGATACGCTAAGATATGAATTTTGTCTATACACTACTCATGCAATTAATGTAACAAGACGTGTCTAGACTAATAATGATAAGTAGGTAATTTCATAAGGATGATAAGCAGATGATTTCCGACTAGAAATGATAAGCAAAACTTTTGACATGCAGACACGGTCGAAGTCCAGACTCACTAATGCATCCTAACGACTTATCAGTTAAACCCATTAATGCAGACCTGGTTCGCTAAGACCACCGCTCTGATACCAACTGAAAGGACCCGTTCATATACATTATAAATGATTTACAATAGTTGATTACATCGCGAGGTATTTGACCTCTATATGATACATTTTACAAACATTGCATTCGTTTTTAAAAGACAACTTTCTTTACATCGAAAATTGACAGGTATGCGTACCATTTCATAATATCCACTATCCAACTATAAATTTACTTAACAATAATCTTTGATGAACTCAATGACTTGAATGCAACGTTCTTCGAAATATGCCATGAAAGACTCCAAGTAATATCTTTAAAATGAGCAAATGCACAGCGGAAGATTTCTTTAACACCTGAGAATAAACATGCTTTAAAGTGTCAACCAAAAGGTTGGTGAGTTCATTAGTTTATCATAATCATTCATTTTCATCATTTTAATAGACCACAAGAATTTCATTTCCAGTTCTCATAAATATACGTCCCATGCATAGAGACAAAAATCATTCATATGGATTGAACACCTGGTAACCGACATTAACTAGATGCATATAAGAATATCCCCTATCATTCCAGGACATCCATCGGACATGATATAAAATAACATCGAAGTACTAAAGCATCCGCTACAACGGATGGGGTTCGTTAGGCCCAATAGATCTATCTTTAGGATTCGCGTCAATTAGTAGACTGGTTTACTAATTCTTAGGTTACCAAGCAAAAGGGGCATATTCGGCTTCGATCATTCAACCATATAATGTAGTTTCGATTACTTGTGTCTATTTTGAAATGTCCCGTTCTTATTGATTAAAAACGTTCCATATTAATTGATTTCGTTGCGAGGTTTTGACCTCTATATGAGACGTTTTTCAAAGACTGCATTCATTTTTAAAACAAACCATAACCTTTATTTCATAAATAAAGGTTTAAAAAGCTTTACGTAGATTATCAAATAATGATAATCTAAAATATCCTGTTTACACACGACCATTACATAATGGTTTACAATACAAATATGTTACATCGAAATCAGTTTCTTGAATGCAGTTTTTACACAATATCATACAAACATGGACTCCAAATCTTGTCCTTATTTTAGTATGCAACAGCGGAAGCTCTTAGTATTCACCTGAGAATAAACATGCTTTAAACGTCAACAAAAATGTTGGTGAGTTATAGGTTTAACCTATATATATAAAATCGTAACAATAGACCACAAGATTTCATATTTCAATATACATCCCATACATAGAGATAAAAATCATTCATATGGTGAACACCTGGTAACCGACATTAACAAGATGCATATATAAGAATATCCCCATCATTCCGGGACACCCTTCGGATATGATATAAAATTCGAAGTACTAAAGCATCCGGTACTTTGGATGGGGTTTGTTAGGCCCAATAGATCTATCTTTAGGATTCGCGTCAATTAGGGTGTCTGTTCCCTAATTCTTAGATTACCAGACTTTAATAAAAAAGGGGCATATTCGATTTCGATAATTCAACCATAGAATGTAGTTTCGCGTACTTGTGCCTATTTTGTAAATCATTTATAAAACCTGCATGTATTCTCATCCCAAAAATATTAGATTTTAAAAGTGGGACTATAACTCACTTTCACATATTTTTACTTCGTCGGGAAGTAAGACTTGGCCACTGGTTGATTCACGAACCTATAACAATATATACATATATATTATAGTATGTTCAAAATATATTTATAACACTTTTAATATATTTTGATGTTTTAAGTTTATTAAGTCAGCTGTCCTCGTTAGTAACCTACAACTAGTTGTCCACAGTTAGATGTACAGAAATAAATCGATAAATATTATCTTGAATCAATCCACGACCCAGTGTATACGTATCTCAGTATTGATCACAACTCAAACTATATATATTTTGGAATCAACCTCAACCCTGTATAGCTAACTCCAACATTCACATATAGAGTGTCTATGGTTGTTCCGAAATATATATAGATGTGTCGACATGATAGGTCGAAACATTGTATACGTGTCTATGGTATCTCAAGATTACATAATATACAATACAAGTTGATTAAGTTTTGGTTGAAATAGATTTGTTACCAATTTTCACGTAGCTAAAATGAGAAAAATTATCCAATCTTGTTTTACCCATAACTTCTTCATTTTAAATCCGTTTTGAGTGAATCAAATTGCTATGGTTTCATATTGAACTCTATTTTATGAATCTAAACAGAAAAGGTATAGGTTTATAGTCGGAAAAATAAGTTACAAGTCGTTTTTGTAAAGGTAGTCATTTCAGTCGAAAGAACGACGTCTAGATGACCATTTTAGAAAACATACTTCCACTTTGAGTTTAACCATAATTTTTGGATATAGTTTCATGTTCATAATAAAAATCATTTTCTAAGAATAACAACTTTTAAATCAAAGTTTATCATAGTTTTTAATTAACTAACCCAAAACAGCCCGCGGTGTTACTACGACGGCGTAAATCCGGTTTTACGGTGTTTTTCGTGTATTCAGGTTTTAAATCATTAAGTTAGCATATCATATATATATATAGAACATGTGTGTAGTTAATTTTAAAAGTCAAGTTAGAAGGATTAACTTTTGTTTGCGAACAAGTTTAGAATTAACTAAACTATGTTCTAGTGATTACAAGTTTAAACCTTCGAATAAGATAGCTTTATATGTATGAATCGATTGATGTTATGAACATCATTACTACCTTAAGTTCCTTGGATAAACCTACTGGAAAAGAGAAAAATTGATCTAGCTTCAACGGATCCTTGGATGGCTCGAAGTTCTTGAAGCAGAATCATGACACGAAAACAAGTTCAAGTAAGATCATCACTTGAAATAAGATTGTTATAGTTATAGAAATTGAACCAAAGTTTGAATATGATTATTACCTTGTATTAGAATGATAGCCTACTGTAAGAAACAAAGATTTCTTGAGGTTGGATGATCACCTTACAAGATTGGAAGTGAGCTAGCAAACTTGAAAGTATTCTTGATTTTATGAAACTAGAACTTTTGGAATTTATGAAGAACACTTAGAACTTGAAGATAGAACTTGAGAGAGATCAATTAGATGAAGAAAATTGAAGAATGAAAGTGTTTGTAGGTGTTTTTGGTCATTGATGTATGGATTAGATATAAAGGATATGTAATTTTGTTTTCATGTAAATAAGTCATGAATGATTACTCATATTTTTGTAATTTTATGAGATATTTCATGCTAATTGCCAAATGATGGTTCCCACATATGTTAGGTGACTCACATGGGCTGCTAAGAGCTGATCATTGGAGTGTATATACCAATAGTACATACATCTAAAAGCTGTGTATTGTACGAGTACGAATACGGGTGCATACGAGTAGAATTGTTGATGAAACTGAACGAGGATGTAATTGTAAGCATTTTTGTTAAGTAGAAGTATTTTGATAAGTGTCTTGAAGTCTTTCAAAAGTGTATGAATACATATTAAAACACTACATGTATATACATTTTAACTGAGTCGTTAAGTCATCGTTAGCCGTTACATGTAAGTGTTGTTTTGAAACCTTTAGGTTAACGATCTTGTTAAATGTTGTTAACCCAATGTTTATAATATCAAATGGGATTTTAAATTATTATATTATCATGATATTATCATGTATGAATATCTCTTAATATGATATATATACATTAAATGTCTTTACAACGATAATCGTTACATATATGTCTCGTTTAAAAATTATTAAGTTAGTAGTCTTGTTTTTACATATGTAGTTCATTGTTAATATACTTAATGATATGTTTACTTGTCATAGTATCATGTTAACTATATATATATCCATATATATGTCATCATATAGTTTTTACAAGTTTTAACGTTCGTGAATCACCGGTCAACTTGGGTGATCAATTGTCTATATGAAACATATTTCAATTAATCAAGTCTTAACAAGTTTGATTGCTTAACATGTTAGAAACATTTAATCATGTAAATATCAATCTCAATTAATATATATAAACATGGAAAAGTTCGGGTCACTACATATTTCGTAAAACATTTATAAAAGCAGCGCATGTATTCTCAGTCCCAAAAATATATATTGCAAAAGCATTTAAAAGGTGAGCAAATGAAACTCACCATACTGTATTTCGTAGTAAAAATACATATAACTTCATTGAACAAGTGCAAGGTTGGTTTCGGATTCACGAACCTAAATTAATTATATATATATATATATATATATATATATATATATATATATATATATATATATATATATATATATTGGTCAAAATTTGTCTAACAATTTAAGTCTGGTCATAGTGTACCACAATCCTAATGCTCGAGACTAATATGCAATAGTCAATAAAAGTCAATTTGACCCAAAATGATTTCCAAAATCCATACGTGATTAACATATAACTTGAATATCATCGTTTTATATTTTTAAATATTTTTAAAAGATTTTAATAGAGTAAATAATATAATTCATTTATTATTAAATTTATATAATAAAAATATACTTTTATATATCTTAAGTAATAAAATTTATAAAGTTCATTTAATATAATATGATAGGTAGTATTAACGTAATTATATTACACGTAATAAAATATATTTGTATTACATATGTATTTGATAAAATAACATTGATAATAATAATAAGCAAAACTTGTATTATTTTGAAATAATAATTTTTATTATTCTATTAATAATAATATCAATATTTATATTTACTAAAAGTGATATTATGAATAAACGATAATTCTAATTATGATAACTTTAATATTTACGATACTTTTTAATATTATCTTTAAAATAATAATTCCATTTAAAATGATAATAATAATGATATTTTATAATGACAATGACATTTCTATTAAGATGATAATTTTTGTTAAAATGATAGTTTTAATACTAACAATACTTTTAATAATAATAGTAATAATAAAATAATAAGAACGATAATTTTATCTAAATCAATATCTTATAATATCTTAATTTCATCATGATACTCTTACTTATTATTTCCTAATCATTTCGTTTAATAGTTTTTAATCGTCTTTTATGTCGCGATCATTTTAATGATAATAATAGTAATTATAATAATTAAGTGTTACTACTACTAATTTAATTATAATAATACTAATAATAACTAATATTATGATAATGATATTACAAATAACTATTTTAATGATAATAATAATAATAATACTAATTATAACTTTAACGATAGTAATAATAAAAATAACAATTTTTAATGATCATACTGTTTATTGATAATAATAAAAATAATAACAATAATAATAATAATTTGATTAAAACTAGAACGACGATAATAACGACGATAATAATAATCATTTTTAATAAAAATATCGAAAATTCAATTGATTATAACTTCTAATCCGTTCATCGAAACCATTCGATATCTAAAGGAAAAGTTCTTAATTTTTCGCTAGCTTTCCAAGGACATGCATATCTTATACCTTATCTCAACCGCAAGTGTAACTAATTCAAGATTTAACCGAACCTGTCTAAGGGCAATAACAAAAGTACAAACATACATAATCCTATATTCTCGAGCACTAGTCAGGGATACACTATCAATAAGTAAAAGTTAATTTACAAGTACTCACGTATCAATATTGAGATTCAATATTGCAGGAAAGGTACGTAGACGCAACGGAGATGACAAACACTAAATTTGACCTTACGAGAATACTCATGAACCATACTCATCACCTCCATAGCTATAACCCATAATTTCCTTAGCCCTATCCCACTCATAAAACCCATGTTACAATAGCTCGCGCGTACCCCTTGTCGTAGTATTTTATGTATAATACAAGTATTATCACTCCTAATAATACTAATACTAATAATAATAAAATTAATAATCTTAATAATAAAATTAGTATATAAATAAAATAAATAAGTAAATATTACGGAGTAATATACATAGATAGAGAGATTGAGAAATGGATTCGGCACCAGACTGCGAGCTTTATAATGTGGCCTCACCAAACCCCCCATGCGATCGCATGGGGGTTCCTTGAGAAAAGCATGCGATCGCATGCCATGGTATCCCAGCTCATATGCACTATAAAATTTGTTGCCGACACTTCTTTCATTTACATATACTACGTAATAGGTTTATTTATATATTAATTAATATATAATATATTTAATTTTTAGAATTAATTAAATATTATATTATATTTACGTTAATGATAAAAATATAATTTTTACAAAAATGACTCGTACGTTGTCACTCGACTCATGTACTACTTCCGGTTTTTCGAGCGCACTTTCGTATGATTAGAAAACAAGCCTATTACGTTACGCGACGTGTACCCTTATAAATAAATTAACTTACTCATCAATAAATTACCTTATAAAAGTGTAACTTTATAAAATTGAGCGTTGTGGTCATTTGCTTCTATAAATCAGTGGCTCGTTGTTTGTCAAAATATTTTATTTTAAATCAGGACATTTATGACTAAGTTAATATATATATATATATATATATATATATATATATATATATATATATATATATATATATATATTAAAATTGTAAATTTGTACATAATATATATGTTCGAAATACTTATCTAATGATATAATATTTAGTCTTTCAAAATCAATTATATTTCAAAGTTCGTTTTATATAATTTAACTCTTTTTAAATATTAGTAGTTATTCTACCAAATTTTAATATGAAAAATAAAATGGTTGATTTATCAAGGGACACTAGTTAATCAAAGTAAAGTACACTTTTAAAATTTAAACGGAAATGATTACTAACTTTTGACTAACGCTTGTAAATGACACTTTTGTAAATCACTTTTACCAACAATTCCGGATACCGTTAAAAAGAAAAAGTTTTCTAAATCAAAGTGGACCTCTCAATAGGGACTCGTAATCATAATTCAATGTATCTGATAAATCAAGCATTTGATATTATCTTCTAATTCCATCGCTAATCATATTGAAACAAATATGTTCATTTAAAGTATTATACGTTTAATATTTTGTTAACATTCTCAAACTGTTATATATACATATACCTATACATATTCATATCCAATTAAATAATAGTTCGTGAATCGTCGTAATTTGGTCGAGGTTAAATGAATGTATGAACACCGTTTAAAATTCTTGAGATTCAACTTACAAATTTTGCTTATCGTGTCGGGAATATATAAAGATTAAAGTTTAAATTTGGTCAGAAATTTCCGGGTTGTCACATAGACTGTTACCTATTACCTTTTACTGTTACCTTTTACTGTTCGGCAGCTTTTACTGAAACCGAATTTTGAAATGCCGGTTTTCAATTTTAAACTACTCTATATAAACCGACATCTATTAGAAGAAACGGATTTATCACTCTCTTCTCCAAACCTAAATTTTAAATTTGTAAACATGTCACCAACTCTTGTTCAGATTAATGTGTATTGGAATGGCCAGTTTTCACCACAATGCAAGTTTTACTATGGGAACAAATATAAGTACTTTCAAAATGTGGATGTTAGTCAATGGACAATTTCAAAGGTGTTTGAGTGGCTGAAAGAAAACACTACGGTAGAACACTCGGGCGTGATGTTTTGGAATGAAGGTAAAGGAAAATTCGAGCATCTTTGCGAGGAAGATGAATGAAATTTAATCAAAAACGAAGCAATTGTGAAAAACCAACCTCTTCCATTGCATCTAATTTAATAATGTGTTAAATTTCTATGTGTTGTATGTGTTGTTTTTGTTTTTAATTATGTTTTTTTTTATTTTCAAAAAAATGTAACCGTGATTTTGATATTAATAAAAGTGTTGTTCAAAAAATTTGTGTTTTGCATCTTACTACTACTAATATTATATTGTTTATAATGTTATTGATTTTAAGGTAATAGTAGTAAAAAAAACTATCAAATCTAAGTTATTTAAGTAAATTAAAGGTTAAAAAATACATAAACCCTAAACCGAAGTTTGAAACTTCGGATTTGACCAAAACCGAAGTTCCAAACTTCGGTTTTGGTTTTCTACTGACACCTCACCCAAAACCGAAGTTCCAAACTTCGGGTTTGGCAAAATCAAAGTTTGGAACTTCGGTTTTACCACTTTCGTAACGTTTTTTGATAAATTTCCATTTTTGCAAGTCTGGTTAAAAAAATTACTATTTTAAAAAGAAAATCAATGTAAAGATGTTATACGGATATAATTGTCTGATTGATCTATATATGGCAATTAGTAGATATCTACGTTTGTAGTTTGTGAGACTTTTTAAATAAATTTTTCACATTTAACAAATGTGACATCCAAGTTTGAAACGTAAATAGGATATAACAAACTTTTTGCATATACTCACGATTATTAATGTAAAACACATTTACCTTTTCACCTTTGATTCATGTTCAAAAAATTTATGTTAATTTTTTTTTTCTTTTGACGCTTTTATGTTGGAGCCGTTTGGATCTTGGGATCGAAAGTTTCGTGAATCGTTGACGTTGGGGATCGAATGAGTCGAACCGGATCGTTTTGGATCGGATTAGAACGAAGCCCTAGAGTCTTGATTCGACTTGGTGGGTTTTTGGTTCAGTTGTAGATGAGAGAAAATGTCTGGGAACTTATTAGGGTTTATGGAACCATCAACCTTCAAATAATGAGGATGCAATCGGGCCGACAGTCGATCGACTGGCCCAACAGTCGGTCGACTGTCTCTTTTCAATTCGTTGATCCGAACTCAGGACTTTTATGCACCAACATTTTAAGTGTTAGTATTAATTTTCTGACACGTTTGAGTTTTATTAATTTTCTGAGACGTTTGAGTGTTATTAGCATTTCCTTTTTTATGCTTTTAAATAGAATAAAGTTTGTGACACTCAAAGATAGGTGTCTAATGTCAAGTTATTTACGCGCTAAAGTGTAAGGAATAATGTTAGCGTCAAAAAATAAAAAATGAAGCTTTTTTGTAGTGAACTAGAAGTCTAGAAGTGAATGCATAAGTCTGGATATATATAGTATACCAAGGTTCTTTCGTCTATGAAGGATAAATAAAATTGAAGAACATGGTGATATATATGTGCAATACTTAAATTTTTGTTAGCCGGAGAAAAATAGCTCGTGGTAAAGATAAGATATCTATAGAACCACTTTGTATTTGTTGCAAAATGGTACTCTAAGGAAGGTGTACGTTATAGTTAGCTGCATTAAGTTTAGTTTAGTTTGTCAGTTTTATATTCGTTTTAATTTAGACATATACGCTCCAAGCCTCCAAGTTAAATTTGCCAAGTCCTGAAAAACGAATACAAATGAACATTTAACCAGGGAGTACATTATTAGCTAGTAAAGCATGCAAATTCGACAACTGTAGTTTATTTGCGGTCTAAATCGGTAAACTGAAAAGTATTGACAATAACCATAACATTCTTAACAATTATCGTTAACACGCTAAGAGAGAATTGAAAAAATTTAAACATTGCGAGTGTTCATCGAAGGAGAAGGGTACGGGGAATCAGATATAGAACTCGAGGGAGAGACTTCGTTAGTTGTAAGATTCTTCTGTTTTCGACAATGATAATAGCAACGACATTGAACCGCATTTTTGCATTCTCCGTGGGTCGCATATCCATGGGCTCTCAGACATATACCAAGACAATTGTCAGAGTCACAAGGGAATTCAAAATGAGTGTCCGTACAAATAGCTTCGTCACCCATAATCAATTGTGTACCTACAAAAATATACTTATGTCACACATTCTTTTAGTAAACAAAGTTCTTAGAACTTATCCATTTAATATTTTAAAACCGTTTCATAATTTCATTGATGAATTTTATAAGTATTAAGACTTGGTACCTATTAAAATTGATTGATTATATTATTACTTAGGACTTAGTACCTACTAAAATAAGGGGACACATATAGATTAATATATAACTTAACTGTCACGATAATAAGGGAATGAAAATTGAAAAATTACCTATTATCATGAAAGACAAAATAAATATGTTGAAAATCACGCTTCGTGTCATCTTGATATTTTATTTGCTTACAACAAATACACTATTATCTGGCGAACGCCTGGCATATATAGTAGAGAGGGCATTAAAGTTTTCAAGCAATTAATACTTGTTGCATTCACCATTGAAACTTTTTTTATGTTATGTAACGTTCAAGCTTCAACTTAAAATAACGTCTTCAATTCAGATATGTAACATATTTCTTATTTAATTATATAACTCTTCTATATCAACATATCTATCTATATCTATATACTAGCTTTTAAGAGCCCGTGCGTGCACGACAACTCTTAATCAAACAAACTGGAACTGTATATGTTATATCAATTAACGGGATGATAAAGAGAGTATCATAAGTATTCTTGTGAATGAAACAATGAGTTGTCAACTTAAAAAAGATCTTTCATTTACTATATGGTTTTTCAATACATAATTTTTGACAAATCCCCAAAATGTTTTCCCTGTCCACCAATTATATTTGGGTTTGTTACCCAACTTAACCCACCCGTATAGCCACCTATACTTTTTTTGGATATGGGGACGTTGCCCCGGAAAAATTCATTAGAACAAAAACAAAGATACAATTACAACGGGTATACCCGAGGGTTGTTTTTAGTGAACAACATAACACTTACATATGACACAAAAATGACTACTTAGATGACAAAAAACAAAACGAAGTGGACTTATTAGTGGACATCCCAACTCCAGATGTCATTATACGTAAAATAAATAACAAAAGAAAAATACCAAAACCAAAACCAAAACTCACCAAGGCTTCCACGAGTAAAATGGTGCAGGCATAAATTAATTTTTGGGCCCAAATTAAACAAAGCATCTTTAGAAGAGCTAATAGCCCATGTATTGACATGTGGACTGGGCCCAATATATCTGATGTAGCAAATACCACGTTGATTAGGGACAAAGACTTTATTCTTCTCAAGGCACACATGAAAACCAAGAATAAGCTTATTATCATCCATGGAGCATATAAAACTAAAATTGATACCAATCATCCAATTGCCATCGTGGACACACCCTGTAAAAGTACCATAAACCAAAATCCACCAATACTCACCCATAAAATAATCTTCACTATTCTTTGAGTTGACCCGTTTACTTTTTGAAGTCAACATAACCATAAAGAACCAAATACTGGAAATAAAAGCAGGCCACACAAAAACATTTTTTAAATTACAAAACTTCACGCTAATTTGGAAATGAAGTCAGCTCCAGTTAAACTTAAAACTATCTTTTCTTCTAAAAGGCTTGCTAGTGGGATTACCTATAATTATTATAAACCTTTTGCACAGACAATTAAGAGTAACATGATAATTAATCCACTATCCATTTAACATCCATAACAGTATAATGCCAGCAACACCAAAAAACATACCACATGAACCCTTTTGCATTATAGTCCACACAAACAATAATACCCAGACTTTGACTTTGAGAAGTCAAACCATAAATCAAATCTTTAAGCAGGTACACGAATAGAACCAGAATCATGTTAAAATAGAACCAAAATCATTTTACGTGTAGTTCTTTTATGAAACACAAAAAATAACCTTTGATGTGACTCTAATCCTGCTTTGCTTGATCAGTATCTTGATCTACAGTATCAAAAGGCATACTAACTGAGGAAAGAACACAAATATGACAGTTTATTAAGTAAATATATTTCAATATATACTGCCGTGTATGAGTACTTAGCTGGTTACGTACCTCAGGGGACCATCTTGTACTAATAGACAACCCAGCCAAGTTCACAACACCATTTGACCATTCGATGCAATATTTCCACTCGGGCTCCTCTGCAATTACAATGCCTGGAAAATCCTTGGCTACAATCGATAAAGGGCATTAAACCATTTACAAGTCAGATAATTGAATCACTTTTAAAATAATTACAGTTTTTTTAATGAAAAACTGAAACGAAGCGACAATGAAAATGATTTTTTGTTCCTTTTGGGAAAAACAAAAATGACATGGATACATTCTATAGAAACATATTTATATTCTCTCTCAGTCAGATTCAGTTAACCACAAGAACTCGAGTTAAGATAATTGACTTTCATACAAAGATTTAGCAATTTTCGTGTATCAGATACAACTCAAGTAATCATTACCTTGTTACCCGGAAAAATAGACTGCGCTTTAGATATTGATCGCGTCAAAACACAGTCGGAACTCATTAAGATTCAGTTGGATATAAATATATTATGACAGGATATGAATATCAGAATATCATGACTGTTTACAATCATACATGTTTACAATCATACATGCTGAAATACGTAAATATATACCCCGAAGTCATAAATGCATATTACATGGTTGTAGAAGCCATTTCAAAATTTAGAGATACAGAACCCACAAATATTAATTACAGTTTAATTATAGTTTAGCAAAATGTGTAGATATAATAAGCACACAGTTTATTAATGCTTAACTTCTACAAAATGCATATCACTGATTTGAACAAAATTATATGAGTTATCTGCAATATTATTTGAATGGTTGCTCATTCGTTTAACTGTAGTATTTACAGAGCCGGGGCATAGCTGAAAGGGACTGGAATGCAAATCTACCCTTTCACTAAATATCAAGTTACCTCCATTTGATTCACATGCTCCATCTTGACATTCAATTGTTTGGCCTAGTAAAGTCAAAACCACAATTCTTTTGAGCAACCTCCGTATAAAGCAACAAAAAAGATCCAGAAAATTCTAACCTCACTCGTATCTTCACTGACCCATAAGCTTTTATGTAGAAATTCTGACCCATGTAACCTTTGGGTAACAACTTTGACCCATATCTATTGACCCAATATAGTCAGCGTAAACTCTAAATACAATCATAAAATTGTAGACTTCAGTAAAAAGTGCGCAACGGTCAATTAAATGAAACCTGCATATATACAGGCAATTGGTCTTGTAATACACTCCTAAAAGACACTAACCAAAAAAGAAAGTTTGAACAGTTCAAGTTCATATAACTACAGGTAATTCATTATAAGATCGCTATCCCAGTAACCCACCCCAATTCTAGGGTAATGGGTCAAAAATAAGAACTGTAGTTCATTATAAGATCATTATAACTACAGTAGGCTTCATAATGGGTCGTGTTAAATTCAGACCTGTGTGTATCGATGTGAAAAAAAACAATAAAATTAAAAATTGAATAAAATTAATGGGAATTAATTGTTGTAATAGCCAGTACAATACTTACCAATCGATAAAATCAACCTATGTGTAATTTATTATATCAATGAACTCGATCAAATAAAACCCGAATCAACGTTAACTATAACTATGAATTCCTAAAAAAAATCTTAAACCAAAAACATGAATTACTAACCTTAGATGATACGGAAGTGAGATAACCTTATCAGACGAACAACATCGATCATGAAACATTTACAGATTAACATGAAAAGCCGGAAGTGAAATAACCTTACCAATCGCTTGATTTTGGGTGGTAGCGAATCCTTGTGGAATTGTCTGGTGTAACGCATCTTAAATAACTCACGAACTGTACCTCCATCGATTCATTCGTTTTATCTGATTGCAGTTCCAGATCCAATTTGCTCTTGAATATATTTTATGGGTACAATCAATGTAACGAATTAATTAGTAGATGTGGCGAGGTTGTTGATAGCCGTCTGTCGGAATTAACGTCGAGGAAGAAGATCTTGGGGTGTTTTGTTGGAGGAGAAAGGTTATGCCGGTATGTGAGAGAGAATTTCTTAAATATAAGTCGTAATTAACCCAAGTGGCAAATAGGGTAGAGACACTTGTCGCATTTTGGTAATTAACATGATTAATTAAGGACTAATAACAAATTTACACGTGGAGATAGTTGATGGGATTGATGTGAAAGCGACACGTGACAGTAAGCCACATGCTTTGTAATGCTTTGTAAAGGGTAGGGAAGATAGAGATATTATAAATACTAAATATTATATGAATATATGATATGATGTAAGATTGTATTTAAGTCCAATGATAAAGCATGTTTAATAAAAATGTAGTTACAGAAATTGAAATGAATTTTAACACCCGATTAGTTGAAGTTTTAATGTGATAAAATTACGACAAATTGTTTTCAAGTTGGTGTCAAATTTAGGACAAATTGTCATAATTGGTTGAGGAATTTCAAAGTCTATGGTGTATTTGTTGCAAACACCAACTACACAGTTTCTTCATCAGTATTAAAGTAGTATATATATATATATATAAAAAAGCCATGAATCTATTGTTATCAGAAGACACAGTAACATCAAACCCATCTATCTTGATTAACAACAATATCGACGTCTGTTGCTCATACCAAACAAAGATCTGAATACAACTTTAGAAATTTGCTAACGATAGCCCTTAGGGTTGTCGTTAGTGCGCTTAAAAGTGTTGTAAATTCTAGTAACCGCCTCATGAAAGTCAATGTTTAACTTCCAGGTACAACCATTTCATGCACACTAAAGACAGCCCTAAGGGCTGCCATTAGCAAAATCCCTTTGGATAACCAAGGTTTTCCACTTAACAAAACAGACAGTATAAGTCATCAACCAGCTTAACATATACCACACGAAAACAATCGTCTCTAAAAGTACAGGGAGGCCTTTAGCTTTACCAACGATCGTTAACCTTGTTCTTTGTAAGGAGTCCAAATCAATTTGCTAACATCGACTTCAAGACCACCACGACCTGCAGCTTTTAGATGACGATCTAGCACTTTCGGATCTGCACATATCACGTGCTGACCTTTTCTGTACTGTATCAGTTCTAACGCCTGAAGAGTTGCCAATATGTCTTCTGCCCTAATGGCTGTCATGTCACTAAGCTCCTGCATTAACAAACGGAATATTAAGGTCCCGTTTGGCTCACAGAATCCAATGGGATTCCGGCAGAATTGGAATTGAATTTAGGCACGACGTGTGTCAAAACAAGTCGAATGGGTCAATTTAGACATATAGAAAACAATTTGACCCGTTTATAGGTAAATGGGTCATTTTATGCTATATAAATCATCTCTATATGTTAAATCGATGAAAATAGAATGTTCAAGTAAACAGAATGTCGAATGGGTCGAACAGGTCAGACAGTTGAAAAGTTTAGTAAACTATATTGACATATGCATAAATCCCCCTATATCATTTTCTAACCAAAAAAGAATCTTTTCTAGTTGGAACCTTGCCTTTCAAAAAAAAAAGAAAAAAAAAATTTGTAGTAATATAGGATCTGTAAATTATTCTTGGCATATCAGTTATTTATAAAACTCAAAAGAAGGAAGATCCTCTATGGAAAAACTCCAATATGGGGCCACCCGTTTGCAACCGGTTATTGCGTGAACTATTCTCTGAGTACTCATTACACTACCTACTGCATTATTATTCTCCATCCACTAGTATCGTATATGCATATCAAATTATAAATACCTATATCTATATGTACGTGAACTTAGTAACAAACCTTGATTGATATGTTGCCTTTGTGCTTTTTCAAAATGTCTAAAAGAACCCTGGTCCAATATCCCCTGTAGCTAAGCAATCCCAGGTCAGAAAGAGGCCTTTCGGGTGTCCCAACTTTACCTTCTTTCTTTGAAAGTTCATACGCTACACAATCAGATCAGCCATATGACAGAAATCAAATATATAAGCAAACAATTAAATTCGAAAACTAAACGGTTCCATATTTCATCAATAATAACTGTAGAAGTGATCTGTAAATAAAACTAAAATAAACATTTGTGACTTATCCTTCTAGAACAGTTGTTGTTGTTTGTTTCTTCTTCTATAACAGTGTTCATAGAGAACATAAATCCAATAAACTTTCCTATCAAAATTTCAAAAGATATTAAAGAATCTGTTGCTTTCTTATAAAACACAATTATATATTGCATATTGTTTGTTCATTATGAGAATTTTTCATAGCATATTAATAAATGAATAATGGATTAGGTTACACTGTACCATGAACACGGTCTACAAATTTATTAACAGAGATGAGTTAGCTGAGCCTTTTTGTAACCTATGTACAAGCTGGAAAGAATTTGCGATCAATAACAATTGTGCTTAATACGGCTAACGAGGAGAAGGATGTGTCTAATATGAAAAACTAGTTCTGGGGCTGACTTTGAACCTATAAATGAAACTAGTGGGGACAATGTTGAAGCCGATTTTAGCGAGTAATTTCCGACCATGATGTCGTGTTTGGGACACCTATCAAAGTGATGAATTCGGGTGAACCACAAAATGTTTTGGAAGATCCGGTGGGTAACGCGGTTACTAGTGATCTGTGAGTTAAAACTTTTGCTAACTTACCAATACCAAATTGATTTAAAAGGAAGTATACTTTTTGTATTCTAGAAGATCCTACTAGCAGTGGCTGATATTGGATGAATATTTTGAGGGGGGGCAAGATTATTTACGGGTTGAGTTTATATACATAGTACATCTAAACGATAATATCTAATTATTAGTTTTATAGTTCAGCTATAAACAAACTAGCTAATTATTAAAATATATACATTATTAGATAAAAAGAAGTACGGTAACAAATATGGAGTATAAATCCAAATATTTAATTAATACACGGAGTAGTAATAATTAATAATTATAATTTATAATTTTATAATATGTAAAGATATAAATCTATATAAACTACTGTATAAAGTGTAGCTTATACTCTATGATGATAAAGACAAGTCACTTATTCAAAATGAACTTCTTATTATTTATTTAGTATCTCCATCATGTGGTCTAATATAAAACACATAAAGAAAGCCTTTTTCTTCCTTCATCCACTTCCTCTCAGTTTCTCTCCTATGTTTTCTTCTTCAAAACATCTTCAAGTATTGTAATATACTGTAAACCGTTCCAAATACACACTACTTACCCAAAATCCAGGGAGGATGAGTGCCCCTTCCAGCCTCCGCTAAGATCCGCCCCCGCCTACTACTAGTGATGGTGCAGATGCTGCAATTCCGTTGTCTTCAGCATTAGAAGTTAATGAGTGTTTAGGGAACGCAATATATGAAAAAGAATGATTGGACGAAAGATGGCCTCCAAAAGACCATGATGAATTCGAAAGAGGCTTCTTTTTCTTCAAGATACTTATGAAGATGACGAGGACAGTGATGTTGAAAAGAAGGTGACTCGAGAAATGGAAGTTTTTTGTAGTGACTTCGGAATCGGGATTACAGGCTCGCTACCAAGAAAGGCAATATTGGCTTTTTTTTTAAAAGACGTCAAGTCTAGATAGCTCATTTGCTTGTTTTGTAGTTTTGCCGTTATGGCTGATATGTGGAATTCATCCACAGACGTTGCTTATCTGATTTTGTAGGTTATAATATTTACTACGTGGCCCTGACCTTTTACCCATAGAATTGCAACAAACTCCAAACCATATGCAGATATTACAAATTACAATAACTGTTATATAAAAAGATAAGCTTCACAAGTATGGCTGGCAAACACGACCCATTCTTCAAAAGATGGGTCAGTTGGGTTGACTATCGGTTTCCAGCGGGTTCATCGGAATTATGATTAAGTATGAAAGCAGACCCAAACAGGTCTTTATATTATATCTTCAAAAAGTAAAGTGGGTCCAACGGGTCAGACAAATGGGTCTGAACAATTAAAGACCATAACATCCAGTTTATTGATATTTTTATTTACCGTCAGTATGTGACCGACGTAACAACCACTTAAAGGAGTTCTATCCATTTATATAATTTAATGCACTTAATGCGTAACTGTTCTCTTTAACAATTTAATTTTAATTATTGATTAAACTTGAAAAATTAATAGTCTTTTTAGTTAAGTTTCTTTGTTTTTTAACAGTTTGAAAATTTTACTATTAAATATAATATTTATAAATCTATTACGTAAAATGGTCAAAAATATACGTAAAACATAGACGTGAAAAGAAAATTGTAGACGTAAACGTAAAAATTATAAGTAAAACGTAATACGAACACGAACAAGAAAACATATCTTAAAATAAACACGTAAACATAAACGTCGAGTTAATGTTTCGAGTTAATGTTTCAGTTTTTAGTTTCATGTTTCAATTTCACGTGTCAGTTTTAAATTTCACCTTTCTGTTTTCATTTCGGGTTTCAATTATTAAGATTCGCGTTTCAATTTTCATTTCGGGTTTCAGGTTTAAAATACAGTTTTCATTTCAGGTTTCAGGTTTCAAAAAAATTATGAAGAAAAGTAGGTCTCGACCCAATCAGACCAACCTGACCCGGGTCTCGACCCAACCAGACCCGGGTCTCGACCCAACCCGTTAGACCCATTTAAAAGTAGACCCGTTTCGACCCAAACCCATTTGATCTTTGACCCAACCCGACCCGTTTTCCAGGTAGATTCACAAGTGAGTTGAAGCAATTAGAAAGAAAGGGAACTCACAAAAAGCGATAAGGAACTTTCCGTAGCCTTTCCTCTGATAAGGAGGAAGAGTTAGAATGCATGCTAGATTGTATGACTCCTCTGAATGCTTCTCCTGCAATATCAACAACGGAATACAGAAACGATTTAATCCATTAAGTTTTCCAAAATTGGTTTATTATTATGGAACAATTCAATGATGGAATCTTGAATAGATATTTTACCTTGGAGAAATAGCCAACCATGTGGCAGCCACGATCATCACACTCACATAGAACGTAAAATAAAAACAAGTCAACATCATAATAGAGGGTCTTGTGATCAAGAAACAATTTTGCCAGATAACAAAGATTTTGGCCATAAACCTTGTTCTTTTTCCCATCAACCTGTATAAGATGCAGTTAAAATGCACATTATTAATATGAACTGTAAGGTGTAGATATAACCAAATATCCTTTGATGCCTTTTTCTAAGATACTAAAACTTTAGCATGTGAAAACAAACATCATGTACTACGAAATGGCTAAAACAGAAAGCTCATTTAATTATTCACTGTCAGAGAATTAGCTTCTTTGTTTATCGGAACAACATCAAAGAATTAGGTTCATGAAATTTAATACACAAAATTTGAATCAAATAATATGTAAATCCAACACATTTAGATCATCAAGGAATAGCCCTACAATTTACTGGTGCACGACTTTTTTAATTGGTTAATGAGGGTGCATCAGCTAAAAAGTTAATAATGGTCAAAGACATTAACAAATTAAGTGTTCAAGTCTTCTGAATAACTGATTGTACAATAGAATTCCTTAAACAGCCCAAATAAAAGCTAATATGAGTGCATACAGTATGCATGAAATGGTTAGATTGTTTAAGTCATAAAATTACAAGAACATACCTCAAACATTGACAGGGTACCACTACGATATATCTCGTCACCAGGGGGATGCTTGAGATCACATTTTCTCTATAACACAAAAAAAAAAAAAAAAGAATTACATAATTATATTACTCCTTTATAAGCTTAAAAGTAAGAAGGGGGAAAGACTGCATTACAAACAGCAAATGTTGAAAACTCAGCTAGATATAACATGTCTCGTTTAGTACTTCTACAATTATATGGCATGTTGGTTAATATGTAACTATCTTCTTCCTCCTCGGTCTTCACAGGCATGTGATGATCTAAAATTTATAAAACAAGAAAAACTAAAAAAAATAAAAAGGTTACCATATGCCTCTGAAGCTGCTCCTTGCGCTTCATGAAATTCAGACAAAATTCACAAAAGTAGAGATTAAGAGAGTCATTGTATTCTGGTGGGAAAGGGGAAAAGTACCACGTCTCGATTTCGTACTTTCCAAGTTCTATAGTCGCGATGTTTTTAACTTTTGTGAACTCTTCATGTTCACGTAAGCTGGCAGCATCAAGCTCTTCATGCCCCTACAGAACCAATAAAAATTGAAGATTCAGAAATTATAAATGAAAATTCACCAACTTAAGTAAATGTATGCAACCTGGTAAATTCCAACATAAGGCTCAGAGGCATATTTATTTATGTCTAAAGAAGCACTCCATTTATTCACAAAATCAACTTATTGTACTCTAATATAGTGGATTTTAATTTAATGTATAAATAAATCTAGAACCAATGATAATATAATGTAGGTAATTTAAATCTCGAAACAATATATCATAAGACATTCCATTAATAATGAAAACAGTCCAAGATTAGTAAAGGTGAAACTTTTGACCCACTTAAGTATTGGTGTGTCAATTTGGGTTAAGTGCTTACATTTTTTACCTGTTGAAAAGGTCAAACCTCAGTAAGATAAATAAAAACTTGATTTCAGGGAAACGGGTCAAAAGTCCCTCAGAGTGTAGTTTATACATTATATAACCTCTGGCACGTACAGCCCATAATTCAGAAGAATTATGTAATTAGTAGTGAATTATTTTAACTTGTAAGCATACTTGACACACTAACTTCTTAATTTATATAACAATTTTTAAAATATATATTTGGAGGAAATTCTTTTCATATCGAACCCATCCAGCTTTGACCAGCAGCATAATTTACAAATTCTGACCTGTTAACTGGTCCACCCATTTAGCCACCTCTAAATTAATATGATCAATAGAACTATAGAAGAAATAATATACTTTTCACTGGATACACATACCAATATTTTTTCCCCCCCAAATTTGTCATTTCACCAAAGATACAGTCATATTTGTTAAACAAGTCTTCTTAACAGAAATTGATTAACGGAGCGCCAATCTGTTATGTGATTCCAATTGTTGGTCAAAAGTTCAAAGTTGGACGTTACTGTACTATCTACAGATTAAAACTTAGTATAGGTACAAGTGTACAACTGGTGTAATTTACCCAATGCTTTATTTATATAAATGATCCATTTTAAAATCCACAGATTAAAGGCCATAACAAATTTTACCCACTCAATCAATTTAGCCTTCATTAAGCACATTAATTAACATACGTAAGAAATAACAGAAAAAAAAAAAAACAAACCTCAACATGTGTCTCGTCAATCTTACGTTTCTGGTGGCGTGTCATTTTCAAACCTGTTACCTAGATACATCAATGCCAAGAAACAAAGTAAGGTCAGGTCACTTTCAACCTTCAACAGATGAATCGAAAAATATAACAAAAAATACAACCAGAATAAGAGTGTAAATCACAAACTACCTTGTCTTCCACCTTTTCATCTACATCGTTTTCTACTGAATCAAGATCAAGTTGTTCAAGTCTAACCCATTCATCAAGTCTCCTATTGACTGTCAACAATAACAAGTGAGCTCATCACATGTCATCAAACAGAAAAGAAAGAAAACAATACTGCCACAAGCATACACTATTATTTCATACTGTAAAGCATCAGCTGCATACATTAATACCAAACAACTAGGCATCTTTCAAACTTAACAGCCCTCTCCAGTATGCAAATTTAAACCATTTCAAGTTGCACCACTAAACTTTAGTGTTGGTGATTGTGCTAATATTTTACCTGCATGGATCTATATTTAAACATTCAGTGATTGTGATTGTGCTAATGTCTTACTCCATACCTACAAACATTTATATTTATATACATATTAAAATTAAACTTTTAGTGATAGATACAAACTATAGTGCTACAAGCCTACAAAGCATGCCCAAATTCACTGTTACAGACTGATATTATTCCAGATGGGCACGAAATTTTTGAGCTTGATTAATAATTTGAAGTTTTACCATATGAGTGACGTACACTAGTGTGTATAAAGTCTATAGAATTAAAACTTTCTCAAGATGGGTATCGTTTTCACGTATACGGCGTATTTACTAGGATTAATGCATACCTTAGATGTGGTTGTAAAAGCAGAAAATGATATATACAGCCACGTCAGCAATTGTAGAAGAATAAAAATACTGAATAGCTAACCTAACTCTCTCGTATCAACCATAATGAAACTTAAGCTTTCATTAGTGTAAGAAAAAAGTATTCTTTACCTCAATAACTCAATTAATGTTATCCAAACCTAAATAATTGTATAATAACAATGATTACCAGCAGCTATTAGTTATGGTTTCAAAGCCTTACGTTACTCTTGCAAAAAAGCCCTAATTCATAAACCCTAGGTACAGACATAAATAAAATTGAAAGCATACAGATATGAAATAACTTGAAATCAATAGTAAGAAACGTACACTCGGTGTAATGAACGTAGTATTCGTAGTCATTAGGTCCACCGCCGTGAAGTCGCCGGCGTTCAATAACTTTAACGGGATGATGTTTGCCGTCTCTCCACCGGCACAAAACACGAGTGCCCACTTCTAATGGTTGCATGACTTAAATTCTTTCGATTATGATGATGAATTCCGACCAATAATAACGTTAATTTCAGATTTAATTTGAGATTTAGACGATTTTATTATATATAGGTACTGCTATGCTATGCTATGCTATTTGTGATTTTGCCCCCAAAGTCCGGAACGTAAATTGAAAGAGAAATTCTACAACCACTCACTATTTTTACACAATAATACCCACACACTGACGTGGCTAATGACTTGGCCCACTTAATGTTCCACGTAAATAAAGGAGAGAAAGTAATTGCCCGTTTTAAAATGGTTAATTATTATAAACTAGAAAAAATCCGACCGCGCGTTGCTGCGGTTGTATTCGACGCGCGATCCAATTTGAATATACGATGTTCGTTTCGCGTATAGTTAGTCGTGTTGTATATGTATATATATGTATGTAATATAGCCCGAAATATTTATTTTTTTTTAACGATGTCCGTTTCGCGTATAGTTAGTCGCGTTGTGTTCGTAAAATTATTTCGAGTTGAACGGTGGTCTCCGAAAAATTTAACTCGCACCGAGCGTGAATATAGGGCCCGTTATTTAGTGTTTTTTTAACGATGTCCGTTTTGCATATAGTTAGTCCCGTTGGGTTCGTGAGATTTTTTCGAGTTGAACGGTGGGCTCGGAAAAATTTAACTCGCACCGAGCGAGAAGATAGGACCCGTTATAAATTCGAGTGGAGTAAGGTTTTTTTATTTTAATTAACTTATAAATTTACGTTTTTTACCCCTGAAAAAGTGTAAAGTTGAGGGGTTGTTGTGTAATTTGTGCGAAAGTTGGAGGACCATTTGTAGTGTGAACGCAAACTCAAAACGACAACTCGGTAAAACTGAAACGACCAAATTGGGGGAGGTTTAGTATATAAGATTAAAATAATTATAATTATTTTATTTACCTTTTTTTTTATAATTTGATTATTATATTCAAATAAAAATAAAATAATACCCAACTAATAACCTTTTCATTCTTTCAGTTATCACCCAAAAACATAAGAATCTCTTTTTTTCCCAAAAGTAATCTCTTTCTTCCAAAAAGTTAAATTTCTCTAACATTTATTGTTAATTATATAGAGCTATAACATTAGAAGAGAAGTTGTATTATTAGGTCACTCCCTATCGTAACTAAACTATTCATCCTCTTAACCTTCCACATCGGCGTCACATCAACACCAATATCCTATAACTAACTCATAACTAAACACTCCCTATCATGGCTAAAACAATACTCCTCTTAATATACAACGTACAAGCAATAAAGCATCAAGTCCAACAATAAAAAACACTGGGACCCGCAATTCCTATACCTCTTCCGTTAAATCTATGGTGAAAGCGGGTAACTAACGCAGGTAACTAAGTGGTGCCTATGGTTAGTTACGGGTAATGAGCGGGTAATGGGCGGGTAACTAACCATAGGGGGCGGTCTTAGGCCACTCCCTATCGTAACTAAACTATTCATCCTCTTAACCTTCCACATCAGCGCCACATCAACACCAATATCCTATAACTAACTCATAACTAAACACTCCCTATCATGGCTAAAACAATACTCCTCTTAATATACAACGTACAAGCAATAAAGCATCAAGTCCAACAATAAAAAGCACTGGGACCCGCAATTCCTATAACTCATCCGTTAAATCTATGGTGAAAGCGGGTAACTAACGCGGGTAACTAAGTGGTGCCTATGGTTAGTTACGGGTAATGAGCGGGTAATGGGCGGGTAACTAACCATAGGGGGTGGTCTTAGAGGGTAAAACACACAACAGGAGCTGGAAAATCTTGAAAATATAAAGAACACAAAACTTGGTAGCAAGTAACAAACTTCGAACCAAAAGCCTAACTTAATTGCTGAATTTTTTTGTAGATTACCATCAAATGATTGAGTAAAGGGAAATTCCCCAAAATACACTTTTTTAAAAAGTTTTATTCCAAAATACACTTTTAGAAGAAAAAAAATTGTCTATTTGCACCATTAAGTCGACCACCCGTTGGGTCGACTACCTCTATACCCGGTCGACCACACCAAATTTCAATGTGGTCGACCACCGTTTATAACTGTCAAGGTCGATTTCTGTTGGCTATAGGTCGACCACTATATTCGACCCCAAAAAACACGGGCGACCTTAATGATGGTCGAGTATACAAAAAGACACTGAAATAGCGAGTTGGGATAACAAAATTCAAATTTCAACTCTAACAAAAATTCGCTCCACAAGCCCTAGTTACGAACCCTGATTCATCAACCCTCATTCATTGCAGATTCAATCAAGAGATCACTTCAATAGTTTGTAGATAAACCCTAATTCCATCGTCAGTGTATCTATTTCGTCCCTAGATTCAATCAAGAGTTCCCTTCAAAGATGACAGATATTGAGGTAAAACCTATTTCGTTGTTGTATGTATATGTTAGTTTATCTGTATGTGTATATATGTGTATATATGTATATCTATGTATGGGTCCCTGTATTTATATCTATGTGTGTATGGATGTATTTGTATGTGTGTACATGTCAGTATATGTATATGTATATGTATATGTATATGTATATGTATATGTATATGTATATGTATATGTATATGTATATGTATATGTATATGTATATGTATATGTATATGTATATGCAGATATACAATTCTCCCATTGTTTTTGCTAAAGTGTATATATCTGTATATGCTTATGGGGATGCCTTAGGTCAGAAGATCACTTGCATACACGACCATTCAAAGGGTCGACTGCCAAAAACATACACTATAGTCGACCCCATTTTGGTTCGCCTATAGTTGAATAAAACTGTAGTCGACCAGAAAGAAGGTCGACTATAGTGTATTTGCTTTTCAATTGTATGTACCTGTATGTATGTGTATGTATATTAACATTTATGTATAATGACATTATCATTGTCTGATTACAGGTTTGGTTCGAGGCCAAGGTCACCATTCGAAGCAAGATGTCTCTTATAAGGGAGATTAAGAACAAACTCACTCCGGCTCAGACAAAGATTTTCAGAGAGACGTGTTTCGGTCATTGGTTATATATAAAGTGTGTCTAAAAGGGTTAAAAGTTACGAGTGGCACTACTGGAAAATGTGCAAAGCGTATAGAAAATCTGATTTTGATCACCACTATGGTATACTAGCACGACGTATCCCAGACAGTGCACGTACACTCACTACTGTTGGCCTCAACAGATGGTCTAGACATCATGCAGATCGTGTTCGGTATGCTTACCTAACTTCTAATAGTGCAGAGTCAATGAACGCACTGTCAGTTCATGCGAGGAAACTCCCGATTACAATGCTTCTTGAATTCTTTAGAACTTCAGTTCAACAATAGTTTTGGGAACACCGAAACACTGCTGATGGTTTAACAACACCTGTCACACCATATGCAGAGCATAAGCTTGGTAAAAGAAATCGTAAGTCTATTAGTTGGACTGTCAAACTGATATCACAAGTTAAGTTTGAGGTATTGGATATGAAAAAAGGCGGTAAAGTCAATCTACAAGATAAAACTTGCACATGTAAACAATGGCAGTTTTCCGGTATACCCTGTGGACATGTAATGGCAGTAGCAAGGTATTTTGTCCTACGTAACGTTACTACACACGTTCAGAAGTATTTCCACACTGAAACGTACAAGTCGGCATACATGGAAGATATTAACCCGCTAGATCATATTTCTGAATGGATAGATCCAGGACACCTACAAACCGTCCTACCGCCATTGGTTACAAAGCGACAATCGGGTAGACCGAAGAGTACTGCTCGTATACCATCCCAAGGAGAGGACAAAGACAATTTCAAATCTAAAAGAAAATGCAGTCGTTGCTTGGAATATGGACATACTAGATCAACTTGCACCACACATTATGATCTTTCTGAAGGTAAACAAAAGTCCAAGTGTAACTCAAAAACAAAGGCAAAGCCGAAGGGGTTGTTAAAGGGCAAGGGTAAAGGAAAACGTGAAGACTCATGCTCAACACAATTTGGCTCCACTTACAATTTGAGTGATGATTACCTTCTTCTTTGTGTTTAAAATGTGTTTAACAGTCATGAATGTTAGGTATGTGTGTTCGTATGTTTTCTGTTTAACTGTCGTGTATGTTATATGTCTGTAAGTTGTGTTATTTGTTGTGTAATCCATAAATGTAGTATGAGATAATATATAATATTTGTTGTTCAAATTAAAGTTTAATTCACTAAATTGGATGGTAACACAACACATAATGGTAAATAAATCTCCAAGGTACATTGAAGGTACATTGCTAACACAGTAAACTTAAATAAAAACCTTATCTAAATTCGCAATAATCTTATCTGATATATCTTATCCACTAGTAGTATGTTTTTATGATTAGTCGACCAACTTATCGGTTGACTATAAAGCAACTGTGGTCGACTATGTTAGTCGACCGAGTTTAGGCCTACAATTCGGTCGACCCTTAGGTCGACCATATAACTGAAGTAGTCGACCAACAACAATGAAGAATGGAGGTCGACTACCTTGAAAACTAAAGTGGTCGACCGGGTAAAGGGGTAGTCGACCCACTGAGTGGTCGACCTAACGGTGTAAATAGACAATTTTTTCCCCGAAAGTGTATTTTGGAATAAAAGTTTAAAAAATAATGTATTTGGGCGAATTTCCCTTGAGTAAAAGTATAATCATGTCATTATGTTCCAATAATAATTGGAGGTGATTACTTGACGTGGATTAGTGGATGTATAAGGCCTAGTAGATGTACAAGTCAATCTGCCATATCATTGTGTAGATTTAATTGTGTTAATTCATTAAAACTGCTGGTGAATAAATCCACACAACGGTTAATTTTGGTCAAAAAATTGACTCAATTGTATAATTCTTTATATATCATTGTGAGTATTTAATTGTGTTAATTCATTCGTATCTGGTTTTGAAGCAACACCAGCAATTTTGAGGAAGAAAGAGATTCTTGTAATTTGGATGAGAACTGAGAAGAATGAAAAGCCTATTAACTGGGTATTATTTTATTTTTATTTGGATATATTACATATAATCAAAATCAATCAATTTAAAAATGAAAGTAATAAAGATAATAATTATACGGAGTAATAATGAACCAAATTAAAAGGGGCAGTTACTTTCTCTCCATTCTTTACGTGGAACATCAGGTAGACCAAGTCATTAGCCATGTCAGCGTGTGGGTATTATTGTGTAAAAATATTGAGTGGATGTAGAATTTCTCAAAGGGGGATGATTCTCACACACACTTTTTTGATCCTCACACACCTATTTTAACCTTTTACTCTTCTAATAAAACTCAATTGGTGTGTGAGGATCAAAAAAGTGTGTGTGAGAATCATCCCTCTTTCTCAAATTGAAACCGCCAGATTGGATTATTTTACTATTGTTTCCTTTCTTACGTGTATTTCTTTTTTCCCTTTTTTGTATTCTTTTTTTTAATTTTTAAATATAAACACAAATTACGAGTATATAATTCGTTTTAGGACAAATTTCATAAAAAGGTAACATATTATACCAGTTTTCCTATTTTCGATAATATATTTCATTTCCTTATAAAAAAGGAATGTATTTCGAAAGTTAATCTAAAAGAGAGGTGTCGTTAACTTTTGTTAACTTTCTCAGTTAAATGTCAACTTTGCATAACATGTCAAGTCCTTTATCGATCAACGTTTTTAAATCGCGATTTTGACACACATTTTCAACGCGCGATCCCAACACGCGTTTTCGAGGCGTATTTTTCTATGTTGTTTTCGAGGTGTTTTTTTCGATGCGGATTTTCGATGTGTGTTTGTCCCGTGTAAAGTAATTCCCAAAGACATAATCGAAAATGGCGACATTTTGATACTCGTCGAAATCGAGCCACGAGAACGTGCGTCGAAGTCGCGAGTTGAAAACGTGTCACGATCGACGCGCATCGAAAACGTTCCTTTAAAACGTTTGTCGAAAAAGAAAGTTGAAAACGCGCCTCGAAAACGCCGGTCAAAAACGCGTGTCGGAATCGCGCGTCAAAAACGTGTGTCGAAATCGCAATTTGAAAAAGTTGGTCGATAAAGGACTTGACATGTTATGCAAAGTTGACACTTAACTGAGAAAGTTAACAAAAGTTAACGACACCCCTCTTTTTGATTAACTTTCGAAAATACACTCATTTCTTATAGCAAAATGAAATATATTACCGAAAATAGGAAAACTGGTATAATATGTTACCTTTTTATAGAATTTGCTCTTCTTTTTACAAGTAATTTAGTTTTACCTTTACTACCCTGTGTATATGTATGTGCGCAATATACAAGTGTTTTTTTTGCAAAATGAAAACATTATAAGTTAATAGTATATAGAAGTTTCGAGAACATGACCTATGATAGGAATGCGTGGAAGACTAAAATTAGGATAGACGAGTAGGTATATATATGTATAGATGTATCTATGTATATGTATCTATGTAAATGTATTTGTGTAGTATATGTGTATATGTAAATGTAACTATGTTTTCTGTGTATATGGTTCTATGTATATGTATATGTATGTAAAAGGTTGTAAAAATCGGAAAAATCGGCCGAGTTCTCTCCGAGAAATTGTTTTGGAGTTGCTGCCGATTTCTCATTTTGAAATCGGCTAAAAATCGGTCAACGACCGGTTTAATCGGTCAACGACCAATAAATTGAGTTTCTCGATCAAAAATCGGTCAAATCTCGGTCAAACCGGTCAAACCAGTCAAATCTCGGGTATCATAAAAATTATCCCAAAAGTCAACGAAAGTCAACCACTGAGAACTCCTCGAGTTCTCCGAGAACTCCTAAAAATGGTTCCGCCGAGAACTCCCCGAGTTCCGATTTCTTCAACCTTGTGTATGTACCTAAGTATTTGTATGTAATATAGGTATATATCCATGTGTGTATATTTAGGTATTTGTAACTGTGTATATGTATCTTTTTATATGCATCTATGTTTATGTATATGTGTGTGTGTGTGTGTCTATATATATATATATATATATATATATATATATATATATATATATATATATATATATATATATATATATATATATATATATATATATATATATATGTATCTATTGGTATCTGTGACGACTCGGAAATTTCCGATCAAATTTAAACTTAATCTAAATATGATTTCGACACGATAAGCGAAGTCTGTAATGTTGAGTCTTAAAAATTTTGAACTATTTCATATATGCATTTGACTTACGACCGTTCTCGACGATTCACGAACAATTAATTGTAAATAGTTATGTATTTATATGTATATATATATATATATATATATATATATATATATATATATATATATATATATATATAAATGGAAATTGGAAAAATAATTTGAAACATTATATGTTGTCGTATTTAAAACTAACTATGTAAAATAAAATAAAATTATGATATTATAATAATTATTATTTAAAACATAACTATATATAAATAAAATATATTAAAAATAAATAAATAAATAAATACAGTTAATTTAAGAATATGGGATTTTCCTGAAAACTTTTATCCATCACTGTTTAACAACGGACCACGATATTATATTCGTAATTAAAATTGTCGGTAATTACAGTCCAAGAATGAGGCTGCTAATCATTTGTTTATTATTACTTTTCACCTGCACGTTTTCTTTTCATTCTAAATTATGATTATGATATATGATTTATATTATAACATATTATATTATTACTTTTAAATTCTAGATTATATACATATGCATATGAATGCATAACCCAGAAACCACAAAACTATCAATGAACTTGCACCCTTATTCCTCTTTCTTTCTTTTGTTTGCACGACTTCACTTCACCACTCACTTCACCCTTTTCCTTCTTGTTCTTGTATACTAAACAACAACCATCAAGCCTTCGCCATTTAACCATCACCTTGATCACAAGCCACACTCAACCACCTTCAAACACCAAACCCACCGAACCACTTTATCATTTTTCACTTAAGGGTTCCTGCTTTCTATATAAACCGAACCCCACAAACCTCAACCATCATCCATGATCAACACCACAATCCAATACCCCTCCCTATAAACTCAACTACTACTACTAGTTTATCTTATTTATTTATGTAATTATTTGACCCCAACGAGGCAATGGTCGAGACCCTTGCTTGTGTTATTACTATCTGTACAACCCCAATAGCACCTAACATTTAAACTCTCTTTCTGCTACTATTCCAGTTGACAACCAAAACATGAACCATCGAAAACCACTCACTCGAAAACCCTTCGACTTATAACTGTATAACGACTTGAGCACCATCAATATAAATCCCATGTCACCTGTGAACCTGCTCCTATTTACAGTTATATATAGCGAAACACCCAAGAATCAACCACCTTTTAAAACGATTAATATTCTGTTCCAAAATCATACTAAACTGCTATTCGGTTCAGCTGTGTTCCAGTCGAACCCAAACACCATTAACATCTCTACAACCCAAGTAAGCAGTCACATAAAATCACACTAAATACGTCTGTGTTGCTGCAATATAACCTTATGTTTCTGCATCCCTAATCACCACCAAAACCATCGAATTTAATTTCTGTTTCCCGAATTCTGTTTCTTTTCGCTGAATCAACAACACCAACACATCGATTCTTTTTCTGCTACAACGATTGCACCTGTTCTTCTGTCGAGTGCCACATAACAAAAGGAAAAGGTCACCATTTAAAATATTGTCAACTTGATTATAGAATTATTACTACATACAAATATGTGGGACAATGATAAAAATTTTATGGCAGACAAGATTAAGTAATGAATTGGATTATGGTAGGGTCTGTAAATAAGAAAATCCTAGTGTGAAGCTGGCACCCAAATTCATCTATTATGATATTGATAAGGGATAGTGGATGATGATGTGAGACTGATTGCAAATTCTATAAATTCTATTACTTTATGTTAACATAACAGAAACCCTTTACCTTTATTAATTAGGCTGCTAATTTTTTTTTTTTTTTTTACTTGTGGACTCCCTTTAAACGGATGGGTTTTTTTACAACTTGGATTTTTATAAGTTGGGCTATTGAAAATGGGCCAAGAACAATCAATATTTGGTTGCCGTATATATATTAAAGTTTTGTGATTGAGATCCTAATTGGCCTTCCCGATAAATCTGGAATAAATATATTTTCAATGGTTTAAGAATGATACGCATACATGATATTAGAAAAGGATGATGTTATGATACGAGAGATGAATGGGATGATAATGATTATAATGATATGGGTTTTATTCTAAGAAGACGGTTTAGACGGGTTAAATACATTAGGGATGATAATAATAACAGAAAGACAATAAGCAGTTTATGGTTTGGTGTGTTTGTGTGTGCTTATTCAAGAGGTCGCGGGTTTAAACCCGGACTTGAGCATTATTTTTAGGGCTACTTCCTTAAGGTAGTTATTTATCTATTTATTATTATTATTACTATTATCATTATTATTATTGTTATTATTATTATTTTTAAAATTATTATTAATAATATCATTAATATTATTATTAATATCATTTTTATTAAGAACTATTATTTATATTAAAAGTATTATTTTTACTATTATTATTATCATTATTATAGAAATTATCATTTTTATCAAAATTATTATTATTACTATGATTATTATTATTTTGACATTAATATTATTATATTATCAATATTATTACCATAATAACTATTATTATTATTATTATTATTATTATTATTATTATTATAAAATAAGACAACTTTTATTATTATTATCAATATTATTTTATTAAATAACAATTAGTTATATAAAACTATATTTACTACACATAACATAAATATATTAATACTTTTATAATAAATATTAAATATTAATAAATATAATTAATAAGGTTATTAATGAAAAACCTAATTAAAATAACAGTTAAATCTCTAATAATATATATAGTTGTTCGATTACGATTATATGTATATTAATAAATATACAAATGATATAGGTTCGTGAATCCGAGGCCAACCCTGCATTTGTTCAATATCGTAATATGTATTTTTACTACAAAATACAGTATGGTGAGTTTCATTACTCCCTTTTTATATATATTTTTGGGCTGAGAATACATGCGCTGTTTTATAAATGTTTTACGAAATAGGCACAAGTACTAAAACTAATTCTATGTGGGTTTAAACCAGAAATATACCCTTAGCTTGGTAACATTAAACTACTTGTCTATGTACGGTAGGCGCGAATCCTAAAGATAGATCTATTGGGCCTGACAAACCCCATCCTGACTATGGGATGCTTTAGTACTTCGAGGTTATTTTAAACACACCTGATCTGGTGTACTTCAGAGGGTAAAACATGAACGTTAAGGCTTGTTACTGGGTGCCTACAACTTATAGAATACTTTTATACACTTGCGAGTGTATATATATTTATAAATGGAAATCTTGTGGTCTATTAATATATTGAAATGATTGATATGATAAACCTATGAACTCACCAACCTTTTGGTTGACACTTTTAAGCATGTTTATTCTCGGATACGAATTAAGTCTTCCGCTGTGCATTTGCTTATTTTAAAGATATTACATGGAGTCGTTCAAGACATATAGAGGTCTGTACCTCGTAATGGAACCAGTTGTTGAAGACTTCGTCCAGGTGGATTAGGACGGGTCATCACAGGTGGTATCAGAGCGGTGGTCTTAGCGAACCAGGTCTTGCATTAGTGTGTCTAACTGATAGTTGTTTAGATGCATTAGTGGGTCTGGACTTCGACCGTGTCTGCATGTCAAAAGTTGTGCTTATCATTTCGTGTCAAAAATTATTTGCTTATCATCCTTAAAGTCTAGACACGTCTTACTGCCTCTATTGCATAGACAGTGTAGAGATAAATTCATATCTTAGCGTATCTGTTATTGTTACCTTTGCCTGACAGCTTCTGTAGAATCCTCCGTAACTTATGGGATTTTAGTATTATATATGCATATGTAAATTTATGTATTGCAGGGTACTAATCTACATCCTATAATCTATTTCTTATCGAAAATCCTTCATCTGATCGTACGAGATGAATCCCTCAACTAGTTCGAGTCCCTCGGATTCCGACAGCTATTCCGATAGTTATTCTGACAGCTATTCCGATAAGGATGTTCACCTAAGCTCCGAAAGCAGCGTCACCAGAATGATTCAACCAATCAGCCATCCCCAAATCATCTGATGAGTTCATAGTCGACTTAATCAATTGAGACGCGAAGAAGGCGATCCTTTACGTCAACCGAATTCACCTCTTGACGAAGAACCTGAAGCACTTACCGGCGAACCAATTCGAAACACCATTTTCACTCTCATTTCCCGAATATCTCGCCATGAACATATCATATCTCAGATTCTAAACTTTATTTATCCGCTCGTCCGAACCGATAATCATCCCGGTGTAATAGAAGAAGTCAACGAGCTTCGCGCTCGAGTAATCAATTTGGAGAATATGGTGCAAAACTTACCAGCTTCAGCAACATCACTGGCACCGATAGTACCAGCAACAGCACCCGCACCATCAACACCACACGCCACAATATCACAATCTATACCCCAAGCATGATCTTCGTTCTACATATCGTTCTACATCGATTATCTTCGTTCTACATATCATTCTACATCGATTATCTTCGTTCTACGTATCATTCTACATCATTTTTCTTCGTTCTACATAGCGATTATGTAATCTTTAATGTTTTAGAGATTATGTATTCTAGTTCTAATGGTAAACCAGATGAGTTTAATATCACATTGACTCATTAAATCCATGATTACATCTGAAGAAAATATAAGTGTAAGTATATTTTCATAAAGATTGTAATTAAAAATTCTTTTGTACAAACTATTAATGGTGAAAATATTTTAACGGGTAGGTAATACCTGAGGAATATTTAGTTTTCACATTAGTAAGTTACACTGTACATTCTTCGAATCTGATTCAACAGTCATTTACTATCCTAATTACATCCACAGATATACGAATCCGTTCACCGCAGAATAACTATTTTCATCCAATTTTATAATTGGATTTTGATTTATCAGAATCCAACAAGTGGCATAATGAAGAAAACATTGGACAAAATAAAATTTGTTAGAAACAAACAAATTAACTATGAGAAATTTTGTTAAGAATCCACGCTAACTGTTCCTAGCTAACTGTTCCTAGCTAACTGTTAATTCCGTATTACCTTTTATTTATCGCAATTTATTTATCGCATTTTATTTATCGCAATTTTAATTCTTGCAATTTTATTTATCGTCATTTAATTTTTTGTTATTTATTTTACGCACTTTAAATATCGAGACACGTATACAAGGTTTTGACATATCATATCGACGCATCTATATATATTATTTAGAATAACCATAGACACTCTATATGTAGTAATGTTGGAGTTAGCTATACAGGGTTGAGGTTGATTCTACAATAATATATATAGTTTGAGTTGTGATCGAGTCTGAGACATGTACACGGGTCACGATACGTATTAATTAATTCGAATATTATAAACTATATATGAATTATTGAATTGTTAACTGTGGACTATCAACTGAGGACTACCAACATTGGACAATTAAAATGAATTAAAATATTGTTTATAACATATGAAACTAAACAATTCTTCAAGTTTGCCACTTGATTTCATTTTGAACCTCGTTTGTATCTTGACGATTACAATCTGTGTTCAAACCTTTCATGAATCTTGAAAATACCTCAATCGAGAGGATGAACCAACCGCATTTCATCTACGGAAGAAAAGATTTATGAATATAGTTATGCACCTAAAAAACTCTTGAAACTTGAGTAAATGTTTAACACATATCTGTGCTAGCTCCTTTGGCATTACAGAAAATAACATTGCAATTCTTTTTCACAATAGTCAGTTTTGTCACAGCTCCAACAAGTCAACTTCGACTTTTCGTTCGAAACAATCTTATTATAACCTTGATATATATGCGTGCTCTTTTATTGATACCGGGGAACCTTTTATATTCCACCATATTACCAGCAGACGTATCAGCAACCTCGTTGCTCCTTGGCTTAAATCTCTCCGACAAATCACTATATTTATCTATTGAAGTCTTATCATGAACTCATCAACATCCATCGATATTGGAAATTCTAAGATATCATCGTACCTTTCGTTATAAATATCTTCGATATTCCTGAGGATACCTTCACAGCTATTCTTGTCTGAAATTATTTATCTCTTCGTGCTATCTATATTACATCATAAAAGAAACTATTTTAGTTTCTATATTTTGTAACAATCGAGTTTAAATTATGAATGATTTTTTAGAGAAGTGTTGGGAATTGAAGCAAGAGTTAGTATAATATAATGACGTCAGGCCAACATGGTTATATTACAGTAAGTCATGCTGAATTTCTAATGAAACGTGATGATGGTTCACAGATCTTACCCTCATCAGGTGCCATGATACATAACTCTTTCATTCTATTTAACCTCTAAACATATCAAGAAATAATTTTCTTGATAGTTCTATCCTTACCGTGATTCTAGCAGTTTGCTAATTAATCATGATATTACATTTTCTTTCTGATTAGAAGATTTCCTTAAACTCCTTGAATTCCGGAATTTAACCAAGACAACAACAAAAGTTAAGACGCACCTTATTTTCTAAATTCAACCATAACTAGTCAAAAGTTATGATGAAACATGCCTTTCTCATTTCACTATTTAGTGATAACTTCATTCGTACTATTCGAGTTATCGAATTATTTTATCCTTATTACTCAAAGATGATAAAACTCTAATTTCTAACTCGTATGTGTCATGAAAACATACTTATTTCCAGTCATGACCATCCCAATCAAATTTCGGGACGAAATTTCTTTAACGGGTAGGTACTGTGACGACCCAGAAATTTCCGATCAAATTTAAACTTAATCTAAATATGATTTCGACACGATAAACGAAGTCTGTAATGTTGAGTCTTAAAATTTTTGAACTATTTCATATATGCATTTGACTTACGACCGTTCTCGACGATTCACGAACAATTAATTGTAAATAGTTATGTGTTTATATGTATATATATATATATGTATATATATATATATATATATATATATATATATATATATATATATATAAATGGAAATTGGAAAAATAATTTGAAACATTATATGTTGTCGTATTTAAAACTAACTATGTAAAATAAAATAAAATTATGATATTATAATAATTATTATTTAAAACATAACTATATATAAATAAAATATATTAAAAATAAATAAATAAATACAGTTAATTTAAGAATATGGGATTTTCCTGAAGACTTTTATCCGTCACTGTTTAACAACGGACCACGATATTATATTGGTAATTAAAATTGTCGGTAATTACAGTCCAAGAATGCGGCTGCTAATCATTTGTTTATTATTACTTTTCACCTGCACGTTTTCTTTTCATTCTAAATTATGATTATGATATATGATTTATATTATAACATATTATATTATTACTTTTAAATTCTAGATTATATACATATGCATATGAATGCATAACCCAGAAACCACAAAACTATCAAGGAACTTGCACCCTTATTCCTCTTTCTTTCTTTTGTTTGCACGACTTCACTTCACCACTCACTTCACCCTTCTCCTTCTTGTTCTTGTATACTAAACAACAACCATCAAGCCTTCACCATTTAACCATCACCTTGATCACAAGCCACACTTAACCACCTTCAAACACCAAACCCACCGAACCACTTTATCATTTTTCACTTAAGGGTTCCTGCTTTCTGTACAAACCGGACCCCACAAACCTCAACCATCATCCATGATCAACACCACAATCCAATACCCCTCCCTATAAACTCAACTACTACTACTAGTTTATCTTATTTATTTATGTAATTATTTGACCCCAACGAGGCAATGGTCGAGACCCTTGCTTGTGTTATTACTATCTGTACAACCCCAATAGCACCTAACATTTAAACTCTCTTTCTGCTACTATTCCAGTTGACAACCAAAACATGAACCATCGAAAACCACTCACTCGAAAACCCTTCGACTTATAATTGTATAACGACTTGAGCACCATCAATATAAATCCCATGTCACCTGTGAACCTGCTCCTATTTACAGTTATATATAGCGAAACACCCAAGAATCAACCACCTTTTAAAACGATTAATATTCTGTTCCAAAATCATACTAAACTGCTATTCGGTTCAGCTATGTTCCAGTCGAACCCAAACACCATTAACATCTCTACAACCCAAGTAAGCAGTCACATAAAATCACACTAAATACGTCTGTGTTGCTGCAATATAACCTTATGTTTCTGCATCCCTAATCACCACCAAAACCATCGAATTTAATTTCTGTTTCCCAATTTCTGTTTCTTTTCGCTGAATCAACAACACCAACACATCGATTCTTTTTTTGCTACAAAGATTGCACCTGTTCTTCTGTCGAGTGCCACATAACAAAAGGAAAAGGTCACCATTTAAAATATTGTCAACTTGATTATAGAATTATTACTACATACAAATATGTGGGACAATGATAAAAATTTTATGGCAGACAAGATTGAGTAATGAATTGGATTATGGTAGGGTCTGTAAATAAGAAAATCCTAGTGTAAAGTTGGCACCCAAATTCATCTATTATGATATTGATAAGGGATAGTGGATGATGATGTGAGACTGATTGCAAATTCCATAAATTCTATTACTTTATGTTAACATAACCGAAACCCTTTACCTTTATTAATTAGGCTGCTAAAATTTTTTTTTTACTTGTGGACTCCCTTTAAACGGACGGGTTTTTTTACAACTTGGATTTTTATAAGTTGGGCTATTAAAAATGGGCCAAGAACACTCAATATTTGGTTGCCGTATATATATTAAAGTTTTGGGATTGAGATCCTAATTGGCGTCCCGATAAATCTGGAATAAATATATTTTCAATGGTTTAAGAATGATACGCATACATGATATTAGAAAAGGATGATGTTATGATACGAGAGATGAATGGGATGATAATGATTATAATGATATGGGTTTTATTCTAAGAAGACGGTTTAGACGGGTTAAATACATTAGGGATGATAATAATAACAGAAAGACAATAAGCAGTTTATGGTTTGGTGTGTTTGTGTGTGCTTATTCAAGAGGTCGCGGGTTCAAACCCGGACTTGATCATTATTTTTAGGGCTACTTCCTTAAGGTATTTATTTATCTATTTATTATTATTACTATTATCATTATTATTATTGTTATTATTATTATTATTAAAATTATTATTAATAATATCATTAATATTATTATTAATATCATTTTTATTAAGAACTATTATTTATATTAAAAGTATCATTTTTACTATTATTATTATCATTATTATGGAAATTATCATTTTTATCAAAATTATTATTATTACTATCATTATTATTATTTTGACATTAATATTATTATATTATCAATATTATTACCATAATAACTATTATTATTATTATTATTATTATTATTATTATTATTATTATAAAATAAGACAAATTTTATTATTATTATCAATATTATTTTATTAAATAACAATTAGTTATATAAAACTATATTTACTACACATAACATAACTATATTAATACTTTTATAATAAATATTAATAAATATAATTAATAAGGTTATTAATGAAAAACCTAATTAAAATAACAGTTAAATCTCTAATAATATATATACTTGTTCGATTACGATTATATGTATATTAATAAATATACAAATGATATAGGTTCGTGAATCCGATGCCAACCCTGCATTTGTTCAATATCGTAATATGTATTTTTACTACAAAATACAGTATGGTGAGTTTCATTACTCCCTTTTTATATATATTTTTGGGCTGAGAATACATGCGCTGTTTTATAAATGTTTTACGAAATAGGTACAAGTACTAAAACTAATTCTATGTGGGTTTAAACCAGAAATATACCCTTAGCTTGGTAACATTAAACTACTTGTCTATGTACGGTAGGCGCGAATCCTAAAGATAGATCTATTGGGCCTGACAAACCCCATCCTGACTATGGGATGCTTTAGTACTTCGAGGTTATTTTAAACACACCTGATCAGGTGTACTTCAGAGGGTAAAATATGAACGTTAAGGCTTGTTACCGGGTGCCTACAACTTATAGAATACTTTTATACACTTGCGAGTGTACATATATTTATAAATGGAAATCTTGTGGTCTATTAATATATTGAAATGATTGATATGATAAACCTATGAACTCACCAACCTTTTGGTTGACACTTTTAAGCATGTTTATTCTCAGGTACGAATTAAGTCTTCCGCTGTGCATTTGCTTATTTTAAAGATATTACATGGAGTTGTTCAAGACATATAGAGGTCTGTACCTCGTAATGGAACCAGTTGTTGAAGACTTCGTCCAGGTGGATTAGGACGGGTCATCACAGTATCTCTCATAGAATTATAATTAGATTTCATACGAGAGTAATGAATAGAGAAAACACTAAGAGAGAAATAGAGAATCCAGTGAGGCATGTCACAACAACAGCGGGTACGGCAAGATCCCGAGATCAATGCATTGGCAACTATAGTAACCAATACAAGTGTTCAAACAAAAACCATTTAACATCGTTCATGTTTTTCAACTTTCTCGAAGTTTGGAAAAATCGTTGATCTTTGGAAACTTTTCAAACCATAAGGTTCGGTGAGAGGCGTATATGTGGCAGCTAAACGTCTTCGAAACGGAAGTCATTTTGACTTTGTTAGGTTTGGTAATGTAAGAGATAAAGCTGCCGTTTTGAATTCATTAGAAATGAAGATCAATGGTGTAGCAATTCGCATATTCCCCGCAACCGTAAGGGCACCTAAAGAGAATGGGAAGGATTCTAAGGTTCGATCTAACTCAGCTTGTGAGGGTGTTCATATTAAGACAGGTGCAAACACTTTACAAGATGAAAAGAGCTTTCGAGAGGTTGTGGGGAAGATAAAATCCGATTTAAGAGAGAAGCTTAATAACATAAAGGACCATACGTTCCAATCAAATAAGTAAGATGAAGGTAAAGCAGGAAAGGTTATTATGGCAGACGATGAAGAAAACATAAACAACAATCTAGGAATTCTGGAGAGATCTATTATGGAAGAAGTTAAGTGTCAAGATTTTCTTACTAATCTTGAAGATTTACTCGAAGTTGAAGGGTTGGGTGATGCTAACATCAAGTTCCTTGGTGGGTCAGGCGTTTTGATTATGTGTAATTCTACAGAGAACGTAAAAGAGGTATTTCGGGATGAACATTCGATTAATAAATGGATTCATAAAAAACAACCATGAGATTTTTCGTATTGGCCTGAAGGGCGATCCTCATGGCTAAAAATCAGTGGGGTTCCGCTACCTTGCTGGACTGAAGATACTTTTAAATCCATTGCTGAATGGTGGGGGAATGTCTATGTCCTGGAGAATTGTTCGTTGAGTGGCAACCAAAAATATCACATGGAAGGGTTCTAGTAAATTTATACAATCCAGAAACTGTTAACGAATCTCTAAAGCTTATATATAAATCTAAAGTCATTTTCATTAACGTGGTAGAAGAACAGAAGATTTTTTCACTAGAGAAGAAGAAGATGAATTATGAGTTTCAGGGAAATTCTAGTTATTACTTAGATTGTTCAACATGGTGTGTTCGGATGACTTATCCACTAAAAATTTTCCGGTGAAAAAGTGTCGGAAGATGATGATGTTTTAGGGTTTCCGGCGACAAAATAGAAAGACGAAGATGAAGTGTCCGTATGTTTTGGGATTGGTGATCCATTTAATGATGGTGAAGATTTCATGGCAGGGGTGCAAATGATAGTTTGGTCAAAATGGACCATCATTGTACCAAAGGTTTACAAAACGATGTTTTGGAACTTACAGAAATCATGGAGAAATTTAAAGGCTTACCGGCACAATACAATTCTTCCTAATCCGTTCAAATAGATTTAATGTCCCGTTCTAATCCATCTGGACGAATACATTACATTTGGTTACATCGCGAGGTACTTGACCTTTATATGATACATTTTACAAACATTGCATTCGTTTTTAAAAGACAAACTTTCTTTACATTGAAAGTTGATGGCATGCATACCATTTCATAATATATCCAACTATAATTGACTTAATAATAATCTTGATGAACTCAACGACTCGAATGCAACGTCTTTTGAAATATGTCATGAATGACTCCAAGTAGTATCTCTAAAATGAGCAAATGCACAGCGGAAGATTTCTTTCATTCCTGAGAATAAACATGCTTTAAAGTGTCAACCAAAAGGTTGGTGAGTTCATTAGTTTATCGAAATCAATCATTTCCATAATTTTAATAGACCATAAGATTTCCTTTATTCAATAATCATACACTCGTAAGTGTTTAAAAATCATTCACGTGGATTGAACACCTGGTAACCGACATTAACATCATGCATATAGAATATCCCCAAAACAGAAATCCATCAGTATAATATAAACTCGAAGTACTAAAGCATACCATTTTCCAGTATGGGGGAGTTAGTGCTCGTAGATCTACCTTTAGGATTCGCGTAAATAAGGGTGTCTGTTCCCTAATTCTTAGGTTACCAAGCTAAAGGGGTGATATTCGATTCGATAATCCAACCATAGAATGTAGTTTCGATTACTTGTGTCTATTCCATAAAACATTTATAAAAGCAGCGCATGTATTCTCAGTCCCAAAAATATATATTGCAAAAGAATTTAAAAAGGGAGCAAATGAAAACTCACGATACGATATTTTGTAGTAAAAATATTCATACGACTGAACTGAACAATGCAAGGTTGGCCTCGGATTCACGTACCTATATCATTTGTATATATATTAACACACATAATTGTAATTGAACACACATATATATAAATTTATTAGTTATATCCTTTTTATATTAGTAGTATATATAATATATATGTTTCGTATATTCATTTTGTATATAATAAAATATTAATTTTTGTTATGTTATATGTATTAAATATATCATTTTTATATTATTAATAATAATTATAATAATACTAAAATAATATTAATAGTGGTAAAATTAATTATAATACTTAATATAATTAATAAGATAAGAATGTTAGTAATTCTATTAATAATAATAATAATAATGATATTAATGATAATAAATGTAAAAATATTAATTTTATTGTTAATGATAATTATGATAGTGATTTTAGTAACTACATAATAATACCGATAACAATAATAATGATAGTTTTAGTGATATCAAAATAATAATTTTAGTAAAAATGATAATATTAATAATAGTAATTTTTAATAATAACAATACTAATAATTGTAATCATATTAATAATAATGATAATATTTATAATAATACACATGTTAATAATAATAATAATTCTAATATTTATATAATGGTACTAATACTAATGTTTATGAAAATAATAATAAATTTTTATTATATTAATAATAATAATAATAATAATAATAATAATAATAATAATAATAATAATAATAATAATAATAATAATAATAATAATAATAATAATAATAATATCCATAATCGTAGTAACGATAATAATACTAAAATGATAAATCAATAATGATAACATTAATAATACTTATAATAATATTAATAATAATAATAATAATAATAATAATAATAATAATAATAATAATAATTGTTTTAATACTTATAACTAGGATAATAATAATTATTATTATAATTCTTATAATAACAATAATAATAACAACAACAATAATAATAATCATGGTAACAATAATAATAACAATCATAATAATAATTTATAATTAATAATAATAATAATAATAATAATAATAATAATAATAATAATAATAATAATAATAATAATAATAATAATAATAATGATAATAATAATAACAATAACAATAATAATAATATTAGAAAACTACCTCAATTGAAATGGGTTCCAAAAATGTAAGCCCCTGTACTCGAACCCGTGACCACACGCTAACCTGACACTCCTCTTAACCATCCATCTGAACCTGTTTCTCTAATTCATACCCGTTTTAAATTCTATTATTCTAAAAACTGTATTCATCATCTTCTTCTTTTACAGTAATCGACTGGAGAGCTAATTTCCAAACAAAACACTAATAACCATCATGATTTAGGCTTTAATACTTAACTAGAATCGACATATAACAGACACAAAGTAAAAAAAAATAAAACAGATAGCAGAAGCATTCGCGACTGCACTTATGAACTCAAATTGCAAATTCGATTTTTAGGATGTTTTAGACAAATATTTGAACACAAAATATGTTTAATATTATTACTAGAAGCTTTACAAACCATCAATTTAACTGTAAACAAAACAGAAAATTCGAATTTTGCCGATGAACAAATGTTGACTTTTTGAAAATAAAAGTTTGACTTCCAAATTCGAACTCGATAATAAAAATTGGGACCTAAGATTTTACATATAGTTTGAGCACAAGATTCCTAACAACTCTGCATTTATGGATTTTGAAATTCGATTCATTTTCTAATTTTTGATAAAAAGAATGAAAACAGAGGTTTACGTATCTGTGTTCTAATTTTTCTCTCTTAGATTTCCAAATGCAGTTAACGTTATATATAATGTGTCGAATAATTTAATTAGAAACATGATGGGATTAACTGAAATCGACTTGTAACAACATCCGACAGAAAACAAAAGTCAGTATAGTTCGATCGTGATATAAAGCCGATGGAATTATTCAGATTAAATATTCTATATTTAGTTAATTAATATTAATAATTAATATTAATAATAATACATAATACATTAATATTATAAAAAGAATACTAATAATAATAATAGAAATAAAAACAATAATAATATTAATAAAACTAATAATATTGAGAAAAATGATAAAAGTAATAAAAAAATAATGTTAATAAAAAAATGATAATAATAATTTTTAAATAAAAATCTTTAGAAATAATACTAATAATAATAATCATAATAATAACTAATATCATAATTTTACTACTAATAATAATATTAATAATAATAGCAATGATATTTGTAATATTAATAATAATATAACAAATTTAAATGTATCAAATTATGTTAAGATATTAATATTCATAATAATGGTATTTATTTTAATAATAATAATGAAAGTAATAATAATAATATCGATGTAACAACTATAATCTAACTTGTAGTTTAATATTACATTTTATTATTTACCTAATATTTAATGATTATATATTATTTATTATATAATAATTTATTGAGTACTAAATTTTATACATTTTAATATATTATAATATGCATACGATCAATAATTATGTATAGCAATCATAATATATATATATATATATATATATATATATATATATATATATATATATATATATACATATATATATATATATACATATATATATATATATATATATATATATATATATATATATATATATATATATATATATATATATATATATATATATTCATTATATTAACACGTTGAAAGTTATTTATATACTTAATTAATATTCCAATTTATTGTATATATGTATTTATACACTTGTCCATTAACAAATAGTTGTTCATGAATCGTTGGGAATAGTCGAAGGGTAAATAAATATATAAACATAGTTCCAAAATTTACGAGACTCAACATTACAGACTTTGCTTATCGTGTCGAGATCATAAAAAGATTAAGTTTAAATTTGGTCGGAAATTTGCGGGTCATCACAGTACCTACCCGTTAAAGAAATTTCGTCCCGAAATTTGAGTGGGATTATCATGGCTGACAATAAGTATGTTTTCATGACTCATATGAGCTGATAAATAGAGTTTTATTACCATTGAGTAATAAGAATAAAATAATTTGATTATTCGAAGAGTATGAATAAAGCTATCACAAAAGAGTGAAATGAGTAAATGTAGGTTTGTCATATCTTTTGACGTAGATAGGATTGATTTCCAGCGTTCAAGGGATTTAGAGAAAATCTTCGTAATAAGATTTGATTCTTCGGTAATTAAGGAAATTAGAATCCTCTTTGATTAAATACAATAATCTGTTTCGATTGCTCTGTCAGATATTTCACTATAAATTCACCCTCTTTATTTCCTTTATATTTTGGAGTTCCATCCTTTTGTTTTCTCTTCCCGACTTTAAGTCAAGCGAATAATGGTCCAGAATTCATAGGTATGAAGTTTCGAATGAACATGACTAATGTTCTAAGAGAAAAATTGTAATAGCACGATCTTGATTGGTTAAATTACTAGAATTCAAAAGAAACGATAGAACTATCAAGAAATTATGTTCTTGATATGTTTATATATTAGATAGAATGTAAGAGTCGTGTAACATAGCACATGATGACGTTAAAATCTGTGAATCGTCACGTTCCATTTAGAAACTCAGCATGACTTACTGTAATATAATCACGTTGATCAAGTGTCATTATATTATACTAACTCATGCATCAGTTGCCAACATTACTTCAATATCATTCATAATTTAAACTTGAATTTTTTTAGAAATTTAGAAACTAATACAGTTTCCTTTCTGATGTAACACTGATATTGCGAAGAGATAAATGATTTCAGATAAGAATAGTTATGAAAATATCTTCAGAAATATCCAGAATATTTATAATGAAAGATATGATGATATCTTAGAATTTCTAATATCGAAAGATGATGAAGAAGATTTGTCCGTAAGAACGTAAAGTCAGTAGTAAGGTATTCTTTAATGACTTCAGCAGATACTAAATCATTTGGATTCTTTGAAGGCAGGTTTAGTCTTTGTGATTTGTCTTTAACCTCCTTCATGGTTTGTTCAATCCATTTTCCAGTTCCAAACCTTCTCTTTTTCTGAGCTTTACCAATACACTATTCTTTATCATCAAACTTTTGACTGTTACTGTTGTCTACAGTTTCTGCTGCTTCATTCAGCTTTTTCAAAAGTCAGTGTATTGATTTGTAGACTGGGTGCTTTTCAGAATTTCAGAATGAAAGATCATAATTCTAAGAGATAAATGTTATATGTATACATATGACTGTTGATGTAGAAACACTGCGAGATTCGAAATACTGATTGCTGATTTCTAGTAATTGGTATGACAATTCTCATTACAAGATATGGATGAGTATATGTTAGAGTTTCAATGAGCATAATGATGGGGTTTTAATGAACAAATATAATGGTTTTTCAGAAAGTCAAAGATCAATGAAGTTGTTGGTAAGTTTACCGCTAATGTGGTGGAATATAAGCGGTTCTCCGGTAACGATGATGAAGGGGTAATCTTTATAATAAGGTTTATTCGAATGAAGGGTCAATTTTGATTTGCTGGAGCTGTGACAGAATTGGCTAATTTGAAAAGGAATTGCAAAGTTATTTTTGGTAATAACAATGCCAAAGGAGCTAGCACAGATACGTGTTAAACGTTTACTCAGGTTCCGAGTATTTTCTGATGCACAACTATATGCATAAATCTTTTCTTCCGTAGATGAAGTGCGGTTGATTCATCCTCTTGATTGAGGTATTTTCAAGAATCATGAAAGGTTTGAACGCAGATTGTAATCGTCAAGATACAAATGAGGTTTAAGATGAAATCAAGTGGCAAACTTGAAGAAATGTTTAGTTTCATATGTTATAATCAATATTTTAATTCATTTTAATTGTCCAATGTTGGTAGTCCACAGTTAATAGTCTACAATTAATAGTTCAACAATTCATATATAGTTTAATATATAATATCCGAATTAATTAATATGTATCGTGACCCATTGTACACATGTCTCAGACTCGATCACAACACAAAATATATATATTATTGTAGAATCAACCTCAACCCTGTATAGCTAACTCGAACATTACTGCATATAGAGTGTCTATGGTTATTCCAAATAATATATATAGATGCGTCGATATGATATGTCAAAACCTTGTATACGTGTCCCGTTATTTAAAGTGCGTAAAATAAATACAGAAATTAAATGACGATAAATAAAATTGCGAGAATTAAAATTGCGATAAATAAATTGCGA